>NW_028259151.1:10000000-10318159 GCF_977971745.1 Zootermopsis nevadensis | reverse complement strand
CGTTATGAGGAAGTATTGTGTTACTGGTGGCGACCTTGGTGTCCGTGTCCTTAACCAGATGCATCCAATCCGCACTTTCACGCCCTGAAATTTAATTTTCGTTTCCCATGCACGCGTTAAGTCTCCTAACCGATCCCTTAGCTTCAATTTCTTTCTACTGTAATTTTAGTACGAAACAAAAATTGCAGGAAACCGTTCAGCTGAGTCTCCTGTTACGACATTTGCGCCAAAATATTTCCTTGTGTTTGACTTCCAATTTAAAACAACGGCAGTTTATGGGCGAAACCGATTTTACCCTACCGGTTTGATTTCGCGTCATTTGACGTAATATGCCGTGGAATGATCTATCTAGGAGAGGGCGATACCTGCCCCATTGCCACTTTGTTTACAACAAATTCCACGTGGACTGACCTGGGCGCAAATCCGGGCCGCGTGTGTGAGAAGACGACGGGCGACTAACCACCTGAGCTACAGCAAGTCTTTACGATTGGTCTTTGAGTTGATGAAAATAACGCATAAACATTAAAATAGTTCAATTTTATAGGTCCAAAGTTATTACCTGTATAATTAGGAATATGGGGGTTAGAACGGGTTCTGAATGCGTTCTGAACACGCAGTGGACTGGACAGTGTTCACGAACCGCAGTATCCAGACGGACAGAGGCTGAATACGTTCGTGGAGAGCAAGAAACACCGGGAACTTGGACTTATTAACCTTAGATACATCCATCACCCTAGGAAATGCTGGACAGATTTCATATTTCGAAGTAATTTCGCGTGTGTTGACGTACAAACCGTCCGCTTTCCATCGGCTAGTCTGTCAGTCGCCTTTGATCCGAACCAGTAAATGAATTTTACAGCTCCCTCCGTGAATGTTGATGGAACAACTATCGTGACCCACATAACCAAGGAAGAAGGAAGATGAAATGCTTGACACCAGCCACCAGCTCTTGGCAAAGCAAATTGATTCACGATGCACGACACTTCAAATCCATTTCAGGCCAGGGTCAATCTAGTAACAGCTTCAGAAGTCTCTCTCAGTTCTGAGGAGGCTAAAATGTTTACGCAGTGCATACACCGCGTATTTATGACAAGTGGACAGTTTTGCAACTATTACCTTTGTTTGATTTTCGGTCATCTTTAAGTAGGACAATTGTTTTCAAACACGTCGCAACCAATTTAAGACGAGTTAAGGCTTTGACCGGGATGTTCTTTTCTTAAATCTTATGTGGTACCGCCTGATTCGACTTCTAATGGTTAAGTGAAGTGTTTTCTTCGCGGTACGGTCTGGATTCGTAAATATTATGAAGACGAGCTTCGGCTTCAAAGGGTTAACCAGCTGATTTTCGTAATGGTGAGGTGTAGTGTTTTCTTCGCGGTAAGGTCTGGATTCGTAAATATTATGAAGACGAGCTTCGGCTTCAAAGGGTTAACCAGCTGATTTTCGTAATGGTGAGGTGTAGTGTTTTCTTCGCGGTAATTTCTGGATTCGTAAATATTATGAAGACGAGCTTCGGCTTCAAAGGGTTAGGTAAAGTTAAACATCGTCATTTGTGACACTACACTTTGGCGTGCGTTACTCGGTAACTTCGTCACACGTGCACGTAGTGAAGACGATGGGAAAGAATTATCACGAATGATGATGAGGGCGTCGTTTAACTAACACATATTGTTCAGGTAGCGTCTGTCTACGTCAGCTTGTCGATTCATTTCACCGGCTTCAGTAACTTTATGTCGGGGTCTCCTTCGAACCGATGATTGCAATTGGGGTCTGCTCTCCGGATGGACGGAAGACCCAGCTGAGTCGTTACCATCCCCTTGCTTGGGACGTCACGGGTTCAGATCTGGGCCCGGGAACTGAGATTTTTCTTGGTTGCGTTGGTACTTTCAGGCAGTTGCAGGGATGTTTCCTTGAAATAGGCCACGAACGTAAATAGTGCACAAGACGCCCGTATCAGCTAATAAAAACCAAGTTACCTTACGTTGGCTAACAGAGCATCGGATTAAATTGTTGATTAAAAAAATCAGCAGAGCTTCTGCGAGTTGTTAGAGAAGTTATAGGTCGGGGTGTGTCCTTGGTTCATTGCCCGTTATGCGCCTGTGGTAGGAGGATACAACACGCTCGTTCGTAGCGCTCCGAAGCAGCGTTCATCCATTCGCCAGCTGATGGTGTTTGTTCAACTGTTCTTTGAGCAAAGTAATATGTGACGCATCCAGCTAGGGTTGAAGGTTGTTAGCTCTATTGTGCGAGGTGAAGTGTGTGTTCTGGAGAGAGCTAGTCGTCTTCTCATCTGTGATGCAGGACTCTGGCCTAAAGCCACGCGGATTTTCTGTCTTCATCCTTGGCAAGAGCTGAAAGTCGTAACCCAGACCTCAATTAGCGGCGGGCGTGTCTCACTTGTTTGCAGTGGGACCTGATTGTGTAAGAAGTCTGTAGAATATTGAAAGGGCGTTCTGTGGGATAAGGAAACCCCTGAACCCAGATTTTGATTCTCGTCCCTCCGTTCACATTTGTGACTAATTTTTTTTTTCCCACGCCTGACTCCGGGCCATGCGCAGATGTGACAACGGAATTCTTAAATCCCTTCAACAGTCGCACGAAGATCTGGGATTTTAATAATAGCTGATATTGTTGATTACCCGAAGTGGATCTCGGCTGCTTCAACTCTCCTACGACTTGAGTCTTCCTCGACCCTGGGTTTTGCGGGCCTCGGATGGAGGATACTATAAATCAGCTAGTTTAATGTAAAACTTTGATTGAAAGCGATGCTCATGCTCTTGATATGAAGCCACTGTAGAATTTTGTAAGTAGAGGATGCATAGCAGCAGATTTCGTTGTTTTTGAAGGCCCTGGCGTCCAATTACGAACGCTTTTCACCAGAAATCGAGATTCCACGAAAGGGCGTGCTTAACGGCTGGTTAACTTAGTATCGAAATAGGAAGGGTCTTTTTTAACAACTCTGTGAAATTAAGTGAGCTGGACGTTTCTGAGCGCGTACTGAGACGAAAGGGTCAGACACGCGCTGCATCTCGTCAAGGCCGCCCCCGACCCATAACGCGCAAGTTCGCTCTGAGTCTGCGCCGTGATGAAAACCCTTTTGTGCAGACCAGCGATTGGTCCTTGCGTTCACTTTAACGAAGGCATTTTCCATTCCCTGCTCTGCTCCCGATTTCAATCATTGGCGAATGTAAATGAAGCTCCTTACGAAATAGACATGCGACCCAAAGGAGCGGAATTCTCGTGGAAGTGACGTTTTATTGTTAATTTATCGTAGTTTGCGAGGAATAGACGAGAGAATCTTAGCAATATGGAGTGTCGCCAGAACGAGATGCATGGCACTAATGCGCTAAGCTCTTGGTTTAAATTCAACCAAGGTCGTAATGATTGGGCGTTTCACAATTTGCATGCGATAAAGTTTATATGATTCAGAGTTCATTTTAAATGGTTTATGACTTGTGGAAAATAAAATCTGACTGACTTTCTGGTATAAATGTGCACCGTTGACTCTTGCGTGACAACGGAAATCTTCCATCTTTGGGGATTTTTTGATATATTCAGCAGCAAGGATGATAATAAGCTGTTCGCTTAGCTAAGCTGTCGCTACATCTGTTTTGAGTCCAGACCGGCTCTGGACCCCCACGTAAGCCCCGTCTCCATGGACAGCATCTAGCCTTTAGAAACTGAAAGTTGCTCATCTGATCAATAACCCCCCCCCCCCCCCCCAATGTTATTTACCGAGGAGTTTGTGCGAGAACCTGGTGGGTTTATTTGTTGTTGGATGGTTGCGTATGAGTTGAGGATTTTGCTAAGAATAAGAAATAGAGGGGACGAATATAAGACGAACCAGAGATACAGCAAAAATTGACAAATACGCCCAAGCCGATGGCAAGGAAATTGAAATGAGAGCTTCAACAAGACACACTGCCCTAGATCACGATTAAGAAGTGTAAAAACGTTCCTTGAACACTTGGAGGAAATGAAATGATGACCAGGTTTCAGCCGAGTCGAAACTCGTGCAAGAAATAATTGACAATCAGAACTGGAATATGGAACTCGTTGATCTGGCGCCACCCGGAATGCCCAACCAGCACCGTGTTACACCGGGCGTCGAGGTCATGGACCGGTCACTTGCCTCGGCTCTCAAAGTTTGGGCTCAGCCTTTCATTTCCTGGAGTATGAATCAATAAATACAAGAAGGTTAGAGAGGCCAGTGAAATGTTTTAAACATTCAGACCTCGATTGTGCTTTCTACTCTTCTCCTGGAAACCTGAAGGGAACACGCTGCTTCGAAGACATGGACGTACATCTGGTGATAATATTAAAACAATGTTCAAGGAAGTAGGCTATTAACCGTGTAGCTGGCTGATTCCTCGAACATGTAAAACGTAAATTATTAACGAACATGAGAATTGCGCTGTTCTCCATATTTTTATCGTTGCCACTTGTCTGGAATAACGACGCAGACGTTCTCTATTAGAACATTGCACCGACCTCAGTCCACTGTTTGATGCTTCAGTAGCAGCCGTGAACCCAACTGGAGTATTCGGCTGGGCGAAGCAGCTCGGATCAATCCCTTTGGTGTCACATTTATACCAGAGATGCAGAGTGTATGACTTCACGAACCGATGGTATTCATCCTAGCTTTCTAATATGACTTTAGCGAGGTCCGAGAAAACCAGGAAGGATTGGCATTGACGCTGTGACTTCGCTGGACATTAAAATACAGAAACCTTTTGATGCTAGTTAGGTTAGGTTGGTGTGGAAGAAATGCAGACCAGAAGGCTCGTCACCAGACTTATTTTATTATTTATTTAGTGTTCTGTCTGACGACAGGTCCATATGAACAGGATCCTTCCATCCTTTTCTCGGACTGGGACCTGTTCATATACGTTCTTGGCAGATGATCCAGAAGTGGTTTGCCATTGCCTTCTTCTATGTGTGAATGGAGTAATTGTTGGGATGCCACGGAGGAAAACTCCGTGTTGCCTAGACCACGGCCTTGCCCAACACAAGTTATAAATTCGGGCACCGCCGGGAATCGAACCCGAGACCCCCAGGATTACAAGGCCAGCGTTATAACCGCTAGACTTGCAGGATGAAATCGTAGTACGTGTTTTAAGCAACCATGGCGACGTTGAAATACTTCAACGGACTGTGTAACCAATCAGAATTGCACTAATGAAGAAATTAAAGAGCTCATTACAGCATTGCTTTCTGCCACGTTGGTTCTTGCATAAAATCTGAAGATCAAAATATGCGGAGCTGTAATTGAAGGCCTGGGTGCGAGAAGCCGTCAAGTCCACTTGGTAAACTATTCAGGAGAATTACATGCTAGTTTTTTTTTTGTTACAACTCAAAAGTGACGTAAGTTCACTTATTAACGTCGGACGTCCTTTGGTCGCTGACTTTTCTTTACGGAAAATAAAAACGGGGACTCTGCTCGTCTTCTCACTGTATTACCCGTAGTAAGCTGGTTCTCTCACTCTTGGGGACGATCACAAGACTGAAGAAGTTCTGAGTATCCGTCATGCCTTCCCTTGAGGACTCGGGACGAAATTTGTGTGTGCATTTCTCGTTTCATGAGTTCACTGATCACCCACCTTTGCCTGCTGGTTGCCGATGTCGAGGATGTCCGAAGTCACCTCCAATCCTTGGCGGCTGGTACTTGATTGAACGCGTGGACAAATTTACTGTAGCAGCCATCAACTCCAAACAAGAAAGTCCGTGTTTATTCAGCGAGCTTTTTGAACTGTATAGTGTATATAGTAACAAATCGAAGGTTTGTAAACACTGAGTTTGAGGAATGAGAAAATTACGGCCTGTTTTAAGATCCCATCCCAGAATTTTCCTGGGTGGACGGAGAAGATACTCGAAGATGTTTACGAAGGACGGTCGACCTCCGTTCCCCGAATGGAGTCCGGCGAGGGTTTGCTGAATACAAGCTGGAGTGACTGACGCTCAGCCGCGAGGCAGGTTGCTATGGAAACCATGTACCTTCGCCTTCCGCGACTCCAGAGTCTAATGTTTTTTTTTTGTACAGACGCTGGCCGCCGAATTTGAATGCGTCGGTACCCAGTTCTTTCGACGCTGAGTGCTGTCAGTAGCGCGTTGTCCGTGTGGGAGGCACGTAGTTTGCAGAGTAATTTAAAGGCTGTTTCTCAGCAAATCGCGCCGATGAAGTTGATCCATTTCATTTGAGACTTGGTAGGGCGATTCTAATTTCAGACTCCAGTTGGCCGGATATTTGCGTATGTACAAAATGTCGTCGTTTGTCCATTGCGAACATGGCTGCTTGTTGGTCGTTGGCGAGAGGAACTCTCGCGGTCTCCCTCTGCAGTGTTTGCCCAGCATTTTCCATTAAAGTTCAGATATGAATGTAGACTGTGTGGTGCAGAAATACAGCTGGAGTAAACAAATAATATTTAAACAAGCTTATTGATAGGGTTTATCTTATCTGTGGGCCTTGAACGGGGAACTGGCACTTCGAAATAATTCGTTTCGTAACAGTTTCTTCTTCTAGCTAACAAATGCCGAGGCTCCAACAAACCAGTTAGTGTATGTGTGAGTGTTGGGGGCGGATTTCTGCCCTGATAGTTCAAATGCAATAGAAGAATATTGAATGGCGAATAGACAAATAGGATTTGATGTTTTCATGGCGGTGGATCCGAAAATGGCTGTCCTCTGGTTTGTAGCGCCGTGTAGACGTTCACCGACGTTTCAGAGGTCTTTCATTCATAACCATTCACCTCCATCCAGGTCCGAGGTTAAGAATCCGTCCCCCCCCCCCAACGTCTACATGGCGTGCTGCTGAGGCACCAGGGGCAGCTTCGCCGTTCATCCCTTTTAATCCTGCTGCTTCCCTCGTTCCAATTCGATTGCATGTTTAATGCGAAACGGGCACAAGGCGCTTGTGATGTGACACACGTCGGTGTGGTCAGATGAAGTTTGTTGAGGGGGGGGGAGGGGGGGGTTGAGCGTGAAGTGCCCATGCAGACTCGTCAGTGAATTTACTCTTGTGGGAGGAGACAGTTATTCGGAAAGTCTGAAACTGTTTCGCTGGGATTCATCTTTGAAAGTGAGTGAGTGTTTCTTATGCGAGTTTTATCTCCCACCGATCTCGGTCTCCGTAATTGTTTTGTGGTGATTCAGTTTGGAATTCAAGAGTATTCACCTACTTTAAACAGGTTTGTTTATAGACGAACTTAATTTGTAAGAAGAGCATTCAAATCATCTGTTGATGCGTTCTGAATTTAACCTGACACTGGGCTTTGAGAATAATCATGGCGGAATGCAGACTTTCTGTCTTGAGCCAGCGGATGAGGAGTCCCCGTCGCCTCTCGTCGTAAGCCGCTTCTGAGCGGTCGGTCGATCGACACGTGTCTCCATCACCGCAAAACGTGATGTGTGTTGGCTCACCAGCGCCGGCTGTAAGAAAATTCTAAGCCAGAATGAAAGTCTTCGCAAGACGAGCGATATTTTTCTTTCTTTTAACTTTCAGAAGACTGTGGTTTGAGGATTGTGGTGCGACATCTACTTTTATTATTCTCTGCACGTCGTTAATGAGGTTTTTTTTTTACGAACTGTGGGCAAAATGTTTGGCGCTGGTCATTAACGATTATAGTGGAAGTCGTGCAATAACCACGCCTTGCCGAAAACATTTGTATAAGGTTTCAGTTCAAGTCTTGCAGCCGAGTCCATCCACAGATACGTGCGTTTTCAATTACTAGTGAAATCGCTGTGAAGTTCCTGGAATTGTGACGTCACTCTCAAGCCAGGTTCTTTGCCGATTACAGTTTTACTTTCACTGGGATGTTGCGACGTACAGTCTGGTAGTAGTTTTTTTTATCGACGTTTCTGAGGCGCTTGCGGCCTCCGTCGTCAGGACGATGATCTAACTTCTACCAGGGTAAACTGTCTCTTTTTCTTCTGTGGAGCGTCGCTGGTTGATTGTGCGCAGTGCATTTTAATGGATGTGGAAGGAATCTTTCGTGACCATTGCAAGGAATAAACCCCGAGATCCAGAATCAAATGTGAGTTTCATTAAAGTGACCCATAATTATGTCCACCCACGGCCATTGGGTCAGCGGCGTCGAAGTTCGTGTCCGTCACCAGGGACACACGCTCGGCCTGTATCGTGTGTACTGAATCATGTTTTAATCCTTTTTTAAAAATTGGAATTTATATACGTATATATAAAAAGTAACAGCGATGAGTCATTTCGAAATAAAATGAAATTGTATTATTTTTGTAACTCTCGTCTTTAACTCTAATGGGGGGAGGATTCCGTTTATATGGATCTTGAAGTTCTAGGGTGGATCCTCAGAGACTCTTTTCCATGACGTAATCTTGTCATCCTGTAGTTGGGGCGAGACGCAAATGGAGGTTTATAAAAACTCTCGGGCATAGACCTCTGAAAGCATCAGATGGTTTAAGTTTCCCCGTCCCATTTGCTCTAATGTGACACTAATTAAATATGAAATCTGTTCGAAAAGTTTCCTCCGGTCAGCTGAGATGATTTGACCTTGAATGGAATTGGGTGTGGGGGGGTGAAATGACGTCACGAGGTTAAGTGAGGCCCCCGACCGGCCCTCCCACGTGATGCGTGTGTACTGCACAGCAGTATTGAGCGAGCAGCGAGGAATTGGGGCACTGGAGGCTGTCCGGGCGGCGAAGGGTTCAGCCGACGTCAGTGGGACATTGTTTGTAAATAATTTTATTTCTTTCATTTCTATTGGCCTGACCTCCTTTGTTATCGTTAGAAACACTGAACATGTCAGGTTGGTTCAGAATAGCAGTTTGGTACTGACGTTTAAACTTTCCGTGCATTTATTCCATTACGGGATTTATAATTACGCACAGAAACTTATCTGAAGGTCACGTGTTCAGCTAGAGATACACAGACCTATAAATAAAAATCTGACGCGCGTCACAGCCCCCTTAAAGCTATCAGCGATGTTTTTATTTACGTTTTAGTTAAAAATGGATCCTTTTCAACATTACAAGTGTCAACAGTTTGATCCATTTTGAATCTAAAACCCGAAAACTAATTTTTCAATGTGTAAGGTTAAAATACTAATTTGAATATCAAATCTAAAACTTCTTGACGATGGTGAAGAGTCAATTGAATAAAAAATTTCTTGGATATTATCCATCGTCTAGTAAATATAAAACGTAAAAAACGACGTTTCGGAGATGGAACTTTATCTCCGTCTTCAGGTTCTCCGGACCGGAGATAGGGATTAGCTCTATCTAGTGGGCCCAACTGTGTAGGAACCTGAAGACGGAGATAGAGTCCCATCTCCGAAACGTCGTTTTACGTTTTATATTTTCAGGTGTTTTATATCACTGCCTCGCATGAGGCAATTTCTTTGTTCTTACTTTAGTGTATGTAAGTTGGCGCTAGTTGTTACCCGTATCTCCCAGAAATCTGAATCACTCTCGCGTGTTACGACAGTAATATGTGACCGCATCTGCGTGTTGTCACATTCGTCGGTGTTTTCTGTGCACTTCTTGTCCCTGCTGTATGAATAAGCCTTTCAGCAACACGAGCGTTGTTCGACGACTGCTGATGCGAGTATTGTGGGTTGCAGCAAGTACAGGAGGTCTGGCGCCTTTACAGTTATGTTAACTGTCGATTCTAGCCAGCAATATTTAGACCAAACTGCATTAACAAGTTCCACGCACGTGTTAACGTCACGGCATGTCTGTTTTACCCTCGAAGAAGGAAAGTTCTTGGAGGTGGATGGACCCCAGAGCCGATCTGGACGGTATGGCGAAGAGAGAAAAGAACATGTCCTGTTCGGAATCGAACCCCAGCCCGTACGGGGATATCCAACTGCTAAAACTTGCGGACAGTAAATGTGAAACTGCCTCTGTCTTTAATTAAGCACCACGCATTCTTTGTCTTGTCTTAAAATGGAGGCGATGGGAGTCTGTGTGGACCTCGGGAGGCGATCTTTACAGCGCGGTAACGGAGCTCTCTAGTGTCATCAAAGGCGTAGTTCGAAGGGAGACGCTTGTCTGTGACCTCTCACCATCTTCTAAGATTCGTTTTCGTGTTGTATTCCCATCTGTGCTTAGGTCTTCTAAGTGGTCTCTTTGTTTTCTGGCCCGGAGTGCACACTAGGACGGAAAATATTTTATGTACGAGTTGGCGAAACTTGGGTCATGTTAGTGGACTCCAGCGCTCCAGATGTGACCGAGTTTGATTGAATCTCGGTCCATCACGTCGGCCGTTGTAGCAGTCAGGGTGAATGTTTTCAGTAACCATTTTACTCTTCTGTTGTTTGCTCAAAGACCTCCTCAGCGTAGTCGAGAGAGATAGAGAGGAGACTCAGTTATTCACTCACAGTTCCGATACGGTTTCCGTTATAAGCGGCCCTCCAAGCACCACGGCACGGGAATGCTGTAATCACAGGCCTTACGTTGTACCTGCATAACCTATGATTACTAATTACATGTCAATTTGTTTTCCTTCTTCGTGGCTTTGAAATTGAATGTCCTTGAAGATATCCGTCTTCTGGGTTATTGCGCTGTGTAGTCTGGTCGATGTTAACCAACGTTTCAGAGGTCATACTGCCTCCGTCATCAGGGCGAGGCCCTGATGACGGAGGCAGTATAACCTCTGAAACGTTGGTTAACATCGACCAGACTACACAGCGCAACAACCCAGAAGACAGAAATCTTCATACTCATCGCCCTGATGATGGAGGCAGTATGACCTCTGAAACGTTGGTTAACATCGACCAGACTACACAGCGCAACAACCCAGAAGACAGAAATCTTCATACTCATCGCCCTGATGATGGAGGCAGTATGACCTCTGAAACGTTGGTTAACATCGACCAGACTACACAGCGCAACAACCCAGAAGACAGAAATCTTCATACTCATCGCCCTGATGATGGAGGCAGTATGACCTCTGAAACGTTGGTTAACATCGACCAGACTACACAGCGCAACAACCCAGAAGACAGAAATCTTCATACTCATCGCCCTGATGATGGAGGCAGTATGACCTCTGAAACGTTGGTTAACATCGACCAGACTACACAGCGCAACAACCCAGAAGACAGAAATCTTCATACTCATCGCCCTGATGATGGAGGCAGTATGACCTCTGAAACGTTGGTTAACATCGACCAGACTACACAGCGCAACAACCCAGAAGACAGAAATCTTCATACTCATCGCCCTGATGATGGAGGCAGTATGACCTCTGAAACGTTGGTTAACATCGACCAGACTACACAGCGCAACAACCCAGAAGACAGAAATCTTCATACTCATCGCCCTGATGATGGAGGCAGTATGACCTCTGAAACGTTGGTTAACATCGACCAGACTACACAGCGCAACAACCCAGAAGACAGAAATCTTCATACTCATCGCCCTGATGATGGAGGCAGTATGACCTCTGAAACGTTGGTTAACATCGACCAGACTACACAGCGCAACAACCCAGAAGACAGAAATCTTCATACTCATCGCCCTGATGACGGAGGCAGTATAACCTCTGAAACGTTGGTTAACATCGACCAGACTACACAGCGCAACAACCCAGAAGACAGAAATCTTCATACTCATCGCCCTGATGATGGAGGCAGTATGACCTCTGAAACGTTGGTTAACATCGACCAGACTACACAGCGCAACAACCCAGAAGACAGAAATCTTCATACTCATCGCCCTGATGATGGAGGCAGTATGACCTCTGAAACGTTGGTTAACATCGACCAGACTACACAGCGCAACAACCCAGAAGACAGAAATCTTCATACTCATCGCCCTGATGATGGAGGCAGTATGACCTCTGAAACGTTGGTTAACATCGACCAGACTACACAGCGCAACAACCCAGAAGACAGAAATCTTCATACTCATCGCCCTGATGATGGAGGCAGTATGACCTCTGAAACGTTGGTTAACATCGACCAGACTACACAGCGCAACAACCCAGAAGACAGAAATCTTCATACTCATCGCCCTGATGATGGAGGCAGTATGACCTCTGAAACGTTGGTTAACATCGACCAGACTACACAGCGCAACAACCCAGAAGACAGAAATCTTCATACTCATCGCCCTGATGATGGAGGCAGTATGACCTCTGAAACGTTGGTTAACATCGACCAGACTACACAGCGCAACAACCCAGAAGACAGAAATCTTCATACTCATCGCCCTGATGATGGAGGCAGTATGACCTCTGAAACGTTGGTTAACATCGACCAGACTACACAGCGCAACAACCCAGAAGACAGAAATCTTCATACTCATCGCCCTGATGACGGAGGCAGTATGACCTCTGAAACGTTGGTTAACATCGACCAGACTACACAGCGCAACAACCCAGAAGACAGAAATCTTCATACTCATCGCCCTGATGATGGAGGCAGTATGACCTCTGAAACGTTGGTTAACATCGACCAGACTACACAGCGCAACAACCCAGAAGACAGAAATCTTCATACTCATCGCCCTGATGACGGAGGCAGTATGACCTCTGAAACGTTGGTTAACATCGACCAGACTACACAGCGCAACAACCCAGAAGACAGAAATCTTCATACTCATCGCCCTGATGATGGAGGCAGTATGACCTCTGAAACGTTGGTTAACATCGACCAGACTACACAGCGCAACAACCCAGAAGACAGAAATCTTCATACTCATCGCCCTGATGATGGAGGCAGTATGACCTCTGAAACGTTGGTTAACATCGACCAGACTACACAGCGCAACAACCCAGAAGACAGAAATCTTCATACTCATCGCCCTGATGATGGAGGCAGTATGACCTCTGAAACGTTGGTTAACATCGACCAGACTACACAGCGCAACAACCCAGAAGACAGAAATCTTCATACTCATCGCCCTGATGATGGAGGCAGTATGACCTCTGAAACGTTGGTTAACATCGACCAGACTACACAGCGCAACAACCCAGAAGACAGAAATCTTCATACTCATCGCCCTGATGATGGAGGCAGTATGACCTCTGAAACGTTGGTTAACATCGACCAGACTACACAGCGCAACAACCCAGAAGACAGAAATCTTCATACTCATCGCCCTGATGATGGAGGCAGTATGACCTCTGAAACGTTGGTTAACATCGACCAGACTACACAGCGCAACAACCCAGAAGACAGAAATCTTCATACTCATCGCCCTGATGATGGAGGCAGTATGACCTCTGAAACGTTGGTTAACATCGACCAGACTACACAGCGCAACAACCCAGAAGACAGAAATCTTCATACTCTGATGACGGAGGCAGTATGACCTCTGAAACGTTGGTTAACATCGACCAGACTACACAGCGCAACAACCCAGAAGACAGAAATCTTCATACTCTGATGACGGAGGCAGTATGACCTCTGAAACGTTGGTTAACATCGACCAGACTACACAGCACAACAACCCAGAAGACGGATATCTTCATACTCACCGCTGTGAGAACCTCAAGTCTTACATTTGAAGGTCCTTATTAACAGAAGTGCATAGAATGGAAGTTGCTAATTGCATAGTGCCTGGGGGGGGGGGGGATTACCCTAAAGACATTAGGCTGTTGTAATTGTAATACCACATACTGTAATTTAATTTTCTCCATACACGAAATTCCCCTCATTTCAGTCTTATTTTAGTCAGTCAGGTGGAACGTCCAATTATTACAGCACGTGTGAGCGCTTGCATATGAGATAATTTGAGTCTGGTCGAATTGATGTTCATTGAATTTAATATTGGTGACGGTTTTCTAAAGTTGATCGACCTAATTAAATTTTTGCCCTTATCAGACACTGGACATGCACCTCCAAGTTCCAACGTCACGTATTTTCGTTGCATTAAATATTTTGTATTTTTTATGTCCCAGATTTAACGTGCTTAACGCGAGAGTCAGCCAGAAAATCAAAATTAATTCCTTCAAACAACGCCGGAGCCAATGCCAGTCGGCTAACTAGGCGGTCGCGTAGGGCGGACTTTTTTTTTGGATGGGGGGTTATTGAAATAAGAAAGAGCCCAAAATAAAATATAACATGCTTTCAAACAGAAGGTAATACTAAATACGTGTTCGCAGTTTTGTAATATCGTTACAAATCAAGTCGTGCAATTCGGCAAGTTTGTCCAGCCCTGACTAAAAGATTGGGCACCCTTAGTCGGCAGTGTTTTTTGAATGACATCTTGGTGATGGTGGGGGCCCACTTCCCATAAGTTTTATCTCTGCCATTAGGGGTTATATGTACAGACAGTAATTGGTTAGCGAAGTGTTAAATATTAACCGATGTTTCAGAGGTATTTTCTGCTTCCATTTTCAGGGCGATGAGTGAATGTCGTGATGATGGAGGCAGCAAGTACCTCTGAAACACGGCTCTACAGCCATCTGTATTAATTGGTTAAATATGTTTATTATTTATTGTCAAAAACAAGTTTCTCATGAACTGTGATCTATATAAAATATCAAAATGCACTGTGGCATTACGCAATATTCATTTTCGGAAGTTGATGGCCGGGTTTACCTAAGGCTCCAGGCACCGCCGCGTCGGCCCTGTCTGCAGTAAGTAAAGGAAGTAAGGTCCATTACAATGTTACAGCATCCAGACACAGTTGCTTAATTAGGTCACTGTTAGCCGGTCGTTCTAGGAGGAGCCAGTGATTTAGCTGAGCTAACTTTCTTCAACTCCCCACCGTTTACGTCTGAAGAAGATGGTGTTATTCTACACAGGCGTGTTAAATCAGGCTTTAAAGAATAGTTTATAGCAGTTGTTGAGGTAAACTTTGCAAGTCTAATCTTAACTTTATGAATTTCAGTGCTCTGGGTAGACCACTAAAGAGCATCTGGTGCGAAAGATGTTTGCAGGATGTGTATTGGAGATCCACGGAATCTTAGAATTGGAGTTCATCACAATCTAGAGTGAAGCCTCCCTAAAGAAAAATGTCTGAGAGACCTGGCCATATGTAAATTTGGTGGTGTGGAAAACCCAAAATGTCGTGTGTACAAAGCGTGTATCAAGCACGTGTTGGAGTTACTGCGGCAGACTAATGATAGAAATGGCACGTGGGATGCTTGTTAACACATTACAGTTTTCATAAATGACTCCCCCCCCCCCCCCCCCCCCAAGAAATCTTAAGAATTTCTTTAATTACTTTGTAGCTGAACCAGAAACAGGTGAATGGTGCTCTTGTGTACAAATCTCTTACGTGTTCTACAGATCTGAAGCATAAACAAATTTCCACCCCTTGAGAAAAGTATTTTTTTTTTGAAGAGCGTTATTAATTGGAGGGTTTACAGTAATTAGCTAGCCAAGACAGTAGATTTTTTTTGTGAATTTTGAATACAGTTTTTCACACTTTGTTTATTTGTTTTTGGCTAATTTAATGACACTGAATGATGAATAATGAATTATTGTGGAAGGAAATGGTCGTGGCCTAATTTAAGATAAATTCCTGGCATTTGCCTTGAGGGATTTAAAATTTTATTTAAACAAGTTTTGTATAGCGTACGTTTTAGGAGCTGTGCATGTTATTAATAGAAGGAAATCTCATTAAACTTTTACGAAGTACTGACAGAACAGTATCCCTGTACGAAATGCATTGGGATCTTCGAAACCGCTGTTACAGATTACACCTTTAGCACGAAAGTCAGCTGTTCGTGTAAGACGTATAGAAAATGAAGTTAAGGTATTTGATGTATCAGTGCAAAACTTTGCATTTATTAACTGCTTGTTTACTTTTGCGTCTGATTATAGAAACATTAAGAGGAACTGCGGAAACTGAAATGTCCTCTTTTAATCAAGTTTTCTCCTACCCCAGGTATAATTATTTTCATGTATTGTGCACTATCGAAACTACGAGTACATGAGTGCCTTCAGACATTTATTGTTAATGATTTTAATTATATTAATCTATTGTTTCAGTCCTTCCAAGGGAGCCAGGGAAGGGCCTACCTCTTCAATTCAGTGTAAGTTCAGGTTAAGTCAAATACATTTTTATAGTCTCTGAAAGGAAGAAAGGTTTACAGGCTGCAAACTTTCTCTCTGTATCTCATTTCTGGATGTTTTAAGTTCTTGAGTCTTGCCAACTTTATGGTACAGTTTGTATCTTATATGCGTCATGTTTGTGTTTGATTAAACATATTTATTTTGTACAGCTCAGTCATTATAGCGACTAGCTACGGGCTGGACGACCGGGGTTCGATCCCCGACGGGGGCAGAGGATTTTTCCTCTAGCCTCTGCGTCCAGACCGGCTCTGGGGCCCACCCAGCCTCCTCTACAATGGGTACCGGGGTCCTTTCCCGGGGGTAAAGCCGGCCGGGGCGTGATGCTGACCACTCACCCCCATCTAGTGCCGAGGTCAAGGAAGAGAGGAGCTATACCTCCACTCCCCCCAAGCGCCTACATGGCGTATAGTGGGACAAACTATACTTACTTTACAGTCTATACACAAACGTTTGAAGTTTATTGGTGTTGTAAAAATTATATAATATTAAAACATTTTGTTGTGTAAAATATTATATTAGCGCTCTTAATCGTAAATACGATTTTACATTATATTTTTTAGAGCTTTTATTAAAACGACATGTTTCGACGGGTAATACCGTCGTCTTCAGGTTTTTATCAATTTAAAATATTTTAAAAACTATTAGATATTTGATGCAATATATTATAATGATCCGTAGTTTTGTTTGTAGCTTTCAATTTTCATGGTAAGTTGCTTATTGTAGTCAGACGTTATATTTATCTGTGGAATTAATGTTTAATTATTTACGATTAAGAGCGCTAATATAATATTTTACACAACAAAATGTTTTAATATTATATAATTTTTACAACACCAATAAACTTCAAACGTTTGTGTATAGACTGTACAAAATAAATATATTTATGGTACAGGTTTTCGTGTTACGAACCATTCAGATTTAAGAACCTGAAATCTATGTTATCACACAAAGTTTGGTGTTTAGTAAAAATTATGAGACATTACGTAAGGTGACATATTGTGGGGTGCTTAAGTTTGTGGCCAAGGGACGACCACCAGCGCGTGAATGCGAAAATAATATCATCCCCGTCTCCTGTGAATATGGCAGTCCTTTTTCAGTTGTGGGTGGCGAGGAAAGTGACGGGCCATCTTGTGTAGCGTGTCTTGATGACCGGCGAGTGTGTTGGGAAGTTTTATTTTGATCAGCTCGTCCAGAATTGTTCTCCGTCTAGTGGGCGGACTCGGAATGCACGGAGCTCTTACCACTACGTCTGTTTGACTTCATGGTGTGATTCTGTGCACTGTGACAACTAACTCGTGTCAGAATAGATGACTCGCACAATAAAATAAGGCTTGAAAGTTTCCCATTCGTTCAAGTCTACAAAAAGATCGAATGTTTTACAAAAACCTATAAATGGAAGTGTTCTCATTGATTCTTCACTCGCATGTTTTATTATTGACAGGTGGAATGAAAAATTCACATTTTATTAGTAACTGTTTGTTTAAATATTGAGACTTGTAATCCTGGGGTCTCGGGTTCGATTCCCGGCGGTGCCCGAATTTATAACTTGTGTTGGGCAAGGCCGTGGTCTAGGCAACACGGAGTTTTCCTCCGTGGCATCCCAACAATTACTCCATTCACACACAGAAGAAGGCAATGGCAAACCACTTCTGGATCATCTGCCAAGAACGTATATGAACAGGTCCCAGTCCGAGAAAAGGATGGGAGGATGCTGTTCATATGGACCTGTCGTCAGACAGAACACTAAATAAATAAAAATAAGAAGTCTATTATCCTCAAATGGTGCTACTATAAACGATGATAGATGCCAACTTCGTACTCCTCGGTGTGCTTATAAGTGTACTCTGGAAAGATGTAGATTCTGTGTGTTGCAGGCAAACTGTTAGACAGCCATAAATTGCGAAATATTTGATTGATATTGCAAGAGTTTCTTTTTTCGAGAATTCCAGTCCGTGTATTTCAGAGGTCGCGCAATAATATTTTAGTGACTGTTAGTAGCACAGGGCAGAACCTTCGATTAGGCCGTGGTCGCTATATTTCTGGTCGTAATTGTGCGTGTTTCAGGGTGAATGTCGGTTGTGGGCCAGCGGAGGAGCGAGTACTACTCACAGGGCTCCACGCTGTTGCTGACATTTATTGTGAGTGCTGTAAGACGACGTTGGGCTGGAAATATGTAAGTTCCACGACTGTTTAAATAATATTCCGCGTCATTTTTTGTTACGTAAAATTTGTTATAAAATTGTCTGTTCAAAATGTTTAACTCGTAATTAAAATAAACCCCGGTTTTAATGAAGATGACTGTCCTCTGGGTTGTAGTCTGGTAGAAACTTACCGACGTTTCAGAGGTATCTGTTGCCTCCTTCATTACCCTGATGATGGAGGCAGCAAGGACCACCAAAGTTGCTGTGACATCCTGAATTTCTGCTGGTGCTATGGACTTGTAACTTCCGGAACAATGCAGTGTACAGCAAAGAGTGAACTTGTACGCACTGCCTCCATTTTCAGGGGTGAAGTGAGAAGGCAGTACGTTCCTTCAAAACATTGATACTCACCAGCAGGTCCATACAACATCGAAACCCAGAAGATCACGTGTTATTGTCAGACGTTTAACTCATTCTGAATTTCAGTACTTACGTCCATCTTGCATTTTTAAGCGTAAAATTGTGCGTTCATTTGGGGCTGACTACGTCTGACCGCATGATTGAACTTGAGAACAACTGGACAGATTTTGATGAAATTTTGTATGGATGTTATGCCATTGGAAGCTGCTCTAAATGCACACATTCTTAATTTCCCGCAGTCATTAATACCAACTTGACACATGTACGTGAATTTTCGTGATGGGGGCAATGCTTCACACCACCTAATATAATAGATTTTGACAAATGCGGTACTTGGTACACAGCTTGAAATAATAACATGAAATTGTATAAAAAATTTGGACTCAGTCAGGATTTGAGTCCATGACGAACTACGTAAAACAGGCGTTAAGAACACGAGAATTATAAAGTCAGAAATTGAGGTACTCTTGAGTAAAATATAATAGGTTAAGAGACATTTCAGTGTACAGGTAGCCCTCGATTTACGCCGATTTTGAAACCAGAAAGTCAAAAAGTGAAAATTAAATATATTTTATTATTATTTATAACGTTTTACAATGTTTCTCGTACTGATTCTTATACTAAATCGTAATTTTTACATCGCTGATTTTGAATAAAAATTATAAATACAGTCATCTCTGCAATTACGTAAGTTTCGTTAACGCTAATTTTCTCCAATGAGATCGATAAAATCTGTTTGTGAAATGCAAACTTTTGCATATGCGAGTTTGATCTTATCCAATTTAATTCCTGGCGCTTTAAACTTTTGAAGGACTAATTTAATCTCTGCGGAGGTACCGGGGTTATTTTTACTACGCGATTTTCTATAGTTCGGCGTCTTACATGAATTCAACTATCGCATAACAGCAGAGATGACTGTACACATCAGTCACACGAAAGAATCGCGGGGACCAACGAATTGCCGATTGTAAATGAAAAAATATATTTTTTAAATTCCTTTTATTTTATTTACGTTATTTCAGAGCTTTAAATGTAATGTCATTATATTACTCGTCAATGTCTGGGTGCTGGGAACGCCTGTCATTGATTTCCCATTGATTCACATTATAATAGAGTTTCAATTTACGCCGGTTCGTCCAGGAACGCGTCCCCGGCGTAAATCGAGGGCTCCCTGTATATCGTAGGCTGTACATTGCACGTGGAAACTGTGTGTCTTCTGGTACAGATTGAACCTTCCCATTGATGTTGAAAGAGGAAAAGATTTGAAAATGATAATGGAGGAATTCTTTTAGGTTAAAAACGTGTACAATTTTGTTGTTTGGTTAAGTAATTTTAACTGTAACGTGAATCTGGTACATGAAAAGGCCCTCATTATGATGACACTTGAGATAACAGTCGTATTATAATAAACATGATCTCTACGTTATCTGGTGAATGTGATTGCTTAATAATTGCAGATGTTGGTTATTCCTGTTATGAATAAAGACTCTGACGTCTTTTATAAATAAATGCAGAGTCTCAATTTGGCACTTCGGAACTTTTAGTGGTGTTCATCATCTTCTTACAGATGCTTCTTTAATTTGAAGGTGAGAAATTATCAAACTATATTGGATCTGCCGTTTGGCACTCGTCGGTGTTTAAGGAGAGTTTCATCCGCAGTCAAAATGGCTTACAGTAATGCAAGATGGCGTAGGCTGCCATTTTGTACAGATGTTGTTTACAAGTCTCACTTCAGATGTTTTTAACAGATGTAATTGCTGTTTCAGGAACATGCATTTGAATCGAGCCAGAAGTACAAGGAGGGGAAGTTCATCATTGAGCTGGCCCACATGATCAAAGAGAATGGCTGGGACTGAGAGTTGGCCCGGCCCGGCCCGAACGTCCGTCGCCTCCGCCACCCGCTCTGTGCGGCCTCTGGGTCACGAGATGGTTGGCACATGGGCAGGAACGGGCCGTCTGGATCATTTTGAGGTGCGGGCAGGAGACAGGATATTCTGTTGGACGGCCTCCCGTCAGACGGGGTTCCCCGACGTGGCGCCGCATTAAAAGTGCGGCCAGTTCTGAGATGAGTTAAGTCACAAATATGAGTGATTGCGCAGGAGATAAGCAACCCAAATGCCATGACACGGATTGTTGGTGTGGACTTCGGAAGCTGTCGGTTCAAGAGGTGAAATATTTATGTTCTCGCAACTAAACACATTTATGGATCTGTGTTCTCATTGTCTGAACTTGAGGGGTAAGCAAAGCAGGCTCAAGACATTGATTCTACAGGGCTTATTAACTTAACGGAGAAGCCCGAAAAGAGATATTTAAAGTTTGTACATGTGTAATTGGCACTGTTTTATTTTTTACAACATGTGTTAGATGTGGGCAGGGTAGTAACACGACCATGTCACATAAACTTTCAGTATCTTGTATATCTCTTGACAGTCGAATGGCTTAAGATGGTATTTGTTACGTCTTTTCAAGGCACGATTATACGTGATGATGAATCGGTCGGTTTTAAATGTGTACTTATCTGTGCCAATCGATGATGTCCCAACCATCTGCAGGTGAAGAGGAACGCAATGCGTGCAGCTTGTGCGCGCCAGCTCAGTAAGGCCTTGCAAGCCTCGCACCGCCACTACCACCGACTCTTCATCTCGTAAGTTGGGCAAGCTTTGAGCTTCTGCGGGCTTACCGTAGCTAGCGACTTTCTGTCGGTTTGCGTAGGTGTAGACGTTAAATGTGGGGAACCTTAAAATACTGGTATTAGTAACGGACGGCTCGTGGTACGTCTCGGATGACTGGGCTGGCGAGGGGATGTGGTCGCCAACTTGTTGCTGCAAGTGTAGCTCGATGTGATAGGTGATGGCTCATCATCTTTTATCTTCTGTGCAGCAGAATGGCAGTTGGAGGATTTTTAATTTAAAAACAAATTTGAGTTGGGTGTGGCCACGGAGGCCAGTACTTAATCAGCGTCAAATTGGTATTTTTTTTTAATATAAGACTTGTAGTAGCTTCTTTTATTCTATGAATTCTGCTGTAGAGAAGAGAGAATGCCATCCCACTTGTAAATGGTAACCCAATCTAGTCTTTCAGTCTGTGCATTCGTTGTTTCCCTGTTTGTAGATCGAGTTTTGTACAAATTGCTTTATTTCTCAGATGTTTGTCTTTGTTGGAAGCATGCAGATTATTTCAGGTCCTGCAATTTTATGAAATCATATCAATTACAGATTATTTTAATTTTAAAGTAAAGTGATATGCCAACTCATAGGCAAACTTTTTTGTGTCGTGAGCGTACCGAGTGTCGTAGGACTCGTACGAAGAAGAATGTGCGCGTGGAAGAGATTTGAACGGAGATTGCGAACTCATTGCAACTTCTGGTGAGAGAGTGAACTGACGGCTTGTGAGGAGGCGCAAGGAGCAAGAGGAAGATGAGCGGTTAAAGTTTTGAGCTGCTTTCTGATTATTAAAATGTTGATATGTAAGCGTAGTTTGCGAAACACCAAGGGTATAATTTGTTTAATCTGTACTTTAAGTTTCCCATTATTAAAATGTGTTAATTCAGGATGCTTCGTAGTGCTTTCACAATTACAGTTCTGCTAAAATGCCCTTTCCTCGGAATAATAAATTTATTTCCGTTTTCAAATATTGTCTCTTTCATGTCGAGTAATTAAACAAATTGCAGGGCATTGAAACATTCTGTAATTTACTGTAGTAGTAACTGAAAGTACGCGGCAGAGCAGACAAACGTGTGAGCAAAAGAGCATTCGTTTCCAACTTTTGAATCAGGAGAAGGAACATTTTTTTTCTTTCATTGCAAGGTATTATACTGTAACTGCTTTGAGATCGTCATTTGGTATTTCTTTTTGAATTCAGCATTTGTCCATACACCTTTTAAGTAATTAAGTCAACCTTTTTTTTACAATCTAAATGAATGAAAAATAAATATGTTAATGAGAGTGTAAGATGATTTTTTATTAACTATATTCCCTACTTTTTATCCGTGTATTATTTTCCAGGACAGTAGAATTGCCGTTTAATGTTTTCTGCAGTTGGCGTACCTGTTGGTCTCCTCGTCACATAAGTGACGCTACAAGAAATATTCCACTTTTTCGAGACAAGAAGCATGAACGTGGCTGTCTTCTGGGTTGTCGTCTCGTACCTGGTGCGACAGAAGTCTGCGTCTCAGAATTTTGTAATGAAGTGTGTTCTTGTTGATTTTCTTAATCTATGTCGCTCGGATTATTGACGAAATAGCTCGGTCAGTGTAGGAACTGGGTATACGCCGCACAGCCGGAGTTCTGTTCCCAGCATGGGGCAGGAATTTTCTTTCTTGCCACTGCATCCAGACTGATCACAGTGCACCCGGCTTTCTAACGCGTTGCTTTGGGGGCTCATCGTCCCGAGGTGTGTGCAGGGTGATTCCGTATTGGATGTAGTGGTCAGCTGTATATCCTAAAGAATTCTCAATTTATACAAACACGGGTCTGTCGCTCCTTACTTAGTATCCAAGTTAGGGTCGTCCTCACATGCTTGAATTTTACCGCCAGGGTACTTGGTGGTCACTACTAGTGGGTGTACACACACACTGGTGGTACGTGTTGTTATCGAAACATATCATAGGCAAAGAGGGTTATAAATTCTTACTCGAGATTGATCGAGACTTTAAGCTAGCCTTTCAGATGAGGACAGCCAGTCCCTGAACTTTTCTTATTACTATGGAATGAGTGTGAGTCGCTTGACCAAACAGTGACAGCCTTTGTGTGAGAACTATTTGATGAAGAAGTGGATAAGAGGATGCCCAAAGCTGACTCGCCAAGTTGCTCTTCATGATGAAAGAATTTAGGTGTTCCCTGTGCTGAAGATAACGACCTATCTCTTATGACGACTCAGTTAATGCTGCCAGATATGTGAAGATCTTAAGCCCATTTGTGGGGGAAGTTTATAAAACAAATCCTCAGACTCTGAAAGAACTAAGAAATAGCATCCGCTGTGAGATTTCAACAATTTCTGGGGAGAACTTACTGACATGTTCCGCAGGTACACCGAGTGCATTCAGTCAGGAGGCAGCATTTTCAGCATCTGCTGTAGCACTGGTGAGTTGTTACACCTTTTAAAGGTTATTCTGACTGCAACGGCCAACGCTAACTTCGGTGAACACTACCGCTGCAAAGATGCAGCAGGTCAGGGGCCTTGCTGGCTGCTTGGTCAAACAGAAGGAGATCTGCCCTAGGTTTACTCAATCCTTCTCTTAAGACGTATATTTTGTAGTCTCATTACATTCTTGAAGATAACTTCTGGATCTTTTTATGAGAATAATGTCACACTTCCTTAGGAATCTGTTTTGGATCACTGATGGTGACCTTGTCCATTTGTATCTGAACTAGACATTTTCTTCTTCCTTTGTAGAGCAAAGCGGAAATATCAAACTGGCTGTTTGTGTGGCGCTGCCCTAGGTTCCAGCGAAACGGTCAGGAGAGGGAAGCGGCCAAAGTCCGAGATCAAATACTTTGATATTTTCGCGCGAGTCGCTGCGCTGGTCAGTAAGGCGCATGCGCAAGAAAGCTCTGACCGTGCAGTACACGGAAGGTGCATGCGCAGGAAGGCTGTGTCCTTCTATTGCGGTCTCTCACGTAGGACACAACAAGCGATTCCCCGCTTCATATGACACCCCATCCTGCTTATGCGGCTCGGGTACCTCGCTTGTTATCGCTTACGTAGGACATTGCCTTAGAGTCACAACTTTATTCCACTAATAGGCACATGGTCTAAGAAAACACGAATACAGAAGAGTATCTTTTATTTGTTAAAATACGTGGAATGATGTTCTACAGTTCTCTTTGCAGAACACGTCCAGTGTCAAAGGTGAAGGAATTAGGAAAGTCGATGAAGGTGAAAATCTTTTTAAACCTTTACACGAGCTACATATTTTCTTTAAAGGCATGCCATGTCATAAGAGCTCTGATAAGAGACAACTGAATCACTTAATTTATTAACTACATAAATATATGAAAATGCACAGTATTATTCTAATTCTCCTTTTCTTGATTGTTAATAAGCATAATTAAACTGATGGACACAAGGAAAAAGGACCTTCACTCTGGAATCATATCCACACTCAAGCAGTCTTCACCCATGTTACTTGGAGATGTTTCTAACTCGCAAATCTCATTAGATTCACTGAAAAAGAAAAACAATTACACATATTTACAAACAAAATCATTAATGACTTCAATTTAGTTTGAACCTTTGCTACAATACTTAATCCAGATGAGGCACAGACAAGGAAATTATTTTAAGAAGGGTTAATCTACAGCAGTGGTCCCCAACGCGGTGCCCGCGGGCGCCATAGCACCCGCCAAGGCTTTATTTGGGTGCCCGCGTTGATACGGAAAGAGGTTATACTGAATAATGAAGGCCGTTCAACCATGAACATTATAAAATCAAAGCGCAGATCTCGATTTACTGAAGCCCATCTTGACGATTGTTTGCAAGCAGCAACATCATCCTACACTCCCAAATTTGAAAAACTGGCCGATGAAATGCAGTGCCAAACATCACACTAACTTCCCGCTTGCGTAATAATGTATCATTAAACGTTGTATTGTTTTGCGTATTATTTGGTGTCCATATCTTATTTGTCCAGAGAAAAGAAAATTTGGCTTTGTTAATTGGTTGGTGCCCGCCACGATCTCTCAAACTCTCAAATGTGCCCGTAGGCACAAAAAGGTTGGGGACCGCTGCTCTAGAAGCTTCATAAATACAGTTGTACTTAGGGCTATTTTACAGCTGATAGAAGATGTTCTCAGGTTCGCAAACTATCCCATTCTGTTCGAAATGACGAATGGATTTCCGAAGTAGTGGAACGAATCTGTTATTGTACCTGCTTATAGACTGAAGGCGTGCTCTGGTAGAAAAAGGCTGAAACAATGTGTGGTTTGGTGTTCGTGGCGGTGTGAATGCAGATGGGCTGTGCCATGCCATGCAGTACTTCGGCTGCATGCCAACGTTTCAGACCACCGCCCTGCCTCCATCCTCAGCTACTGAAGATGGAGGCAGTAGGTTCCTTTTTTTTTTTTTGTAGTATTTTCCCAAGTCCATACAGCATTACAACCCAGAAGACAGAAACTGGCATCTTCACTGCCTTGAAAAGCTCTAGTCTCATTCAGTTTGTAAATTCATCATTACCATGTTTTCCCTTATATTAACGTACCTGTCTAAAGATGGGTCATTGCTAAACATTTCTGTTGGGACTGTTGGCGGTGCCTTCTCAGGCACAAGCTCTAAATAAGTCTGTCTTGACTCCAAATGTCTCTCTACTTCCTCTGGAGTCATGTGTCCGTCGGACAGCAGAGATACCGGAACGCTGCCGAACACCTGCAACTGCATATTTCACAAAAATTATTTCTTTAAATATGTATATTAGGTTCATTTTAAAATCATCAATGTCAAATTACTGGGAACATTCTTAAGGATTCTAATTCACTAACAGGTGTTACAATGTTCTGCTTTGGAGCTTTGGGTGGTGGCCGCTTTTTCTTAACTGATGACTGCATTTTCGGTGTCCCAGAAGACTGCGGTACAGTTACATGACTGCTAACTCCACTGTCAGGCTTCTTTCTGAAAAAATAAAACACGAAACATGGACAATGGCACATGAAAGGAATTACTATTAATGTCTCCAGCACAAGATGGTAACAGATCAGGCCAGCCAGCTTAATTCTATCCTTGACCACACCTCCTTCCCAGCTCAAAATATATAGGATGTAAATTTGAAAAGTGCAGTTCATGTCTAATTCCTCAAACTGTCTTCATTACAAAGGGGTACACAAGTTACCTTAATCCCACATTTAACCCCTGATGATGCACCACACTTCTAAAATTATAGAAACCTGTTATTTTGTTTTCACACATATTGAAAATGGAGAGAATGTGGCTAAATTTTGGGATGTAAATATTCTATCACTGCTTTCAGGACAGTGTTCCTGTGCAACGCCTAATTTTTACAAATGAGGCTCTTACAACCAATTCATGGTGATATAAATATGTGTGATACAAAGGATGTTATCTGATAGTTATGGCTTTGATTGCTTAGCACAATTCTTGTGTTTTCAGTTCAACTGGTGAAAATGTAAACCAAAACAGTCAGTCAATCCTTAAAGTGACTTAGGATTCAAACCTTTTTGCAGTGTCTGGGCGGCTTGCCTCACCCTCATCGGAAGATTCTGTCTCCTCACTCTCACCTGATGACACATCAATCTTCTCATATTGCAACAGTCGGTCTAAGAGAAAGCTTCGATCACGACTTGCCTTGAGCAGGCGTCGCTGTGTAGAACGCAGAGCTTCTTGAAAACACTCATTTTCCTGTGAAAAGTTACACTGAAAAGCCTCACTTAAAAATAACGAACTTAATAAAAATGCACTCAATTATACACATCATGAAACTTGGTTAAGATGAGCATGAATGAAATCTGATGCACAAAGAACACAATACCTACAAATTGACAATATTCAACACATAATCCCTAAACTAAGCTCAGCATGAAGATGGGAGTCTTCTGGGTTGTTGGGCGTGTAGTCTGGTAGAAGTTTAAGAACGTTTCTGAGGTCTTTGCTACCTCCATCATCAGGGTTATGAGGCACTCATTGCCCTGATGATGGAGGATTGGTTAGGCTGAACAATGCAAGTATAATAGAAATGCACATACATAATTTTATAACTTTTATAATATAAGAATAATAGGTGTGGCTTACATAAATGAGGAATTTCAATTTCCGTTTTAAACTCCTGTACTGTGTTTTGTAATTTATAGTTTCCTCTTGACTTTCTTCATCTTCCTCTGTATTTGTTACCACTGAACGACAATACCAACCGTCCAACATTGATCATCTGAAATTGACTGACCTTTTTAAAATACGTAACTCTACACAAATCAAAGCACAGACATCACAAAACAATAACAAACACTTGACATATTTGCCTCAAAACAGGAAATGTGACTATTGTCTGTGCTAAATACATTTAGTCGTGTTCATTATTTGATTTTACCACATGTGTTTTGTCACAGATAATGTAGGAAAACCTGACTAGCACTCTTGTGTTCAATGGAATATGCTCTCCCCAAGCACTCACTGTATTTCCGATAGAACGCACTCAGTCGATTTTGGGCTGATGGGTGTCGGTGTTTAGTTGTAGTTACATTTCTGCTGTGGAAATTTGAGTGTTAGTGATTAGTACCTCAAACAAAATGAAGCTTATCTAACTTAGTTATAATTTTCTATGATGCAGTCCATTGTTTGGACTGGGAGGCTTTTGTCTCGTGCCTTGTGGAATGGTCTTTCTAATTATTCGAACTGTGCTGATCCGAATATCAACAGAAGGCACGAATCCCGTATAGTTTCTGCTGTATGTGGTTTTCCGAAAGAACTGGCTCATGCAAGACTGAAAAAAGGACAGTTTGGTGATGATGCTTGGTTTACTGCGAAATATAAATCAGCAGACGTTATTGGTGAGTACATCGTTTTACCAGCCGCATGTTTCTGTATTATGGTAAAATTTTGTGTCTTTATTAAAATACTCTAAGTTTATTAATGAATTTAGTAAAAACGAAGCCCCCAAGCAAATTGCGATTGCATTTTTTTTTACCAATTTCATAGTTTGAAGCATTTCTACTTTACACTTGACAGTGTTATGAGGGATGTTCTAGAAGTAAGGTATGGAATCACACAGTGATACGGAGTTGCTATTAAAGAGTTAACAACTGCTTGTACATGTACACACATCATAACATTATATTTCTGTGTAATCAGCACGCCTGTTGAGGCACTCTCCCAGCAGGCAACCAGTATATTGAAATCATTGGCAAAGAAAACTTGGTCAAGCATCTGTAACCAGTTCATCAGCACTGCAGTAACATCATCATTATTCACAAACCACTGCCACAATAAATACTGTTCGAGGGACCGCGCGGTCTGAGGCATCATGCTTCGGACCGGCGTGCTGGTTCGAGTCTCAGGGGAGAAGAAATCTTCTCATGAGCTTTCGACCAGTATATGGGACCGGTGCAATTATTTCCTTAAACAGCCACTAAATAATTAAAATTCATAATGGACAAGTCTTGTATTTTGTTGATTACAAAAATCACCATGAGGAAAAGACAGGTATAATAGATGGAAGATATCTCCCATACAACTTCTTACATCTGCAGCCAGTAGTCGAGCTAGCTAACACATTATCAAATTAAGTTAAAACTAATAATTTTATAGCATATTTCTTTGCTGTCTTTCTTACAAAGAGTGTGTTATAATTTAAGAATATTATGAGAGAGTTTGTTGTGTACGATACAACATATGGGAACCTGCACTAGTTTAATTTCATTTTACTGTGGGTATAGTTCAGAATTTATCAACAGAATAAACTGTTCATTTTACCTGACTGAGTGACAAAATGATGTGATAGGTTTCTGAGGATTTGGTAATCTGCTTCATCTCTGGATTTCGAAGGATGCAGTTACTTGTCATTCTGATTGCACTGAGACCTTGAAACTCCAGAGATTACGTCAGCGATTAACTTGTTGGCAATTGCTCAAAGTGTGAGCCGGAATAGCTCAGTGAATATAGTGACTAGCTACGGGCTGGACGACCGGGGTTCGATCCCCGACGAGGGCAGAGGATTTTTCCACTAGCCTCTGCGTCCAGACTGGCTCTGGGGCCCACCCAGCCTCCTCTACAATGGGTACCGGGGTCCTTTCCTGGGGGTAAAGCTGGCAGGGGCGTGATGCTGACCACTCACCCCCATCTAGTGACGAGGTTAAGAATGAGTAGGAGCTATACCTGCTCTCCCCCCCAAGCGCCTGTATGGCACGTAGCGGGACAAACTTTAATTGCCAATGTACCGGAGCACCCAGTTTGGAGTACATGAGATTTTAGGTAGAAGTAATGACTTGCTTTTCCTCAAATGCTTTCATAAATCTAGGGAGGCATACAGTTTGGTTATCTGTTTATTCTTCTGTAGGCAATTTAATGTATGCACCAGCCTCAGAATATGATTTTGATTTTTTTAGTTAATTCTTCTATGTCTTTGTGGTACTTTGGGGGCAGAGTCTTTCATCACTTGTTTGAATCTCCTCTCTATGTTGAATTCCATAATTTTGTTCTGAAGCTCCATATTTTCTGTGTTTAGTGTGTGATGGTATTTTCTATGAGTTTCTGTTGTACTGATTTTAGAAGTCTGTATTGAGTCTTACAATTCAAGTCATTTTTGATTTTTCTTATTCATTTTGCTGATGTTTATTTTATCTAAATATATAACATTTTCTTGGTCATGTAGCAGTAATTTATAAATAGCTGTTTTTTGTTCCTGTGATTAAGGTCTCTAATCATTCAATCGAGTCCACATGTTCTAAGATGTATCATAATTCTTTTTTTTTAATTGAATCCGGTGTTCAAAGGTTTTCCACTCTTTTGTGAAATACTTTATTGTGGTCATCAGCACAGATTGCCCTGTTGCTTAATTACGTTATCCAACTTTTTATTTGGAGTTTTGTATATTATACCAAACTCTTGTTTTAATTTTCCATCGATGTTGTCATTAGTAATGTACCAACATTTGCCTTTTATCTACTGCATTTTTAATTGAGATTTTAGTGTACAGTTATGACGTTTTATTCCAAAAGTATGGCCACTTGAGTTCCAGGCAAATCTAGAGCCGCTGTGGATGGCCCCGTGGGCTTTAAATGCTTTAGCAAAGTGAATTGCATATAAATGTTTATATAGTGATCAAAATTGTTAGCTGATAGTGTTATTGTTAAAATAGGGCATGTTTACTGAGATGCAAGGATAGTATTTTGAAAGATAGTGAACAAATTTTTGCGAAAGTAAGCAGTTTCAGTTCTGTTGCCGGTTAGTCATTCTTTGTCGCTAAGCAGAGATGAATGTAGCAGTACGAGATGCTCTCGACTTACACTACCATTTGATCTTTTGCCTAAAATGCAGCATTTATTCTTGATTAAAAAGCAACAAGAACAAAGCCCCCCCCCTCCATGGTGCCAACTAATGTTTGCCGTTGTTCCGCTTTCCAAATGAGAGAGCCATGCAGACATTACAAAACCACTTTCTCAATAATGTTGTAAGTTCTCAAGTGCTGTTATGTAAGTGTCTTTTACTTTTGTGCCTAAGGGAGTTGTGGTAGCTTAGTACAGTGACTAGGCTCCAGGGCGAATGATGGGTTTGACTCCTGGTAGGTGCAGATTTCTTTTCTTTGTCGTCAACGTCGTTTCCAGACCATTTATGTTTGAGCTTTGCGTTCTGTATTACGTCCAGCTCATTGAAATGTTTTCCCTCGCTCTGTGAACTCCATCGAAGGGCTAATGACAACGTATTTGCATGCATGTACGTGTTTTCAGTTGGAATTTTGAAAATAATGAAGGTGACATTGGTATCCTTTTTGGACTAAGCAAGATGAATCCAGACAGCCTTCTCCTGTTTCAGATCCATTTTAATAATAATCTGCCATCTGAATGGCTTCCAGGTTGTTAATGTACTACTTAATTCAAAAGCCTAACGTGCTTTTGCGTGTGTCTTAGGATTATCAGACAAATTTAAACTGAACTAAGATAATTTCATTTGAATTATACCAGTATTATATAACGTTCAATTTAACTCATTTTGGAGGTCACTTAAATTTGCCTGATTGCGTACCTTACGAAGTATTCACCAGAGTGAATACATTTTGAATATAGTTACAGGGTTTCGTAGAATTCTGATTTACGAAATCTGTGAATATAATAAGTAAACGTCTTAGTTTTGGTTATGCATGAATGCTTCTTGTTGTCGTTATTATTATTAATTTTGACAAATGGCTAGGGTAGTTGACCACCAATGCATGAAAGGAATAAATGTACCCGAACCTCTGAGTGAGTGATCGGCGTTTCGTGTTGGTCTGGTATAATAAATCTGTTTGTGTCGTCCTAGTGCCTAGTGTTGTTTGAGGTATTTGGTCGTGTTTACATTTCATCTCAGATGTTTGTTTATTTATCTGTGAGTATATAAGAAAGCCCTAAATTTTGTGCGGAATATTTTATGTACACAGACCAAGAAAATAAACCCTCGGCTATTTCTGCCTAACACTTGGTACAGTTTTTAGATTTGACCAAGCAGTTGCTGGCCTCAGACGGAAAGGAAGGTTCCAGGAAAGATTTTTCGTTCGAGACGAAAGGAAAAGTGGAGTTCGATCCAATATATTGCGTTTGATTCATTGTGTTAGATTGTGGAATTCGATGGTATTTTGATTGTATGGGAAGAATTAAAACGTGATTCACAATCGATCAGTGGGATGTCTGCGAGTAGATTAATGTTTCGGCAGTTTGTTTTATTGTAAACAGATGGAAATTTTTCATTTGTACTTTAGACTGACTGAGTAGTTGTTAGTTAATGATTTGTTGTGATTGTTACTGTGAAGGAATTAATAATACCGACCCTTACCCTGAGTTTGTCCCCAAAAATGCCTTTCATTCTACGTAGCGACCATCTTTGCGGAAACTATGAAGTAAATCTTTTTCAGTTTTTGTGGATTCGATTACTTAAGATGTCGCCGGAACCCGAGGTTGTACTTCGGAATTTCGAAATTCGGTGGGTGTGTCGCTGTTAGTAGCCAACACTTTACGATCTCAGTTCTGACGCTTCGTCACAAGTTTCGTTTATCGTCTTCAGATAGCGTGTACTGCTGCACATATTTAATATTTTGTCCTTTACTTTTTACATTGCACAGATTTTGTCGTTCATGTACCAGCATCCACTATTTTTGTATTCCTGAAAGTTACGTCTCCTATGTTTTTTGAGTACATAAGCACCGAGTAACCGTGCCACGGTGGTCTAGCGGCTAGAACGCTGGCCTTGTAATCGATTCCCGGCGGTGCCCGAATTTATAACTTGTGTTGGGCAAGGCCGTGGTCTAGGCAACACGGAGTTTTCCTCCGGGGGCTTCCCCGGTTTCTCCTTGGCATCCCAACAATTACTCCATTCACACACAGAAGAAGGCAATGGCAAACCACTCCTGGATCATCTGCCAAGAACGTATATTTACAGGTCCCAGTCCGAGAAAAGGATGGAAGGATCCTGTTCATATGGACCTGTCGTCAGACAGAACACTAAATAATAATAAGATGAGGTGGTCTAGCGGTTAGAACGCTGGCCTTGTAATCCTGGGGTCTCGGGTTCGAATTTATAACTTGTGTTGGGCAAGGCCGTGGTCTAGGCAACACGGAGTTTTCCTCCGTGGCATCCCAACAATTACTCCATTCACACACAGAAGAAGGCAATGGCAAACCACTTCTGGATCATCTGCCAAGAACGTATATGAACAGGTCCCAGTCCGAGAAAAGGATCGAAGGATCCTGTTCATATGGACCTGTCGTCACACAGAACACTAAATAAAAGCATTGAAGGCGTTGAGGGAGAATGAAGGTAAATTTCAGATTATGTACGTGGAGATGACTGCCCTATCTCCGGGGAAAGAGTCCTAGGTACTTTTTAGATCGGGAACTGCTAGGATAACTAACAGTGATGGTGAAGTGACATCGACTTGTAATAAACCTTGTTCAGTACCGGACAGTGGAGACGTGAAACATAGTAGAATGTGAGGAGTGACATGCAAAAGTTTATGTAAAGGCATTCTGTCTTACTTTTACAGCGGCATCGCCTGTCAAACCTCGGGGTTTCTGCATGAAGTCAGTTGCTGCATGTAAAAAGTCTACAAAACACGCGGTTTCGTCTTCGTTAAAGAACGACGCTCAAGCCAGAAGCTCGTATTTTTAGCTCCTGCTCGCTTCACGTAACTCGCGGCGTGGTCACGAGAATCCGCGGTGGGCGAGTGCATCGGTGGGACCTCGGCCAGTTCTGCTCACGTGCACTCCCAAAAATTCACCGGCATGTGATTTAGATAATCTGTTGTGTAACTGTCTCCATCTACCCACCCCCTAAACCCCGTTAGTCTGTACCGGAATATCGCAGTTTCCGTTCCCACTGTCACGACGGAAATTGCCGAAGTTTTGTTTCGCTAGCCGCGTTGGTTCTTTGCGACGATTTCCACGCGAATGGACTTGTGTTGTTGACTGTGGCATTGCACGGTAACGCTGGACATGCCATTCGTAGTGGTGAAATGAGTCCGCCTCGTGGCCTTGTAACTGGTTGCGGAGGAACATACCGCCTCCATCTTCAGAGTAAAATAACGAATATATAGTGTACCATGCCCGGATTACTTCGTTTCGAGATGCACCTCAAGCTTTTTCGTAGAGACACTGTAGTACTGGGAAGAATCCTGTATAAAAATTATTATTTAAGTTAAAATGTTTCTGACGAAGGTGTGATAACAGCGTTTGTCATTATTCTGCCGAAATTTGCATGTGGTTCTGTCGTGTAAGAACTTGAATCTTGTTCGTGCCTCACTGGAAAAGAACTTCGCCAAACCTCGTTGTTTTAATTTCCGGAAAACGGAATCAAAATGTAAAAAGTATTCCGAGAGTTGTTTATAGGAATGTTAAAACGTTCTGCTAAGATCCTCATGCGTTTACTTTCCTTTTCACACTTTAACGTGTATAAAGAACTTCCAGATTTATAATCAATCACGAACGTAGCGAAGTTTTTTTTTTTGAAAGAGTTCTCAACAGTAGTTATCTAACGTCCAGAAATTCTCATACTCAACCCGGAAGTTGGGTCTGTTGTAATTCTCATAATTTTCATCGTGCGTACATGCTCACAAAAAGAATGACGTATGCAGAATTGTATGGGAGGCTTAGATGCTTCTAGTGTTAACATTCGTGAAAAACTAAGTGAAGAAATTGAGGTCGAGGACGATATTCTGACCCGACCCGACCGGAGTCGCCAATATGTATGTAAGACCAGTCGATGCGCAGTTAAACTGCACATCCGTTCAGTGACGTAACTCTGCATTGTTTATGATTACGATAAGTGAGTTAGCTGGGCAGTGAGTTGGAAAATGGTTCTCTGCCGGTGAGCGTGGTGTTTTATGACGTGTGGCAGGCCTTACTCTGCTGACATTTTTATGTTCACTAGCATAGTGAACTCGTTTTGTGTGCATAACAAGAGTTGATAATTGTTCTGTCAAATAAGGAAAGAGTGGAGTGTCCTGGAAAGTAGGTCGCCCTCACGTGAACTTTGTGGCTTCTTTGGCACTGGTACCATTTGTAAGCTTTCAAAAAGAGAGGTCCTTTTCAACCTGGAAATACCGTTACAGCTGCACATATTATCAACAGGAGGAACTCAACATTTCGTATTACTGGGAGCACTTTGGTTTCTGAACATGTTGGAAAGTGTTGTTGAGGATCTACCACACACTTTCTAAACAGGGCTTCAGCGGTAGCAGGGTGGCAGATGTTGTGTCCAGGGACATAACTGGCCGAGATACTCTGGTACCTGATGTCATCAAAGATGGCTGTCTTTTGGGTTGAAGCACCGTGTAGTCTCATAGAAGTGTATCGATGTTTCATATGTCCTTGCTACCTCCATCGCCAGGGCAGTTAGTAAGCTGCATGCATGGAAAAGGTTTGAGAAATAGGAACTAAGTCAGTCAAGGACTCGGCCGAACCAATGGGGATCAGGATCAGGCAAGGACCTGAAGGAGACATGACTGCTAACTACTACTACTAGTACTTCAGTGTATGGCCATTTGAAAAACCATTTTTCGGTTTACATAACATGAACCCGGTTGGCACAATTCTGTATCTCCATTAAGCATGTTGTAGTGTTGATGTGATTGAACCAGTCTACAGTGGCATGTGAAACAGCGCGGATGAAGTTTGTGTCCAGTGGCTTGTGTATTGACAGAAGCTTTAACTTTCTTTCATTCTGGTCTCTGGGATGGGTGTTACAGTATATTCTTTTTCTGTTTAAAGGAGTGGCAGATGGTGTCGGTGGCTGGCGGCATTATGGAATCGATCCTGGAGAGTTTTCAGCATTTTTGATGCGAACGTGTGAACGACTGGTGTCAAGTGGGAAGTTCATTACGACAGAGCCTGCGGGCCTTCTTGCCAGAAGCTACTATGAGTTGCTTGAGAGCAAGCAGCCAATTCTAGGTACGGATGGTTTAGTCAGTCAGTCTGTATCTGCTTTTTGTGTTGACGAAAAAGTACGTGACATGTTACTTATTGAAAGGTTTATTATTACTGTGACTGTTGCCATTATTATTAGGATTTTCATTGTCGTCGTCATCAGTTCACAAATCGGTCAAACATTTGCTCATCATTTCTTCCCCTTTCATGACTAAACCTGAAAAATAAAATGTAAATGACATTAAGAAATATGGGATTTAAGGGTTTTTTTACACTGTGAGAGTTGATGTTGTGGTCTTCTGGGTTGTGACATGAGTTGTTAAGAAAGGGGAAATGTTGCCCCGAGCCATGAAAAGGTTGAGAATCTTGTACATGTTTACAAACATTTCAGAGTATGCTGCTTCCATACCCAGAAACTAAAGGCAGTGTATTCCTCCAGAGTACTTACAACCATCTTAAAGGCTTCAGGGTGTCACAACCTGGAAAACAATTTTCAGAACAGTGTAATGCTAAATTAGTATTTTATTGTCTACATTTCATTTAATCTGAGAAAATCTACATTTCTCAGGATGTGGAACTTGTGGGAATGTGTTATAAAATTCCGACAGTAAACTATTTTCAAATTACGTAGTGTTGTCTTGGCACATAAACAGAATTTAAGTTTATTGCAGCGTGCTGTAATTAGCAGTACATGTTACAGGAAGCAGTACCGCGTGTGTTATTGTGCTCAATCGTGAAACACACACAGTTTACACAGCAAATATTGGGGATAGTGGCTTTGTAATTGTTCGTCATGGAGAAGTGGTACATCGGTCTGAGGAACAGCAGCATTACTTCAACACGCCGTTCCAGTTATCGCTACCGCCCCCAGGCCACAGTGACTTGGTGCTTAGCGACAGGTATGTCAACAGTCTTGAAAACTTGCGTATTGTGCGGTGTATTGATATATAAAATCATGCATTCAAACAAAACTGTTTACCCTTGAAAAGACACTTAGTGTCCCCATAGAAGATATCGTGGACACATTAAAAATAGCCTCAAAAGGCAAAATGCTTGACATTTTATAAAAATTCCACATCTGTAAAACCAGCAAAAAGCAAAACATCATAAATGAGCAGAACACCCACGACTCCAATGTGTTATTTTAAAAAAATGGCACTAAGTGTAAATAGTTTTGTTCGGATGCATGATTTTATAGGTATGTCAACTTTTAAAAAATCTTCTAAACCGTTTAGCAGTTATATTTTAAATCTGAGTACGGTCACATTTTTTCTTATGGTTTAAACAATTTCATCAACTTTTTTTTATTATTGGTTTTGAAGTGGTGGATTAGACAGTAAAAGTTTATTGATCGAACGTCTATCAAACGGAGGCGTAAGTAATATATTAGGTCAAGTCTTGATAGTCTGTTAAATAAAAACATCTGACATTTTGCATAGAAACCAATTTTTTTGTATCATTAATGGAATTTTAGGCCAGAATCAGCTGATATGTCAAACTTCCAAGTTGAAGATGGTGACGTCATACTTCTAGCAACAGATGGAGTGTTCGACAACGTCCCTGATCAACTGTTGATCACAGAATTGATAAAGGTTCAAGGGGAACGGGATCCTACAAAGATCCAGGGTGTTGCTAATACCATTGCTCTCATGGCAAGAAGCCTAGCATTTGATGGCAACTTCATGTCTCCATTTGCACAGAACGCTCGGGAGAATGGCATCGATGCTATTGGTGAGTAACCCCAGCCTCTGTTTACATTGTCATTATTTTTTGCAGTTGACTGGTCTCACTTCACTTCAGTGTCTTTTGTGCAGGTGGTAAACCGGATGATATAACAGTACTTCTAGCTACAGTGGCGATATGAAGACCAGGATTCTTGGTTAGTAGTTCGAGATTCTTTTGTATCATAGTTCCGTAATTTTCTCGAGACCTGGATTATTAGTCAGTAGTTCATCAACATTCTTTTGTACAGTAGTCCGTCATGTTTACAGTATGTTTTAATTGCTTTTTCATACACCACATGACAGTTTTCTCATGGCCTAATGTCGCGCATATCGTCAAGAGGGGATCACACTTTATATTTGGTAGGAACGGTCATTTGAAAGTGAAAGTGTGGCATGAAATTCTGCCATTTAAGTAACAGGGTGTGGAACACCCGTCTGTCATGCCGTGGTATATTTATATGTAGCGTACTTGCTAGAGTGGATAAGGTGTCCGGAGGAGATTATTTCTCATTATGTACATAGTCGATCATCTCTTCAGCTGTCATATTGTTTTGATGGCTGGGTTCGTTCGTGCGTCATCATTGCTATTCTTGACAATGCACCTGTTGAACTTATTTTATCTTAGTAACTGTGTGTATATTAGTATGCAAGAAGTCGTTAATTTGGAGAATGACCTCTTGTATCAGTGAAGTGTTGTAGTGGTGCTATGTGGAAGTCTAGCAGCCACCGACGTTGTGAAAATAGCAGCATGTGTAGCAACGTCGTTTGTAGGCGTGGAGCTCTATAAAGAGGAAATTATGTCGTATGATACTGCACAGAAGCAAGTGATAACTTACTTGTGTCGAAGAAAATTTACTGGTGGTAGCTGAATGCTAGAACTTTAAAAAATGAAGATAATTAAATGACATCTAGTCTTTCAACACAAGTCTTTAAGAGTACTATTAGTACTTGAAGGCTGGTTGAAGTACGAAGATCTACAGCTGTTAAATTATTAATGATTATAATTATTCCTTTTAACGCATTGCTTCATTTGCAGACTTCAGATTATTTTCTTACTTGTTATTCAGATTGTCCATCATGGTTTATTTTCATACTGCCACTTTTGGTGCTGCAGGAATAATTAATTGTTAATGTTGTAAGTAGTATTGTCTGTTTTGAAGTTGCCTCGACTAGTAGAAGTTGAAATTAATGTCCTTTTTAAGATGGCTGTTGCAGGTAACATGATGTTCATGAATTGTCAACCTCTGACTATTAAATCTTTTATTCTGTAAAATATCTGAGAATCACATTTTGTACCACTTGTGTGCCAGACGTCCCTTCCGCCTCCCCATGAGTGGTATCTCAGTACAGATGGAACTGGAAACAGAAATTTCCGTGTAATCATTATTACCCCTTAAAACAAATTCTAAGTGATGCCATTTTCATGGGATTTGTTCACAGTACTGTTGTATTTTCATTATTTGATCCTCAATAAAATTGTTTTAAAGGTTATAACATGAGATTCGTATGACAACTTGGAAGTATATGGGCTATGTGATTTAGAAGTGTTTGAGTGTACTTCAGTGAGAATGAATGCCATCCTGTCTCACGAGTCAGATTGAACATTCAAAAGCAAAGGGTTAAGATGTAAAGTTTTATTTGGATAATTTTTAACTTGACAGTGTACAAGGAAAAATAATTTCAGATAACATGCTGAGTGAATTTCATAATGAATTTAGCATTGCAGCAATACCTGCATTAAACGAATGTCAAGTTCAGTGACGTGCTCCACTGGAGTACACCTGTTAACTCTTTGTTGATTTTTTAAGCATATGAGAGAGAGATTCCACCCAGATGGGATTATCAACTATTACTTTTATTATCTGATAGTGAATTTAACTTCTTGTTATAATTGCAATGCTTTTCAGGCCGCACTTGTTCGAAGAGGTGCAGGATGGCAAAACTCCACATTCTGAGGACTGGGTGTTACGTAAAATGGCTATTATTAAAAAAAATCACAAACAGTAAAATGTTTATTAGACACAAACTGTGGTACACTGTGCTACATGCATAGGCTTTTCCAGCTGTCATCAGTCACAACAGTAGTAAGACACAAACTTCATTTATAATCAAAATGTTTTTGTAAATGTACACTTGACATTGGTTGTGTTGCTGATTTAAATGCTTCAAAATCAGGCTTGTTACATCGAACAAGTCTTTCATTATCCGATTCTTAATACCTATTTTATTTTGTAGCCTTAACTACAAGAACAAAGCCCGAAGTAATGTACAGCACAGAGGAAGTATAATTCTTGTAATAACATGTGACACTGGGTAAGGAAGTTTATAGGAATTTTGATAGTACACATAGTACTGTATCGTGAAACACTGATGTAAGTAAGTGGATGGAATATCTTTTTGTACATTATTTCCATCCATGGCAATCTCGCCAGACCAACAGCAGCCTCCGTCTCTTACACTCGTTTGTCACTGTTGGTTTTGGGGGCGTTCTCCCCAGTTGAAGCCACCGGGTCGATCTTCAGGCAAGGGCGTGTAGTCTGGGTCCTGGGGGTGAGCGTCAAATAGAGATTTCCTAAAAAAAACAGTATTGCCAATATAAATATATTTTTGCCTATTGGCATACCTGAACTGCAAGAGCATCATATATTGTGATTACTTAATTTGTAGAACTCTAAATTCTGATATCCTTACAAATCAATTGTCGGTTCCAAAGTTTATAAACTAAAACCATCTAAAGAATGTGGTCGTTGGTTTATTGGAATTAAAACACTTTTAAACTCTTTTAATTTGTTCAGTATTTCCATGGATAACTACTAGCAGATGAGGCGTAACAAAGTGCATACCTGTTAATCTTTTTAAGCAAAGTTATTCAGTGCAAGATGGAATTAATCTTTCTCAGTGTACTTCCTAAATTCTTACAGGAATACATTTTTATATGTGTAATTCCATCACATGAAAGGAAGGGAAACATTTTTTCAAACCTGCCTTTAAACTGAGCACATTAAATTTAATTTGTATATTTACATTTCAGTCAAACAGATGAAGAAACACTTAATCCATTGGGAAAGGAAGTAATTAAATTTTCTTTAAATTATAATTGCTAAGCAGAGTTAATTAATATACATGGCCAGTAAGGGGCTTATCACTGAATTTGTTTTGTCAGTACTTTTACATGCAGTAATTTAAATTATGCAATTTAGAAATCGTATAATTTTTGTAGAAATTATTGTAACTGGAATTTACACAGAAATCTATATGGAATAACTTGCACACGTTAAATACCTGTGCAGTTACTGCAAAAGCACAATGGAATTTAAACCTGAATTTGATATGTGAGTAAACACTTACAATATTTGTGGCGTGTTGAGCAAACGGAACCCTCCACGTTGATTTGGAAACACATCTTCCACAAAATAATACATGTGTCCAACAGCCATGCCCACAAGGTCCACCCAAATTGCATTGCCTAACAGCACAGAAAATCCTAGAAGCACCCACGGTAAGTATGGTGCCTGAAATTATAACAGGTGGTAGGAATCACATCACTTCTGCTTCTGTTAGTGATCATATATTTTGTGGGAGGTTCAACATATTGAGATACCCATATAAAAAGTAATGTTCATGGCAGTCTTACTCGGTGTCCTGTTTCCAAAATATATAGCCGAATAGTCGGTGAAGAACATATTGCAAGGAATAATTAGGTTTCTTTAATGTGAAGTCTGTATAAAGTATAAAACTTCAATATTTATACATATTTCTAGCGCGTACCCAACAGCTGGCCAGAATTTAACTTCAGGATTTTCCTAGTTATGATATTACAATGGTATTGACAGAATGTCTGTACCTGGACTTGCGGACTTTTTCGTTAGGAAAGCAACTTAATTTCTCGGTAAAAAATAACATTCACAGCATTTTTAATCATAAATAAATCATAATAATAGAATACTGGACAGAGCTATGAACAAAATTAGTGTTATTACTACTATAAACTGGCTCCGAATACTGGTATGATACGGTGACGCAGATCCAGCTGGACCACACTTGACAGCACAATGAACTGATAAAGGTTAACTGAGTTTAGAATACGTAAGAAAGTATCTTGGTTTAAAATTTGTACATATCTGAAAATGTCTGTTTTGTATACATACCTGGAAGTTGATCAGTCCAAAGAAATTCATTCTCACAAAAGGGTTTCTACGAGACCACACATACACCAACATGATAGTAAATGCTTGGCCAAGGAACAACAGATTTACAAAGAATGCAAACATCTGCATCTGATCGTCAAGGAAAATATTTTGATATAATACTGCAAATAACAAAATTTCTGCACTAGTTTCTCTTGATGTTTTACAAATGTGTACCAGAAACAAGATATTTTAAATTTATGGCTTTCATGGCAGTGAAAATGTGGACAATTTAGTGTTGCAGGAGTAACCAACGACAACACTATGGTGTCAACCAGAAGACCAGTCCTTATCAAAACGTTTCTTACGTTATGAGCATCTTGTGAACAAAAATGTTCATAACATTTTCCACATTCTTCAGATTCAGACATGGGTTATTAAACGCAAGATTATGGTTTCATGTATGTGTACTTTTCAGTTTGGTCACAAAGGAATAATGCCTGAAAACGCAAGGATACAATCATACATATTCCTCCGAAGAGGAACATCATTACAAAATCAGCGGTACGTCCTCGGAATGAACCTTCCTCCAACATGCGGCAGTATCGATACGTAAATATCATGTTGAAGAAAAAATTGAAACCCACAGCTCCAAAAAACAGGAAGGTAGTTACCAGTCGCCATAGCTGAAAACATTCACAGATATACAACATGATGATCAAAAATAATGCACCAATCAGCATTGTAGTATCTCATATGTACCATCAATACCCTGCAAATCTTAAATTACATATAATATGTACGTGATGTTTGTCGTTCACTGTCATTATTTTCTTCCAAAAAAGTAAAAGATTGGTAAATCAACTGAACAACCTGTATGCTGAGTAGAAAAAGGAGAAGAAGAAAATTCATTTGAAGGGAAGCTTCAGTATCTGTGTTATAAGCTATTCCTGATTTAAGGCCACTGCTACTGGCACAGACCACAGGAAATTAATTTATACCTCCTCACAAAAATAGTCGTGTAATGTTCGTCGGAACTGGCGATTTAATTTTGCCAGAACATGTTGCTTAATATTAACCAGATGCAGCAGATGAAGGTGTTCATTATAAGTCTGTTGTTCTAACCTGTCATCACTTCATTAATATTTTCTAGCATTTAAATTTGGTACCACCACTTCACATGAATCATCATCGTCTTCTGAGTCAGTTCCTGTGTCACTAGTCCCAAGTTGTTTTTTCATTTTTCACGGATGCTGCAATAAACTATTCAATAAAATGCTGTGTTACTGGACTTTCCTCATCAACCTCGATCCAAGACACCAGATCTGCTTGTACATTAGTAGTGAGTGCATTAGATGCAGCTTTCACGTCTTGTGAAAATGGAATCAACTTCATCTCGTCTACCACGATGTCATCTTTTCCAGTACACGTTTTTCAGCAGTAGTTTCTCATTTTCCACCAGACAAACCCAACACTGTATGCAATATCGTTTAGCATTAATGTTTTCAGAAACTCATAATTCAGAGGTTACAACTCCACCAAGCAGCTCACCATGATACGGCTTTTCAGGATCGAATGATGCCTTGATCTATTGGTTGAATCAGCGCAGTGGAATTCTCTGGCAGAAACACCCTTAATCTTTGCATCTTTCAATTTCAGGACATCAACAAAAGGATGGGCTGGACAGTGATCAAACAGTAACAAAGCTTTTTCTTCAAGTTTCTTGGAACACAGATGGCATGAACTCATTCCAAACCAACCAGGAGGCATAAATATCATGTGTCATTGTAGCACGGGAAATGGTTTTGTAGATCACAGACTGAGAATTCATGGTTATGTTTGAAACAAACTGATGCACAGTGGTTTCAGCCTGTGATCGCCAGCCTTACTGGAACACAGCAACAATGTCACTCTTTCTTTGTTAGTTTTCATACTCTGGGTGCTTTTTTAAAATCTACAAGATTTCTTTCAAGCAGTTTGTAGTAGAGTGCTGTTTCATTACAGTTGTACAATTGTTCATCAGTATACCCGCCACCTGCAATCGCTTCATGTTAAGAGTTTCAGGAAACGTCTGTCGCTGCACTGTCACCAGACGCAGGTTCACCTTCTATGGTAAACTGGCATGTCCCACGTCAAACCTTCCACCTCCAAAATCAGTAACTTTAAATGTCTCATCCCTGTAATGCAGTTTGTTGAAATGAACTGCTGCGTACTCTTTCACTATGTTTTTGTAGGAACTACTTTGATAACTTTTCTATGATTGTATAATTTTTTCTTCTGGTTATCATCACCTTAGCACAACCCACTTCTTAATAAACAATCAGTACACCTACAGTGTGGTAGTTTTTGAAACTTGTGCTCTCCAACAGCTCAGTGGACTTCCAACCATTGGCAGAGGAGGTGAAATAATTAGCATGTGAACATTAATACTCTTCCTGTCACAACCATTAAATTCTGCTGTTTGATCAGATATTCCCAAGTTAAAGGAAACCAAAAATATACAACTATCCATAACAGACTATGGACTTCAACCTCTGTATCTGCACATTACAGCAAGTCTTAAAATGTTACTAAAACATTGCAAAGAAATTTGTATGACATACATGCACCAAATGTTGTGGTAGAGTGGTTAACACTCCTGCTTCGTGTTTGGGAGGTCCTGGGTTCAGATCTTAGCCCGGAGGCCTGCTATCCTGACTGGGATTCATGGTTTTCCTCTGTACCTCCAAGCAAATGCCAGGATAGTACATTAAAATAAGCTGTGACTGCATCCTTCCACATCCTTTCCAATTCATTATTCACTACCATCCTCTCATTTGATGCTATATAGCCTGAGCTACTGAAAAGTTACTAAATAAAGTATAAATATGTAATCATACTGGGTAACAATATCAATCCTGCAGTATAACTGGATGTGTTATTTCAAGGTTCCATTATGCCTGCACATTGTACAAAGGAAGTAACTGAAGAATACCTGTTTTAGGGCTTTCCTTACAATACTTCCTTTTCAGAACGTTTCCTCTCCCTCCCTTCTCCATTCATATTTTGCTGACCCACATTCCAAATAGATTCTTTTATACCTGGATGATGGATGTAACAGGTTGTTTGAAAGTTGGTAACCACCTACAAGACTACATAATGACAACCCAGAAGACAACAATCCAAATTAAATGCTCAACTTCCTTGGCTGCAGAAAAATGAATAAACTTCTGGTAACACCTAACCTGATAAGCTACATATGCTGTGCCAACTTCTAATTATCAGCATTTTCTGTATGCTCAATTTATAGAATTATTACATATGGCACAATGAACTCTTCCGAATGAGTCATTATTTTAATAATTACGTGTGTGCAGTTATAAGTCGTTGGCAACGTGAAGAACCCTACCCAATATTATAAACCGTCGCAAACTATATACCTGGAATTGTTCCACAATTAATATTGGGTTGAAATACAGCTGAAATGGTGAAACCAGGTCCAATTGCTGAAAAGACATGTTGGGCATTAGTATTCTGACTGACATTATTTGAAAACGTAAATATACAATTAATCAAAATCAAACGATAAAATTCGACACACACCACAGCCAATGTCGTAATAACGCATGCCGTTGTGTACGCTCTGGTCACAACAGGCATCTGCATGTATTCTTGTCGGAATGTTTGATATGCCATTACGCGTAAAGCAGTTGTCACATTACAAACACGTGAAATGTAGTTGGTGTATCATTATATTCAATGTAAATACAACACACATCACCACCCCATGTCCGACCAGCTGTATCACAAACTAATTTTGAAGGGTATACAGTATGACCAATCTTCGAAGGTCTGTTCTTTCCCACTCTTACGTGTCCCAAGAACTGTGGTGTGATGGTTGACATCCGCCAGTGGACAAATGACGCTTTGCATTGGTTGAAGAAACTCATTTTTGTGCCACTTTCTTGATTTGGATTCTAAAAATGTATATTTTTTGTTAATTGTGATTTGTGGTTTTCACGACTATGATATCAGTAGCAATCGTCTGTGACTTAAACACTAGCATTGACTTTTTATTATTTTTGTTCACCTGTGCTATGAACTGGAAGCTTGTTATGTTGGTATTTATCTATGTTCGCTACTCACGTGCGCAATAGATTGTAGTGTGAATCTGTATGATTAGTGGTGTGTGTGTAGTTAGTTTGTTGTGAGTTTCTAAAACTTTTATTTAGTGTCAGTAAAAAAAAATGGTCCCCAATCATGTAAGAGTATATCAAGTTCGATGTCTCTAATTTTTAATGAATGAAACAGTACAATATGTTACATTCTTATAGAAAGGCAAATCGAATGTCGTATAGAGTATACTTTCTCTGCATATAATCATTTCTTAAAATGAGTGAAAGTACAACAGAAATTAACGGGAGAGGGGGTAAGTACAGTAATACATGTGTACTATTTTGATAGCAAGACTGTACGTCACTGATAATAAATCGACTTGGTGTAGGAGTAGTGGACCTCCCCCTTCTAATTAGCATGTGATCTCTGTGAGCTTGACAATATGTTGGATGTTTTCATGATATAAATAAAAAGATTTGAGTGAATCTCTTTGACGCTTGTGGTTGGGCCTCTTATGTAAGGGGCATGAGGGAGTTACGCTATTTTGTACAGTTACATCCAGATACAGCACCCCTCATTATACCATTATGCTGGCATTGCTCCCATGAAAACCTCAAAATGGAAATTCCCCATGTAATTTCAGAGGGAGTGCTCAGAAGACATCAGATCTACTAATCACAATTCAGAAACGTCTGTGCCAATACAAATGTGTTGTTTCGCATTTTAATAATTTTGTTTCACTGGCTGGAATATATTTCATAGGCTCTTGCTGCCTCCAGCTCTGAAACATGGTCAACTTTGACCACAGTACGTGGCACACCGTCCTGGAAGACAGTCATCTTCAAATTAATTCTATTACTAGAAAGTTGAAGAGGTAGTTAACATGTGATTTGTGGTATATTTTGTCAGAAATCTTGAAATGTCTACTCTCCATACATTATATTACTTTTGACAACTACTGTACTACCCCTTCCTTGGTTTTGTGCAAAAATTGATTAATTTCCCCTTGAGTCTGAGTGGTCATACCCTTGGTTCAACTGGTACTTAACATTATTTTATTCATTCCACTTTCTTTATCTTTGTAATTCACAAAAGTAAAATAAGATACAATGTTTATGAACATGGAAAAAGAATTTTTAGTGTCTTTACTCATAATGCAGTAGTCAGTTCTTGCTTCTAGCAGGAACTGCTGTAAAGTAGACAATTTTTTTATTAATTATATAAAGCGACGCTTGAATGATATCAGGATAACCATTGTATCACTTGGCAGTTATTCATGTAGTTCTAGCTGGAAAGTGACAGTTGCATTCAACTTTATCAGCGAATGTTCTGTATAAGGGAAGCAGGTATATGTTTTAGAATCAAATGATCTGTCTTTAACTTCCATTACTATTATTTGCAGAGCTATTTGAAATGCTGAAAGCTCTTTATGACTTTAAAGCTACATTTGCCAAGACTCTTAGCTTTCGAGAAAGTGATATCTTCATTCTTCATCAAGTAAACACAAAGCAACGAAACTGGTGGCAAGTGGTGAATTCTAAAGGACAAGTTGGCTATGTTCCTTCAAATTATGTTAAAACTATTCAGGTAAAACATATTTTAAGTACATGAAGCCTCACAGGGACTCATGTCTTAATGTTGTAGAGTATTTTTGAATAGAGGTTGTGTCTTTTGTATATTGATGGCTGCACTATATTATTTTATTTTGAGGAGTTTGTTGTTATGCATTCTGTGCATAATGCTCCCAAAATGAACACTTTGTGCTATCTTATGTGCAAGCATTCCAGTGTGTTACTTTTATGTTATATGTTAATTGAGGCCTTCTACACACCTAAACTATTCCTAAAATTAGTTCTTTATCTTGGTGACAAGTTTTGGTGTTAACATACTGTCTTCAGCTCAATTATATATTGTTTGCCAACTAAGAATTAAGATTGAATTAAAACTGATTGAAAGTTAAAGTTAAAATTAATGTTACAAATTAACATAGGTTTGAGATTACAGAACCCATAAGTACTTCATGTGGGTTAAAAGAGGAGTTGTTGATTATTACATGTAGTAACCATTGGGCTTCCAAAGTTTAGTGTAAGTTGATATCTGTGTGTGCTGTCTTGAGAAATGTGACTTCTGCTTTATTTCAGTCAGTCTGATAAAACCAGAAATGAGCTGACCTAATTAGTTATGTAAGCATTATTACAGTTGTCTACAAGTTTTTTTATTGGCTCTAAAAAAGCAGATTTTCATGTAACAGGTCTGGAAATTAAGTTGGCCAGTAACCTGCCAGTTGGGAACAATCCAAAACCATTGTTTTGCGTAGAGGGCACCTACACTGCTCTTGTGCAAATGTAGGAGAACTTGGCTGTAATGTCACCCTTTTACAATATTTATGATAGAACTGGGTTTTGTTTTAACCAAGGTGTGATGAGGGAAAAGTACAGTTTAGTTAACATTTAATTGCATCTATGTTGTCTTCTTACACGAGAGTGTTCTTGCTAAGATTAAGACATGTTTTTATAAAAGATAAAATCTTTTGCTATGTTTAAAAATTGTTATAAATAATAATTAAATGCTATGTCATCGTATTTTGTAAAAAAATAAATGTATAAGTGTTGTTTTGTTTGTAGGTTAGTGCTGAACACTGGGTACAGTTCCTAGGTGGGTGTTTGGAAGTTCTGTATGGTGAGCAAATACATAGTGGTGGGTGCCTTGCTTCAGACCGGCAAGAGTTGTTGTTGCATCTGGCGGAACAAAGAAGACAGGCCAAGTTGTGTTCTAGTTCAGGGAAGAGGCATGCTCCACCTCCTCCAGACTTCCAAGTGAGCATAACCTCAAACACATCTCCAAAACTGTGACATACTGTGACAGTTACGTGGTTTCATGTTTCTTTCCTATTGGTACTTACTCATATGCATCTTCTACCTGCTCTCTTATGTTGCTGTTTAATCTGTTCATGGTGGGAAGGCAAGTTCCATACACTTGCACACACATCTTTCTTGAAGCTGCTTTTAGCACCGTACCAAATTTAAATTATCATAGTTAATTTATTTCTTGATAAATGTCAGTGGCCGATGGCTTGATTGAAAGTTCGCGTGGTGAGCACTGTAGCAATCAAAATGTTATCTGAGTGGGTTGAATAGAAACAGATTTTAAAAAAAGAGAGAGACGAGAGTTTCCTCATCTCTCTGAGAATTACGAATGTTAGCTAGGAGAGCAGGTTTATTTGTTAAAAGAAGATTGTTTTTACAATATCTCATATTAATTTTCATAGATAGTAATTTATGGATGGTCTTTGGCCAGGAAAACTGCATGCATTCTTTTGCCTGAACTTGTCGCATGATCCTGCATGCAATAATTTGTAGCACATTTACGTTGCTGATTAAGCGTGGAAAATTCTCCATATGTGTAAACTTTGTTTATGCACTCCTCATTTTATAATCTGATGGAGGGTAAGTTCACATTTCCTCTTCAGTGGCTGCGCCACGTGTATGTGTGAGTTTGTATATAAAAATACATTTGCAGGTCAGTCAGTCCAGTGTGAGCAATTCTAAACCAAGACATGTTAAACCAGGCAGCTTGGCTACACGGCAGGTGATTCATGTTACCATGTCTGATACATCACAGTGCCATGTTACCAACACAGCCCAAGACCAGCAAGATGATGTGAAGAAATCAGTTTCTGTGGTTTCTGCTGCAACGAGTTTGGCTACCAAATCTTCTGAAGCTACTGCATCATCTGATACCAGGAATGACCCAGGATCACCAGTTGCTTATCAGCTAGTAGAACAGGTATATTTTACACATTCAGTTTATCATGTTCAAGTTAAAGACCTTCGTACTTGGGATTTGAATTTTTCATGGCAAGTGTCGTCTGGGTTATGATGCTATGTAGTTTTGTAAGAGGTAAGAGGGAGATCAAAAGTAGAATATTGAATTTCATTAACTGTTTGCCATCATAAATAAACATTTTGTGTTTTTCTTTTCACTTTTTTGTCATTTTTAGGTATGTTTACAAGTAAAAGTTGCAAAAATGTACCTATTAACTTTCACCATGTCTGTCCTTCTCCATGTAGCAACTGGAGAACAGGAGATTGATATTTGTGACATTTTATATTGGAGAGTTTTACTAGAATTGTTGTCATATATCAGCTTTAACTGAAATTGGAAAATATTGGGCACATTACATGACGACCTTCATGCATGTTTTCATATTCATATCAGCAAGAAAGTCAAAATATATATAATTAATAATTTGAAAGTAGTCCCGCGCCGTAGCCATGCAGTCTGAGGCATCATGCTTTGGACCGGCGATTCGGAATGCGCGCTGGTTCGAGTCTCGGGGAGAAGAAATTTTTCTCACGAGCTTTCGACCAGTGTATGGGACCGGTGCCAACCCAGCATCGTGAGGAAATTGGGGAGCTACAGTGAGTAGCGTAATCCAGTCAGGAAAGCTAGCGATGGCTGGGGGTTCGTCGTGCTGACCACACGTCTGGTTGGATGATCGTTCACCTCTGCTTAGGCATGTGAACGTGAGGCCAGCAGTCAAGCTAGTCGGCTTTGGCTCTCTACTCACCAGTAATTGATTCTTTTGTGAATCTGAAATTTATTTCAGGTTCGGAAACACACCCAGCTGAGCCACGAGATGTCTCGTGTAGCAGTATCAGTTGTTGTAAGGGGTCTTTGTAGTCTCCTTCCACATTCAGTTGCCCCTCAGTTGAACGCCATTCTAATGCATTTACAAGGACCTCTCGCTGCACCACAGCCATTAATTGAAGAAACTCACGATGCTCGTAGATTGAGAGTAATTTTTACAGAACTTACATCTTGTAAGGAAGACTCACAGCAAAGGAGTTGGATTCTTTATGAAGATGAAACGACCATTACCGAATACATTCAGGAACTTGTATCTATACTGGTAAGTTGTGGAACAGTTCAATTTTAGGCTCTCGAGGGTGCTCAGTGCATGAATGTTATGTGGAGGAACAAGAAAACAGAAAATGATTCTCAGGCTTTTAGTATGCAATGCATAACATGAAGCGTGCCCTATTGGAATTGCCGTAAAATCTGCGTATTTTCACCGTAGAAGTACATAATAAGTTCTGATGAAATATTCTTGCTCTAAGACTATTTGATCAGGTGGTTTTTGAGAAATTGCAATCAGAAGGTAGTCTATACTCATTTGACTAATTTGGCCAGTTATTAAAATCACAAATTCTATTGGTTTTTGCAGGCCTTTTAGCTGGTTGTGAAAAGTGCAGTGGGCCTATTTACATTATTTTTGAAACTAACTCAGTTCTTGTGTTTACAAAGTCAACTGAGAAAAGTAAGAGATCAAGAGTAGTCCAAAGTTTAGAAAGTTAAACTTTAAATTATTGCTGATTTTGAAGCTGGCAAATGTACGGTGGATATCGGATGTGAACATTGAGTACCTCCGCAACAGTGAGAACAGTTGTATCTGATAAGAATACAAAGATGTTTCAAAATTGGCAGTGCTGGCACAGTTGGGAAGCAGGAACGATATTTTGCTGAAAATGGAGAAGTTTTTGATTTGGATTTCTGATCAGCAAACTAAGAGAGATAACGTGAAGTTTAAGAGGATTTTTAACTGTCCGAAGAGTAGTCTTTTCTAGCATTTATTTATTCAGAACATAAGTTTAGTGCTCATGTTTGTGACTTACCTGAAATTAATTCTCAAAATGACTTGCAAGTGTATTGCTCTGTATCCATGGCACTTTTAAGGAACAAATTGGTGGCAGGTAGTGAGGGCCCACTGTAGTTGCCAATATTACCAGCTATTTGTTTTTATTTTTCCTTTACACCTGTCTGAAAACTTGTAATTGGGTAGATGCTGTTTGATTTTTAGCTTATGAAATCAAAAATTATTCTTTATAGAAGGTCTTTTTTAAATTTCATAAAAATAGATATTTTTTTTGTAAAAGTATTTAGATATTGGTGACTAGTTGAGCACTAATCAGTATAAAGGCTGTTGCATGCCAGTAGACTTTTATTCTGGTTAATTATTACTTATTTGTAATGATTGTCACACCATCGTGTGTTCCATGCAAAATTTACTGTGTTGTAATACAGACAAATGCGGATGCAAACGTCTCTCGACACGTGCTGTCTGGGGACAAGTACCAGGGAGTTACTACACTGCTGCAGTATTACCAAATGGAAATTCGCTGGTCCATACGTCAATTGCTTCTCCAAGCCTTTGGCATCATGTGCAGTCTTGACACTACTGTTGTTACTATAATGCTCAACTCAGTTTTGCCAATGGAACTAGCTCGGTAAAGTATATGATTTTTAATGTAATAATTTTTGCAGTCTAACTGGTTCATTAACAAATTATCTTGTGATTTTAGCTCACAAACTTCTTTAAAATTAATGGATAAATATGAGTTTGTGCAAGTCTATCTTTTTATTTTGTCATTTCTATGACAGAAACTTGTGGCAAATAAAATGCATCCTGTAACTTCCTACAGCTAAGAAAACATTATGTATATAACTACATAAAATAAAGTACTTTTTTATAAGTGTTGTTTTCCCCCTTGCAGAGATATGTGTACCAATCCCAGGAATATTCCACGACTCAAATACTCTTCACTTCTTCTGACTATGGTGTTTTCAATGGGAGAACCCATGCCGGTCACACACATGGGTGAGTCAACTATGTTCCCATGACATGATTTCTTCACCATTGTCATGTTTACAGCAAAACTTCTGTTAACTGGATCCGTTATAGTTTAATTTGATCACTGTTTTATTTTAAATAAATTACAGTAATTAATAAACTTGTACCTGTGACACACTCGTTATTCTTGGTGTTGATCAGGTTCTCATAGAATGGTAACAGTTCTTGTGTTTCATTTCCTTTGTATAATTCTGGAGTTCTCCGATTAAGCATGTAAGAAAATGCTTTCTGTATGGAACTCAAAGGTTCATCACCATGTTCACGAAAGTCTGCCACTGGACTCTGTCATGAGCTAGCTGCATCCATTTCAATATCTGTAAAGTTTATGTTATGTAATCTTCCCACCTACGTCTAGGTCTTCCCAGCGGTCTCCTCCCTCCAGGTGTCCGCACCAATATCTTGTAAACACCCCTCTCCTCCACCACGCGTGCCACATGTCCGCCCACCTCATCATCCTCGATTTAATGACCGTAACAGTATCAGATGAGGAGTACAAGCCGTCAGGCTCGTCATTATCTTAATTATTTTTTGTCAGAGGGTGTTATATTAATTCTCAAAACTGGTAATGTTTAGACATCTCTTTATGAAAAGTATTACTCTCATGAAGACTGAGCATTAATTATTTGTGAATTTTCTTAGAGCACCTAGGTGTCAACTTCATGTCATTCCTGTTTGACCTGATTGAATCTCCGCCGGATACTGACGTGGAAGACCAGATTCCAGATCTGTTTCTGAACTTGGTACTTGCATACAACCTGCAGTTTGCCCCAGATGCTGAAAATGTCATGTTGAAAGCTCTGTTACAAAGGACTGCAGCAAAAACATTCACTGAGAAGACATTGCTTCTTTTTAACAGAGAAGGTAAGAAAAGGAACAATTTGTCCCATGCAGTCCGTCGTTTAATGCCACTCCATACAGCGAGTTGAAAGGTCTACAAACGCTGAATGAGATGCTGATGTTTTGTAATTTGTAATTTTAGCACCAGTTCATTACTTTATGTAATTTACAGATTTATATTTTCTGTGTAGTAAGTAGAAATTGACGTTATGTCTGGCCATGGAATTCCAAGTTGGAAATGAGCCAGTGGAACACAAAGAAAGGAGTGGTTGCCTGTAGAGGGAATTACCATCCGCATCCACACTCTGATCCAGGCAAACTGACATTGAACCAGTGAGGAGAACGGACTTGGCTCAGTTCTGACAATCCTGACCTAAGATATAAACATGAGACATTCTGTCCATGCATTTTTATAGATAATGAAAAATAAGAACAAATCCACATATTTCATCCAAGTTCTTTGAAGGGTCTGTTTTCTATCTGACGTCATTACCGAACATGATCGCAGGTGATGAGCCTTGGGTGTGCAGATACAACCTGGAAACGACAGTGCTCCCAGTGGAAAACATCCACCAAGAAAGGCACATCAATTTAGATCACATGTGAAGATAATGTTGATTGTGTTCTTCAATTTAAAACAAATTTTAATATTGAGATGGTAGATGTAGCGTTATTGTATGTTTTTTGGGGCATTAGGTGGTAAGAATATGAAAGTGGTACCATGATATCTATTACATGGTAGGTCTCCTAGTTGTAGGAGATTGTTGCAGCTAGGATTGTACGAAGTCAATACATATCTAAGTAGGATTTGTGGTTCTTACAGTGGTGAATACAAAGATTGCTGTCTTCTGGGTTGTAGTGCTGTGTTGTCTGGTGGAAATCTACCAGATTATATCATGCTGTAACCCAGAAGACGGCCACCTTCATAATCTTATTAATCTTTTAAGTTTTGTCGTGAGGTCAGGATTGAAATGAAAATATGGCTGTCATATTATTTTCACTAATTACATAAATTTATACTGATTTTTTTCTTCAGAGAAAGGATGTAATCACATTAGATATTTCGGATGCTATTAAAGTCTACCTCACTCAAGCTTTGGATAGCCTTGCACTTCTGCTACTAATATTCTGACGTACTGTACAGCATAATCTGTGCATCTACACAGTAATATTCCCTGTCGTGTACTGACCCGTAGGAGTTTTGTCAGTACCCGCTGTATTTCTATTTATGTAAAAATTCATTGTTCTTCTTTTAACATCCCTGATACTCTCAGTATCAAATTCTGAAAGACTAGAGAGTTATACCCTGCTGATGAACTCTGTGGAGGAATGCGATTGTAACTTGTTTGTCTTCTGTAGAGGATCCAGTTCGAATATTTGAGCACGTACCTGCTCCACCCAATTCAGTTCTGAAGCTGTTTGTGGATCTGTTTAGCAACGCACAGACGGCTGCACTCTTCTACACCAACGATACAAAGGTCCTCATTGATATTATTGTTAGACAGTTGGCTGACCTGTCACCTGGAGACAGTGTAAGTTTTAAAAGTGTAGTGTAAGCATATCGTGTATTTCCAACTATAGTCTCTTGTAGTCACATCCCTTACAAGTGCAGTTTTTGTATTGGGGGAGAAAAAAGAAGAGATTTGCACCTTTTTTTTCCTAAAATATTTGCATACAAATTGTAGTTGCACATGATATTCAAGGGGTTGATTTGGGTAGCACAAAGTGCTATATGTGGGAATATACAAGATGCAGTGATAGACTTGGCAACATTTTCAGAAAAAACAGAACAAATAGGTAATAGTGGCACAACCACAAAGAAAAGGTTGAAGTTAGTGACTGTTGCGTCTGCTACATAATGACATTCTGTTAAGTGAATGAATGCGTGTATCCAAATGAACATTGACCGTCAGTGTCGCACATACTGAAAGTTGTTTCTGGCTTCTGTAATCTTAAATTGAGTGATTACGATGCTATAAAAGGAATTTAGAATATATAATTTTAAGGCATTCTGCATTAAGTATGAGATTTGCTTGTTATAGCCCACTGATTTAAATCATTTTTGGCACTGCTTAGTGAATACAAGACCACATCTTATTAATTAATTCGTGGTATGTAAATAAACAGGTTGATTTGCCACTTTGTCCGTTGTTTTAGCGAAGACAACAGTACCTTCAATTATGCCAGCTGGTAATGCGAAACACTCCTTACTATGATCATCACCATCGACAGGATGACATTCTTAAGTGCTTCACGAGGATATTCTGTGAGGAAACAGAGCAAAGCAAAACTGATCAGAAATTGGTACGAGAAATATCCAATGAGTTCCCACAATACTTCAAGGCCTAGCGTAGCAGAGCACTGCAGTCCATGTTGGTATGTATATGAGTCTGTTATTCTCATAGAATGGTCCAGTTTTAAGTGAATCAGTAGAAAAAAATTGTTGTAATACTCATGCATCTCTCCTCTGCTGTGGCAGAATGATGATATTACAGCCTTTTTTGTGGCATCTGCAGATTGAAGCCAAAATGCTGAAATACGTAATCACATGGAAATTGATCCAAAGAATAAGGAGGGTGTGCCAGCACGTCTGAGCCCCAACCTTACAGGTGGTTTTGCATGTCGTGATATCAGTAAGGGTCTGCATTGCCCTTGATTTCATGTTCCAGTTGTTTGCGCTATGATAGAGGTTGTAACTTACCAGGTAATAATACTCCATAGTATACACCGCTGATGATGGTACAAGTACACACATTCCTGTTTCTCATTTGGAATAAAATGCATGCTAAATATTATTGCTGGAACATGTTTGTATGTAATAATACCAGGATACATAATACTTGATTCCATTTCTAGCCAAAGCGATTAAAATAGGGATGTATGATGATGCGTCGTATTTTAAATGGTATATTATATAAAATTGCTTGCAATAAGAAGTTTATTGTAAATAAATAGTGTATCAGAGTCAATTATTTTGTCACATGTTACTCCTCAGTTTGGTAACATTCGTGATCATTTTTACACGTAATTATGTTTAGAGGGTTTGTGTTTAATCTGTGCATTTTTTTTACGAAATAATATTTGAATCTTAATATTATGTGGTGTCCTTAATTCTTATCGGAATAAGATATCACTCGTGAAAACATGGTATGATGCACGTGAATTAGTATTGTGTATTGCGCTTTGTCAATCATCAAACACTAATTATCATAGACAGGGAGATATGAGAATTTTCCAGTCTTTTAAACATGTCATGGCTTAATAATTTTATGAATATGTCTGTGCTTATGTTGGCTATAAAAATAATTTGGTCGCTCTTGAATGCACATGAGACTTTTATTGTCACATGGTTGCTTGTAATATTTTAGTTTTTTTAAGGGGACATCCATCTAATTATATATCAACTGTATTAATATTTTCCATCACCACAACAAAATGAAGCTAAGAAAAATTACATTTACAGAAGTTATCTCGGATATTTATCTGCTGAAGATGTATATAGTACTGTAACGTATCTCCAAAGTTTGACGATTGACTGCATTTTTCACAGCACTTTAAAAATGTTTTTTTTGGATCTTGTGTAGTATTATGCTCTGGAATACCAGTTTATATAACTAAATTAGATGCTATCGACAAAAGTGTTCCCGTTTTCTCGTAATCATTTGTGAGAATCTAATTTTCACAATTGGTAAAGAAACTGCCCATCTTGTATGGAACACATCGGTTCATTACCATGCTCACAGCAGGCCCAACTGAGTCCATTCTACATCCTATATATGTTTTTAATCCATTTTAATATTAGCATACTGTTTATGCCTGAGTCTTCCCTTTGGATTTTATAAAATTGTTATGTAAAAATACTAACTCAAAATTTGAGAATTTGTTAATATCGTATGCCACGAAATGAGTAGCAGCTGTACTTATATAGTTGCAGGAATGTAATGGCTGCCTTGAGTAAGGTATGAATGTGTTCTACAACTAGTCCTTTCTGCTCCCGAAACTCACCAGTGTAGTTCGAGTAATTTTAATTCACAGAAAGGTTCATGACAACCATTTATCTTGTGAAATATTTTTTTGTTGCTACTAGTAACTAATTTCAGAGTTTGAGATTATTGCCAAGAAGGCAGGTGATAGAACCACAGCTTTTATTTTGTAGTTAATGTATGAATGGAACGTGTAACATTGTGCAATAAAACAAGAAGCTGGATCTACATTTCTATCTAAGAGACTTGGAATTAGTAACAGAATGAAAATGGCTTTCTTCTGGGTTGTTGTGCCATGTAGTCTGATAGAAGTTACCGACATTTCGGACGTGCTTGCTGCCTCCGTCATCATCGTCATTTTTGACGATGGAAGCAGCAAATACCTCTGAAACACTGGTAAACTTCTACCAGATTGCGCAGTATAGCAACCCACGAGACGGACGTCTTCACTCGCTGCCATCAGAAACTCGCATCTCACTCAGTAACAAAATATTTAATGTTTTAGCGCTTGTTGCTGTTACTGTGAGATAACATTAGTTTATACCCTATATTTCCCATGACTAGAATATAGTTCGATGTTACCTTTTTTTTTCCAGCTCCTGGTTTCATTTAAAGTGTTTTTTGCTGTAAGTGTATCATGAAGACAGACCAAACACCAAAACGCTGATTCTTCTTGATTTACAAAAGAGTCAGTACAACACTTTTCCAAAAATGATTTTGAAGATTACAATATTAATTACTTTATTTACTTGGAATTATTCTTTTATCATAAATACATATAATCATAATACAATACTTCACAAATACATTAATATAAACAGTACTAAACACAACTGAATAAAGTAAAAGAAAATACATCTTGTAACAAAAATTGGAAGATATGTCTTTTGGCAGGATATTTGTATGTATTCATCATTGCCATTAACCAGTCATCATCTCCATGAATTCTGAAAAATGTGAAAACAAAGCAGTTAATCTGTGTGATCCGAAGCTTTCACAGCAACCAAGTATAATGAATTCTTCTCGGGCTACGAGCCGTCTTAGTTGGTTTAACGGAGAAAACGCTGCCATGGTTTTGCGTTGGTGTTTTCTCCGTTAAACCAACTCGGACGGCTCGTAGCCCGAGAAGAATTCATTATACACCTGTTTGTCCGTGTTGTGTGACGTGTATGACATATATACTTAACTGAGTTCTGGGATATTATAAAGCTATTAAAGCAGGTTCTGAAATTGAAACTCACCGCCATGTAAAACTATTTAGTATAATTCTGGTCTGGTTGAGGAATATTTCTCATTCTGTAATTTTGATTCGTATAGTTTTCATTACTATTTTGACACGCCACATATATTCAGAATATGGCTAACCTGTTCACAGAGAGACTTTAATAACCAGGAGTAGTAGATACAGTTCCGAAATACTATGAACGTGAATCGCTTCAGATTGTAGGCTCTGCTGCACTGATGCATGATGGGGGAAGTAAGTACCCACCTCTTTCACTGACATGGCAGTACTGTTAGCGTAGAGTAAAGACCATTTATATAACATTCTTGTATATTTCTTTCTCTGCAATTCGCTCCATGATAAATTTTTAATATAAGTATATTGCAGAAGACTACACCAAGGAAGCAAGCGAATCAGAACGCTGGTAATTATGAATATGAAGATGTCTGATACGGCCTTCGAGATTAATCGTGCGTGTCCGTCGACTAAGGCGTCTGGCACGCAGGGAATGCGCGTCTTCGTTCTGAATACTTGCCATCGAAGTCCACCGTTCCCGAGCCATCAGAGTCGATCTCTTCAATCATCATGTCGAGCTCATCACTTGTCAGCTGGTCGTCAAGTTCTCGCAAGATCTCCCTCAGACATGATGTTGGGATGTAACCATTGCCTGAAAAATTATTTGTTACGACCTTCATTATCAGAAATTTGTGAAATAAGCGAGATTTAAATTTCTCGCAGCGGCGAGTATGAAGATTACTTTCTTTTTGGTTGTTCCACCATTTACTCTAGTAGAGACTGAGTGACAGTTCGGAGGTGCTGCTTACTGCCTCCTGATGATGGAGCCTTTGAAACATTGAGACTATGTGATGTAACAACCCAGAAGACAGTTACTTTCTGTACAATATTTGAACACCTATATGCATTATTTAATTTAATAAGATAAATTATTTAAGTTATTATGTCACATCCAAAAATTTTGTGTTTATGTAATTTCAGACAACACGTCTAATTTTCTTCTTATGACAATTGTTTCGGAATTTGGTGTGATATTAAGTTGCTTATAGGAGCTATGATATTTGGTAACATATTTTTATTATATTGTTTCATAATTATTTCATTACTGATAAATTAATTTCTCTGTGTGAAGTATGTCAGAACCAAATTTTACGAAAGTGTATTATCTAAAAGCTATTTTTAATAGGCTGTGTTTATTCCGTAAGAAAGTGAAAATTGATATAATCTTGATCATTAGTCTAGAACTGTTATATTATGATAGAGCATGGAAGGTAATGCAACTTTTATTTCATTCAAGTGAAAATTGGCTGCTCAGAAGACGAGACTACAATTAACTACGGGGTAATTACGTTCTTTTGGGTTTTGGATTCTGGCATCTTGTGGACTAGTCGGTAGATGCCAACATTTCGGAGAAGCATACTGTCTCCATCCGCACGCTGTAGATGGAGACAGTACGCTTCTCTGAAATGTTGGCATCTACCAACCAGTCCCCCCGCCAACAAAAAGAAATACCATCATCACCACCGTGAAAACCTTGAAGTACCGACGATGAGATATGAACAAGATTTTTCTACATATTTCACAAGAAGCTTATTTTTAGCGTTCAAAGATCGCTGTGTAGCGATAACTCTCGAATTTATGAAGTTATATTAGCAAGCTTTTGGGCCTGTGGTCTAAACTACGCAAAAAAAAAAAAAGCTTTTAGTATTTCATTGCCTGCTCATAACTTGAGGCAGGAGGAAATGTACATATCTGAAAACAGAACATGTACAGTTTTTATTGATACAATTTTTTTTATAAATTAAATATTACATGGAGGAGCCTTACAGTGCCAGTACTTAAAAAGAAGATCAAGAAGGTATGTAATAGTATAATTTTGAGGCAGTATCATCCTCTGTACTTTGCAGAGACTGTCTATAATTTCCTATGCCGTCATTTTTTCTGTATAAAATCCTGCGACATTACCTTCCTTATCATAAAGTCGGAATGCTTCCCGAAGTTCTTTCTCCATGGCTTCTGCATCCTCTTCAATAATGAATTTGGCCGCTAATGTGATAAATTCGTCGAACTCCAATCGTCCTGATTCTGAAAGCAAAATATATTTAAAATTTTAGGTTAGGTTTTGTACTTCAGATAGAAATAATCTGTTTTATATATATAAGTTAACAGTTCTTGTTATTGTCATTAACCCAAGCCAATTACGTCACTTTTAACTGAACATATTCCTTTGGCTTGTCCGTGATCGGTGATTGTAGGACCTCGATAACGTAATTCTGGATTGTTTGGGATTATATGTGATTGACTGGAACCAAAATTATTAATTATAACCAGTAGTATTACAGTTTATAAGAGAGAAAGTGAGAGTTCCAACCATGTTTATGTAATTCAGTAATCATTATTTTGAATAGTTTGAATGAAAGTGGAGTAGGGAAACCTCCAGCCGTTTGCAGTTAGTACCCGCAGGCCGTGCACTCACCTTTGTGTAGGTCACCCATCACTACAATCATACACTGTGAACGTGGTCAGGAATTTGACGCTATCCAAAATAAAATTGTACTTGGAAGGTGTATTTACCCACGCTGGAGGGACTGAGGAAAACCATGAAACCCCCTCAGTCAGGATGGCCAATCTCCAAGTTGAGTGTGTGTGTGTGTGTACATGCCTAATATATATATGTGTCTGTGGTCCCACTTTTTAAAATTTGAAGATAATATAAAACTGGTCTTTCAACTAAACACTACCAATTCTTACGTTCGAGGATTACATTGAAAATCACACTCATTTGTTTTAATCGCTGTGTTGCCTGCATTCACCTCATGACTGTAAGTACTCTTTATTCTTGTATCTGTAATTCACTACAAATATATATATATTAATACATAAGTCTATGTTATGCTTACTGTCGGCATCTACTTCATCAATCAGTTCCTCCAGCGTGTTTCTGTTGAAGGGCTGTCCCATGAGACGCAGGATCTCCTCAACCATGTTAGTAGAGATACTTCCAGACTTCTCACGATCAAAGGCATCAAATGCCTTTTTCAACACTGCAACACATCATATATTTTGTGAAATACCGGATATTACATTTGGTACTTTGCTGATCGTTTATTATTACATGAAAAGATTTTTCAGTATGCCGTATCCTTGTACCGTTTTGTATTCTTCAATGTCTGAACATGATAATGGGTTTTCGTGAAATTGTGGTTCCCACACATTCTACGGACTTTTTCTTTTGCTCGTTCAAATGTTTCTCAGCCTGGCAGTGTTGTTTCTCTGGGTTGCGATGCGTTGTGGACGTACAGTTAGATGCTAATGTTTCAGACATCCTGTCTTCAACTTCCGAGCTGAAGATGCAGACAGTATGTTTCCTCAAAATCTTGGTATCTGCTGTGGCGTCACAACCCAGAACACTGACGTCTTCACGACTGTGAGAGGACCAAATACCTCGCTTGTTCAGTCTTGTTTATTTTATGTCTGCAGCTGTGTTGTCAGACTGGTGGTTTGTTCAGTTAATTGTGTGTCTGCCCCGAGTTCTGCTAGTCGCAACTGCATCTGATACCTCGACGCTGTGAGACTGCAGAGCTCTAAACCACCAAATTGCAGCGCGGCAAACTGGACGGCTGGTGATGCTATATGTAAGTATTTTTATTGTCCTGAACAGATTATAATATATTAGTACCTAATGTTAATGCACATGCAGAAATTTTTATCTCTTAAGGGTCTGTTGGGTATTTCAAGGTCAAGTTTCAAGGTTATGCCCTTTACTTTTTGTGTAATTTAATTAAGCTTGAATGCCCCGTTGTGGTGTTTATCGGCCATTACTCAGACCTGAACTGTGCCCTAGACAAGTGCTTGGTTTTCACGTCCGTGTCTTGTCCGAGATGATGGCTGCAAAAATATGCTCCGAAGAAAGAAAGCGCATCACCGTAACACTTAGGCAATTTATCTGGCGGGTCGGTCTAAACGTTCTTTGTTGGCGTTTCTCAGTAGCGAAAAGTCGCTGTAGTCGATCGCAGAGTAAGGTGGCCGGCTGCCAGCTGTGAGAAGCCCTCTTAAGTGTTAAAAATCAATTTATCTTGTCTTCACACGTGAGAAATGCCACAGCTGAACGCGATTCCAGTTTTCCATGTCTTGTCACAAGGCATTCATCCGCAAAGGAAATGCAACCGATAGGAAACGGGGTTTAGTACGCCCTGTAACAACCCATCATTAACTTTCTGGCATCTCCCCTAAAAGTTCCGTAACTATTGAACTGTATGAACCGTTCAGGCAGCAGGAAGTTTTATACATTCGAACGATTTGGATAGTTGTTACAGCGTTGAAGGATTTGAGGTTTTCACGGCTACTAGTCCAAGATGGCTGCCATTGTTACTCGTGTTTCATTGCACGAATATTTTTCTGCGTCAGTTCTGCAAGTGAAAAGAGAACTCAGAAGATAAAGATCTATCCATTATTTGTTTCATGAATTTGTGTTCTTCACAGCCCTTTGCTTATAACGCATTTTTTTACGAGTGCTGTGGTTGTAAATAAATAACAAGTGGAAAAGAAACGACCTTGATGCATTTTAATGATAAATAAACCGGGCTGATATCCAAGCAGTCATTTTGAGGGGTCACAGAATACGATTAAAACTGTCGCGGCAAAAGATGGCCTTTCTCTAGGTAGTGATCCATTCATATGGCGAAATACTAAGTCAATTTCAGTAAATATGAAGATGGCTGTCGTCTGGTAGAAGTTTACCGACACTTCAGAGGTCCTTGCTGCCTCCATCATCAGGCATCGCCCTGACGCCATGGAACACAGTTCTTCTATAGAAGCTAATTAAGAAATTTCCCGTCTTTTATGAGACCAGGCCAACAATTGCTTCATATTAATCTTCATTCATTCAATCCACAACGTCACATCTTGTTTCTTTAAGGTACATTTTAATATTATCCTCCCATTTACGCCTCGTTCCCAAGAAGTGACCTGTTTCATTTAGGTTTTCGGACCAAAAGGCCACGTGAATTTCTCATTTATTCCGTGTTTGTTGCACAGCAATCTTTTTTAAAAAAAACAGAAAACTGACAAGCAGAGAAATGCATGGGAAATCACAGTAATTATTTTTGAATCGGACTGTGGTTCGTGTTCTTTGAAGCAGTTGGCAATGAGTCACGCGTATTTCGACGACAGTTATTACTGCCCTCCAGTTTTTGTAACGTCAACAATGTCAAAGAAATCTGTGCAGAGGTGATGAAGTGAGCAGAGCAATGTTCCCCGCTGTCTTGGACCCCAGTCAAGTGTCTATCAATAACAGACCTCTGGTAGTTAAACAGACGAATTGCCTCAGATGTGAGTGACTTAACAAATCCATTGACGCGAGACACTTGACAAATTGCAGTTGAATAACCTCACTTTTTTTTCTGGAAAGAAATGGGATGCGGTGTCTATAATTGCCTGCCCTCTCGTGGTATACGAACCTCCACTACTATCAATGAGGTCAACAATGCAACTTACCGTGTATTTATGATACAGAAAGTAACTTTGTTGTCAAAGAAAACAGACCGGATACGATTTAATTCAGCTACGTTGCCTGGAAAACAGCTTTGAAAAAAAAAAGAGAGAGAGAGAAGAGAAGAAGAAGAAGAAATGTAATATTCAAGGGACGTAAATGCTTGCTGTATTCTGGGCCACGTTTTGGCTATTCATGTATTTGTCGTGTACAGTAAACGAAATTGTCTAACTTTTAGTTTTGATTTCAAGTCATTGTTAATTTTTTTTTATGAATTTCTGTTATTCGTTCCGCAGCCATCTTGTGTCGCTTTGTTAAACTAGATACGATCTGAACAAAGGAACATCACACCTCGTCGTAATAACGCGATTTAACGTTATAGGCCTGCGTGTTTAAAGTTTATGTTTAATTTTGTTACGATTTCAAGGACTGCAGGAGGAAAAGAGGGGTTATTTTTACCCCCGAATTTCAAAAATCTTGGGGGGGGGGGGGGGTCAGGTATACGTCACTTGTCTTTGTCATTACGAACAGCTGAGTAGTTTTCATTTACGAGATTTGAGGTTCTCACCGTGGTGATAAAGTTTGGACAATATCCTTCAGACTTTCTACAGAACATTAGTCAAGAATTCGTCGCATGGCTTTTCGAGCTTCGTGTATGTTAAAGACTGAAATTATTCTTACCTGCAATCTGTTCTGGTGGAAGATCTTCAGCCTGTGGACAGAGAAGGAAATTGTGTTAGGCAATCTTGTGCCAGGGCGGGGTTTTATCTGAAGTGGCATCGGTGGGATTTCCCCTCGCCCTGCTGATGTTCTTGAATTCGCTGTAGCACGTGCCAGAATGAACACGTGTGTGTTATGACGCACGGATCACAAACTTCGCCCGCGGCCATATTTCTTTCTACTCTTGCGACAGATCGGCTTAAGGATGATGAAGGGAATAGTTATATTGCTTTGTATGGGTGCGAAACTTGGTGTCTCGCTCTACGGGAAGAACATGGGATGAAGGTGTTTGAAAACAAATACGAACTCAGTAAAAAAATATCACAGAAAATAACGAATGAGTAAGAAAAAGTAATCCTTGTCCTTCACCGAATATTGCGTGTTATGGCGATGGAATCGAGTGGGACGAGGTTGGCGGGCATGTAGTACGCACAGGGGAGAATTGGGGATAATATTAAAATTGTTCTTAAACGATTGGATTAATTTACTTCAGTGTTGGTAAGAGTGGTAGGCTTTCGTGAAAACTGAATTAAAAACTTTGGGTTTTATAAAGAGCGGGGATTTTCTGGACTAGTTGAGCGACCGTCGAGTTATTTAGTTTGTTGGTTGGTTAGTTAGTTAATTAGTGTCATTTAGTTAAGTGTTCCCATTTATTTCTTGTTCTACAAGTAATGTAAGGCGTTCACCCATCGAAACAGGAAGTTCATCTAAACATTATTTTAAAAGATTAGTTCGTACCGCAAAGAAAACACCCCATCTACGTTACAAAGATTAGTTGGTTACTTCTGTTCAGGAAATAATCGCTCTTTACCCTGAGGATCATAAGAAACACATAAATAAACTCCGTGGGTAAAATTCTGAGCTACAGAGTGTTAAAGTAAGTTACTTGTGTATTTTAAAGGGTTAACTGGTGTAATGTTCGTTTAAGGCTTTGACCGGGATGTTCTTTTGTTAAATCGTATGTGGTACCGCCTGATTCGACTTCTAATGGTTAAGTGAAGTGTTTTCTTCGCGGTACGGTCTGGATTCGTAAATATTATGAAGACGAGCTTCGGCTTCAAAGGGTTAACCAGCTGATTTTCGTAATGGTGAGGTGTAGTGTTTTCTTCGCGGTACGGACTGAATTCATAAATAATATTCAGACGATCTTCGGCTTCAAAGGGTTAAGACTCACCGGAAACCCTTTTCATTTGTTATACGTTTCAGATTGCATTTTACAGACTCGGCACGACTAAAGTTTAATACATGCATGAGGGCAGTTGCTTCTTTTATAGTTCGTCCAGGTGAGACTTTTGGGCGAACACACTGGGGGCTCTTGTAAATATCCATGTCTGTCCATTTCACACTGAGTGACAGGTCTGACAGCTGAATTAATTTGTAACCCCTGTTCTGAGAAACCGTCTTTCTTTATCCAAAGGCGAAGTGATGACGAGGCGGGCACTGTCCTGATAAATATTTATCCGAGTTAAATTCGTAACCCCCACCCCCATCCCAGTCTTTAAATCATTTTATGGGTAGAACGGGATGCGAATTCCCCTCTTATTGTGCACTGAGAGGAGTGTGGAGGAACCGCCCTCTGTTGGCTTTCGTCACGAGCTGCCTGTACGTAGCGTAAATCAGTCCGGTGTTTATCTTGTCCATCCCTAGAGGCCTTCCTGGTGAAATTATTCTGATAAAATATTCCATTCTTTATGCTTTCGACCAAATACTTGCCGGCTTATTTATTGTTTAGGGTAGAAAAATGCTTTATTCATAGCAACCCTTTTGTCAACGTGGGAGTTAACCCATGGTCTTGTGGCCGCTGTTGGCTCTCGTCAGATCCAAAGTTACATGTTCCTTCACATAACATAAAAGTGCTTAATTACGTGTTTTTTAAAAAAAATCGTGTAACTTGGATACACATTTAAAACAATTCGTCAGTTATGATGATTAAATTACTGACAGTAGAAGTCCCGTCATGACAGTGCTAATGGCTCTGAACCTTCCCTACACCACTGACTTTGCCGTGTATATAAAGACCGCGGATACACGAAACCAAATACAGCGGCTCGGGGAGAAAAATGGATAGAAATGTAAGACCACGTTTGACGAGGGAAGTGTCTTAGTGTACATTCACAAAAAGTTTTTCTAAGTATATAAAAACTATTCAACTTACCGTGACCCTAAATGCCCCACACTAACCGCTTTCAAGATTCTTTTGTATCTCGGGCACATTTATTACTCGCGTCCCAATCCAAACACTTTGTTTCGATCCGTTTTCAAATTAGCACACATCACAGTAAAAATAAAAAAAAGGTTTTGTCGGTACGTGCCGGCAAATCACGCCAAACTTCCCGTCAAGTTTCTTCGATTTCTGTCACAAACTACTGAGGTGCACCCACAAAACTTCTACTTACCATTGCTGTTCTTAAGGGCGCTTGAGAACTTCTAAAGTATCGATCAGACTTCTGTAGCTCTAGATCTTACAGTGAGGGGCCACGAGGCTGTACTCCAGTATTAATGGTATCGCCTGTAGTTGATTTCAAGATCAGTGTGACGTAAATAAATATATCAGACCGAGGGGCGACGCTCGTCTGGGACTTCGCGGGCTTTTGTGATTGGTTACCACGCCTGTAAAGACCAACCAATAGGCGACTGGTATAGACACTTGAAAACAGCAGTGATCTTTATTTGGGGTGTTTTTTTAGTGGTTTGCGTAGATCGTTTGTAACGAGAAACGTGGGCACACCTTCTGAGTAAAACACATTCTATGTTAACAGTGGTGGATGAGTATATTTATAGCTGGTCGGTTGGATGGTCATGGAAAAACGTCGTACCAGGACACAAAAACAAAACTCGGAAACATTAGTTAATTTGTTTTTGTTTTTGTGTTGTCTTCCACATGTCGCCGTGGCCTTCCTCCCTCCCCCAACTATGATCACCCCTTCATTTGCCAGGTAACGTGTATGTACGTACGTGTACTGATATTTGAGTTCTTATCTCGTCTTTAGGAAGGGGGCAGACGCCATTGCTCTACGACGACTCCAGCCAGCCCCTGAGTTTAAAGCTTCCCACCACGGCTTCTGGTATCTCTTTCAATTCTGCAACACCATTTGAGAATCGAAACAAACGCCTATTAAAATATATACTATCTTATCTGGTCCTCGGTTGAAGAATTTAGATTTCAAAAAAAAAATACATAGGAGACTCCAAAATTATTTAACCAGCTTTTAGTTTAAAACTAAAGAACTGGATCTTCTCAAGCTCACCAGTACCTAGAGATATTTCATCTTCTCACTGCTTCAGTAACGAAGATGTCTTCTGGGGTCTTACGCCGTTGCACGACAACCCGGAAGACTGCCATCTTCATCTTCAGTATCTCTTCAGAAAGAGAACAGAAGTTACCTGTTCGTGTCTAAATTAGAATTAATTGATATACAATTAAAATTTTTATTTATCCGTGCATATAACTCCGTTCATTATTCCTAGACCTCGTTTCCATAGCAACGTCGATTGGAATACACGCGGACTTAGGTACATTCATCGACAATGAATGCCCTAATGAGTGGTGTTTGTGGTTCAGCTTGTGGGTATTAATTTGTTGAGAAGATACATTCCGAAACATTAAATAGAAACTTCCGGAAGCTTTCTTGAAAACAATGAACGGAAGTAAAATGCTTATTATATAATTCTGCTATTTTTTTAGTTCTAAAACGTTTACCCAGAGCGCGTGCCGTTAACAACTTATATAGACTTTCCAAGAAGCAGATTTTTATACGTATCGAAAGTTTGAATTGTAAGGGAACTCGTGTGAATCAAAATAAAATTTGCCTTTTCACTCTTACTTCGTACTTCCAATGTAAAGTGCTTTAGGAAGTGACACATGTGGACGGTTGGTCGTATAAACACGACGTCCGTGTAAAGCGTTCTCTTTGAGGGCTCAGTTCAGTGAACTTATAAACAAGTCTGAGATGAACACAGTCCGTATTAACTGCTTTTTCGAGGCAATCGTGTAAATGCTGGAAAAATGAAGTCATCTGCTTAGGAGATTCGCACGAAAATCCTTGGGTTAGCGGGAATCCATTTGAAATCCGAGACCTCACAAATGTCAAACGGGTTTCGACCTAAAGAGGTCATCATCAGTGGCACTAAAAAAGTTAAGCTGGTGTGCTAACCAGTCGTCTTTCGTTTGGAACTTAAAGACTAATTTTATTTATTTTATTTAAAATTAATATCTCGGAAAACAAAGTTTCAGTTTAATTAATTCTCCTCGGGCTACAGGCCGTGTGAGGTGGCTTAATGAATAAAACACCAACGTTTCGAGAACCATCTTCGTCCTCGTCCTCAGGGCGCTGAAGTGCAGTGGCTTCAGTTCTCTGTCGGTATTTTCATTGAAAGCGCACACGTGCCTAACTTCCAGGCGCCCCTGGACGGAATGCAACCGTTCGTGCTGACTGGAACTGGGGATTTCTCTCTCTCTGGGATAAGACAGCTCGTGATATCCTCTATTTCATGTCAAGTTTCTTTTACATATTCTCATTTGAGAGCAGTAGAAGTGTCGAAAGACAGACACTGCCGTGCAACAAATTTTACTTCTGACAGAAGTCTGTTGATGAACGAGATATCTCGCTTGTAGCACAGAACGTGTCAAACATTTCACCGCGGTTTGTGGTTTTCTCTGACCAATTTGAGCTTCCATAATAACGGATTAACCATTTTTCTTGAAAATTAACAACACCCTCTCTCACCTGGTCATGAAATTTCCCGATTTTGTAAATCCGAGATTTCGTTACTGTATTCATAAAAAACACAAACAGTTCTTTTATGTGCGTGCATTGAAAGCTGAATTTTTAGTTGTAACATTTTCGTCCAGACTCAGAAACGAGCATTCAGGGATCGATAAATCGATTTCGGCCCAATTATTTGGCTACGTATTAACAGCGAATGCACCGAGCAACTTAGCGCAGCGGTGGTGGCGTCTGTCTCGCCTTTAAAGGCACGCGGATCGAATCTCCGCGAGGGATCCGCTATCCTGCCCACGGTATATTGTTATTTCATTCAGTAGCTCCAGTTGAATGCTGGGATAAATGGTGCCTTGAAAGATAAGGCCATACTCACTTTATCCCTGCTCAGTCATCATTCATTCGTCCATCTTGATTGGCGAAGCATTAACTCCGCAGTTGATACGACGTCGTACAGTCACGGAATAAAAGAATTGGTCGCAATTTGCCGCATCTGTTTGTTGTGGACAGACAATGAGCACGCAGTTTAATGCCTCCAAATGCAGCATCGCTCTAAATGTCTGTGGTAATTGTTTGTGCGCATTGTCTACTGCGCATTGTCTTCTGCGCATTGTCTACTGCGCATTGTCTTCTGCGCAGTTGCTTTATGAAATGAAACAACGCATGAGACATGGCTTTTGTCACATTTTTTCTCAGGAGATCGTCACAGACCGAGCCTTCTGCGCGGTGTACTGTATATTTCTGTCATGCAGACAATGAACACTGTTCTCAGGGCGATAAAATATGACGCTGAAAGCACATCTAGAAAATAAACTCACGAAAACTAAGCGATAAGACAATAAACTGCCTAGCGAAATTTCAACGCCTTCTGCTGGCCGATTTGTTGATGCATGTGTAAAATATTCTAAGACATGAAACGCGATATATATGTTCACATTAGCACTGGATGAGCTTCGTAATTGTTATTTTTCAAAAAAATAATATCTTTGAACTAGTTAGCCATGCAGTCCGAATGGAGAAGCAGTTGACTGTGAATGGTTCTGGCTGGTAAATCCCGTGGATGGTGGCCATTTGGAAGACCAAGAAGGAAAGGACAGGATAGTAGATTGTCAGCTGTTCGGCCCACAGTTTATAAAAGAATTTTGTAATGACTATTCGAAAGACGAGATTTTATGGGATACCACCAAGATCTGGAACTCGAACATGTTTCGTAAGACTGAGAAATGGAGAGAATTTCCAGTCGATTGCAAAATTTCAAATTTTATTTGGATGTTACAGCGGGATCTCGCTTTAATAGCTATTTTATGAAGTTTTTCCGACTCTTTGAATGGTCGATTCAGAGATAATAATATTTTACAAGGTTTATGAAATATGAAAGAACTTCCGCTCAAGGTTTTGTGACCATACCACAATGAACAGGCATTTAAGAGTTAAATTGGTGCTTGGTGGATTTAGAAGAAAAGATTTGAATAAGTTGACAGAGACGTCGTAGGGTTTAAACTGAGGCGGAGAGGAATACGTGACATTATGGTGGAGCGTATTAAGAGAACGTAGAATGGTACCAAATTTTGTATGAAGTGGCGGATTTTATTGGTTGAAGAACCTACGTGTTGAAGAACTTATCCGACTACTCCATTTTAACTTTCTTTAAGCAGACCCGATAAGACGCAGACAAGGTACAATAAAATCTGCAGCCAGCTTTCCAAATGTTGGCTCTGTCGTTTTGAATGGCGTTCATTAACCCGAAAGGGAAATCCAAGGATAATTCCGGCCCCTTGGACACGTTCCATATACAAAAAATAGTCGCAGTACAAGACGAGTGCTTTAATTAATCGAAGGACTGTGGGCTTGGCGGACACAAAGGAACACGCACTTATCGCTGTCTGCACATGTCTCGACGTTTCGACAGATATTCTTAATCAGATGATGCATTTTAATAGCGACGTACGCGCGAATGTCTTCAAATGTCAGTTAATTTATGTATCCGTCTGATGGTACTAAGTTGACAAACGCAGTGCGCAGTGTGTGTTCGTACATTCTTTGTATCCTTCCGCGCTACGTTCGGTTAAGAAATAGGCCGGCTTGAGCAAGCTGATACACACCACCAACGACATTTCGTAAAACTTTTCGAAGCCGAAACTATTCAAGAAATCAGCCCATGATTACAAATGGGATTTATTTACCAGCTGTCAGCTTTCAAAGATAAATTCTGCCCCATGTAGTTACGTTGAGCTGTGATACGTCATAATTTATTAAAGTGCCTGAAAATATTTATAAATATAATAAGTGATTCCAAGACTGGGAAAAAAAGTAACTTTCATACAAAATTATGTATATTATGTTGCTGTCATTACATAAATTCTGGATTGAAAGGTGGACCTAACCTAACCTAACCTAACCTCGCTGAGCTGAACTGGAACAGACTTAAGACAATGTTACTGCAGTGTTCGTTCAGTTTAAACTCCGCGGGTGTGGAGGAATCATTTGTGGTCCTAATCGCAAAGGAACACGTAAATAAATGAGACGTATCTTACTTAAAGTAATGCCCTGGAACTCGTCTGAAGTAACTTTGCTGAAATTAACCAGCCGCTGGAAACTTGTAGGAATATAAGACGCTTTTCGCTTGTTGTATGGCAGACGTATTGTTCCGAAACCAGGTTTTTTCTAGTGTTTTTCATGCCTTGTCGTCAGACGATAATCTGACGTTTTCAGCAAAAATGCTTAACCGCCCAGCGGCCCATAAAACCATTTTGCTGATGTCTCGTCTTCTTTGTAGATTGCGTAGCGCAATTCCGTCCGAATTGATAGCTCGAACGTGAGTTTGCTCGCTCGCTTGCAGTAAAAACTAAAATGGAAATATGGTAATTAACTTAGCTGAGGAGCGCGTTCTTCGTTGTTTGTACGATGCGTATCGCGTAGTGGCGACTCGCCAATGAGGCCACTTGGGACAGCTCGCCGCTTAAAATAGCGAATCGGCTTTATCGTAATTTAGGCTTGTTGACAGTGCATATACCCTCTTACAAATCCTTGAATTTAATACGGAGATGGCATTCGCAGGACGTGTTGCTAATTCAAAGTTTGGTACGCCCCAAAATGCGAAGAATATCAAGGATTTTGGTTCTAGCCTCTTCGCTGTGCTGATATCCTGTGACTGGAGACTTTCCCCGGTTGTGGAGGTAGTTTGTCGGTGCTGGGAGAGACGATGTGAGGAAGAAGGGGTGCTGAGATGGGAAAGGGTGCTTTTCACTACGACACAAGTGCGTCGTGTCTAAACAACGGGAATAAAAGATGGAGGTTTTTATTCCAGCTCCCGCCGACTGTGAAGTGCGGTCAGTGATAACGCTAGGCCGCACACGGCTCGACGGACAGCAAGTCTCCTGCAGGAATTTAGCTGGGAGGTGTTTAATCATTCACCCTACAGCCCGGACCTCGCTCCCAGTGATTTCCATCTTTTCCTACACCTCAAGAAATTCCTGTCCGGTCAGCGTCAGCGTTTTGAGAATGACAGAGAGGCGGAGATGGTTGTCACACAGTGGTTCCAATCCCAGGCGGCAGACTTCTACGACACAGGTATTCAAAAGTTGGTCCCACGGTATGACAAATGTCTCAATTCCGGTGGCGAATATGTTGAAAAATAGCTGGACACTTGCTGTATCTGTTGCAATAAATATTTCCATGAAATTGTGTTTTGTTTCTGTAAACGGCCCCAGGGAAACTTACTTTGTGGACGAGCCTCGTAGCAAGCGCCATGATGCTCTTCAACGTTCAGATCGTAGTAGGAACGCGTGCATTTCGTTCTTCATGAACTCCTTATACGCTTTAGGTCATATTAAAATGTAATAGAATTTGGAGGTCTTATTTCAGAGGCGCCGCCCCAGATGACCTCAGTGACACTGCCTGAGAAGAGAAATCAATGGCGCGGACTTTATGGTGACCGTGTTTATTTCAAACGAGTAAGACGTATATGTCATCCGCATTTATCTTACTAACAGTGGAGATGGGTAAAGGATCTTAGGATATTTCGTACCTCGCAGTAGATAAACTATTATTGAATTTCACCGACTCTTGTATACATGATAATGACATAAAATGCGCAGAATTTGTTGTTAACCCTTTGAAGCCGAAGATCGTCTGAATATTATTTATGAATTCAGTCCGTACCGCGAAGAAAACACTACACCTCACCATTACGAAAATCAGCTGGTTAACCCTTTGAAGCCGAAGCTCGTCTTCATAATATTTACGAATCCAGACCGTACCGCGAAGAAAACACTTCACTTAACCATTAGAAGTCGAATCAGGCGGTACCACATAAGATTTAACAAAAGAACAACCCGGTCAAAGCCTTAACCAGCTGAGAGATTGTCAGTTTCTCAAGACCCACCGCGGCGCAATGGCGTGATTAATATTCGTCTTTCAACGTCAACACCGGTCATGACTCACGGTGTTCCGTGTTCTTTGGAGAGGGAATCGTAATATGACAAACGACAGCCGCTTCTGCGTGCAGTGTTACCACCTTCATGATGCCACTTGTTATTCGACGCTAGTGACCTCTGCAAATGAAACAGCGTCTTTCAGTATAATTTCTCAACAGCAGTGAAAAGAAAGTAGTTCATAAAATCGTTTCACTAAACATTTTTTACGAAAAATATAGTCAGGTTTGTCGCCGTTAATAAATTATTCCGTGCACATAATAATTCGACTGTTCTCAGTGGAACTGAACAGAATTATCATTCTTGGAAATGTATTCGGCCTGACTTAAGCCGTACATTGAAGACATGTCGCACGCGCTCTTGAGTTGGTTGTCACCACAAGCGCTCACTTCCGTAAACCAAGACTTCCTGTTTCATTGCAACCGCCGAAATTAGTTGACAAGTGATTTGTCTCCTCGTGCTGATAACTTGACAGTTTGGCTCTGTCAGAGTGTCACCAGGCTATGTATAGATGTCAGGACGCTTTCCTGTCGGACAGAAGTCAGTGAACGTTTGAGCAGGCATCGGACTTCGAAGCGTCAACCACACGGAACGCGTCTCAAGAGTACGGCCGGCCGCGTTGCTCGGTAGATGGCACAGAGCCAAAAATGGATGTGGCCACATCGCGTCGATAAGTCTGCACTACACCCGGAAAGAGCGCGCGCCTTTTTTTTAACGCTATAAGTATGTCGGAATACACCCACCACGGACATATTTGAAGCATCAGAGGTTTTAGAATGCGAGATTTTGAGATTTAATCGCTGTGAACAGCTCGGATTCTGTAAGCACTAAAATATACAGGACTTGCATAAAGAAAACGAACTTTTATTTTCGAAATTGCGCACAAGAAAGTACTGCCAAGATGTGCAGGGTAATTAATACCAGACACGAAGATCACTATTTGAATAATAAAAGGAACTACGTTTCAAAAACTATTGCTTTAATTTGAAGAATGCTGGGATCATCCAGAATGTTCCCGGGTGTCACGAAATACAGTTCACTGCTGGTGTTTCGTGCTCGATGTAAACAAATAGCGATGTTTAAATAGAAACAAAGTGATCAAGCTCTTTGTCGCCGGAAAGCAAAATATCCATGGGAAGGGCGGTCAGTCTGGTCGAAGTCGTGTGCCAAGTGTAACTGCTCTTGGCAATGAAGGACACAGCAGTTGCAAACAACTTAGAGCCTCACAAAAAATATTTTAATGTACATATTAATCTGCTGTGCAAACATTATTTGTCTTTCCTTTGCGTAGTAATTTTTGTGCAAATCGTCCCAACTCTCTATCCAAAACCACATAATTCCTTTTGAACCAGCCGTTTTCTACAAGACGATGTTTTCATAACGCGGTATTTTCCAAAAAAATAAATTGTCGCGTTATCGGACAAACGACTGTGTGCAGTGAACTGTCTTCTGAATAGTCTCCCAGAAATTGACAGGCGTTTCAGAGGTGTTTGCTGACTCCAGCACTGTCTCCCTGAAGACAATCATACTCATTCATGGCCCTGATGATGGAGGCAGAAAGTACCTGTGAAACGTCTGTCAATTTCTGGGAGACTACACGGCGCAACAACCCAGAAGACGGTGATCTTAAACAATACGAATCTCTTACAACGTGGATGGAATAAAATAAAAAAAACATCGGAAGAATGAGAATTATAAGATACAAGAAAAGATTGTTTTGTATAATACCCTTTACAGGCCAACAGGTGGTAAGTGTAATGTTGATTGAGGAATGAGTCCAAGTGGTGCTTTTCTAGACTGGATCGAGCTTAATCTGGGCGGTCCATTGTCTGTTTGTTGAGTAAGTATTACGATCTAGAACAAATGCCACTCTTACTGGAATTACTGATAAGTGGGTGACACTCTTTCGCGGTTTATAATAGCCGTTTCAATTGGAAGCTGCAGAGTTTAGGTCATGATTGTTGCACGTGTACCCTACGTATGTAGAACGAGTGGCTTATTTATGCGTAAACATTCTTTTCAGCTCGAAGCAGGCCACAGATAAGCTCACAGACGCTTTGAAGTGCGGAGTTCGTCCACCAAGAACCTAACCTCATTTCAATTAGTGTTCAATCTGACGGCAATTGTTGTTGGAAAATGGTAGCTTTTCACCGTGATAACGAAACGAAACCCATTATTGCATTCTTAGTGTAAAATGCAAAGTTCTTGAGCGCTAAAGATGTGGTACTATAGTAACCTAGATTAGATTATTAGAATTGTAATGACGCTGTTTGAACATCAGGGTTTATATTATTTTGTATTCCGTCGAATCAACTGACAAAATCATTAGGTCACTGTGAATAAGTAAGAATTCTAATGAGTTTGTTGTGTGACATATTTAATAAGTCAGCTGACACAAGGAACATAAAAGACAGACAAAGAACTTTGCATTATTTTCATGCTTGCTTCTAAGAATAGATCTATAAATGCCCACCTTCCACAAACATGTTATTTGACAACTTCCTTTGGCAACGCAGTATGTTTACGTGATACAGCCCATTCTTCTGTTTTTATTTCGAGAATAAACTCGTTTAATTACGCTTGCCACCTTGCTCTGCTCGAACATAAACATTAAACCCTATTTACAACGATGCTTCGCGTCGCCGCCATATTCTAGTGCTTATATTGTTTGTTTACACAACACAGACCACCACATTCTTAAGGCTCAGACCTCCGTTGACATGCCATTATCATACAAAAAACTGTATAGAACTGATCCAAAATTTCAGAAGAAATGCTTCAGAATTATCCGAAGTCTCCCATAACTTCGGCGAGATTTCAGGTTCTCACGACAATGAATATTAAGATGGCTGTCTTCTGTTGCACCGTGTGGTCTGGTAGACGGATTAGGGTGATCACTACCCTCCTCCTCTGAAACGTCGGCCAGCATCTACCATACTACATGGTGAAACATCCAAAAAAGATAGCCAACTTCTCCCCAAAAAAAAAAAATCTTTAAGCTAATGTATCTAGCAATTATTTATTCTCGTAGATCATGATGAAAAACTGTTTGAAGGATGCAATTTTCTTCAATCTTTTAAACATCTCTTCCCTTTTATGGTAATCGTTGCAGTTTTAAAATTCTACTGTGCTTTGGTACGTATTTTGTGTAAAGTGCAAAACAGTGGTTCTCAAAATTTTGGTACTTGCAGTGCTAAGTAAACTTTAAATTGTGAACACAGCATTGTTTTCGCACTACTGCACAATGTTATATTTTATAATTTTCAGAAGTTATTTTTTTGGGGGGGGGGGTGCTGAAGTTTCGCGTGTTGCGCCGACCTTGATTGCAGGAACTATTTTTGAACTTCGGGGGTCCCGTAATATTTACCGAACAACGTAAAGCTTTCATCCTTTTTTTTTAATTTCTCAATACGATCTAGATTAGTTTTTTTCCCGACAAACACTATCGCAGATTACCTGTCAAGTCACCACTAATGTACCGTAGGTTGTAAATATGGCAACTGTTTAATTCTGATAGCTTCTTATCTATCATGCCAGAACAAATGTGATTAATTATCTGTTGCAGTTTTCCTGAACATGCAATAACTGCTGTACTAAACCTTGCCAATTATTTTGGTACTTTATTTTATCACATACATTTACGGATGAAGTTGGTAAGCAAATTTTTTCATACTTCAAGCGGTTAGAAATGGCCGACTGCGAGAAGGAAGAAGCAGCTAATTTGGTAAGTTGATTAAATTTTAGACCCGAGACTAGTGCTATGATGTCGTGATAACTACGTAGGAAAATGAGTGCATTTCAATACCACTCTTCTAACAACGTTATCATGAAGGAGTTACTAAATTTGTCGTCGTAAGGGGCAATTAAACTGTATTGAACGAAGTAATTTATCTTTCGACATCGTTTTGAGTAATTTAGGTTATGTTTGGATCTCATTGAATACATAATGACTTTGTAGTTTACAGAGAAGGTTTGTTAAATTGTATTTATATGTTTGTTTCAGCAAGTGGAATTTGAATGGGTTTTGCATGAAGAGGTTCATGCTGTACTTAATCAACTTCATACCATTCTACTGGTAATGTATAGTATTTAATTGGTATTATTATTTGATTTAACCTCTTTGTTACATATTTTTGCAATGTAGGTGGGGTGTCTGTGTGTGTTGTGTGAGTAGTAGATTTTGTGTTTCAATATTTGTACTTAGAAGTGATATGACTTACTGCTGGTTAAAATATAGACATGGCATGAATTCGCCCAGTATTACACTATGTGTACCAGTAAATGTAAGAAGATAATTTTTACAGATAGTTTAGGATGATTCAGTTCACATTCATGGTTTTCTATTCATATTAATAATATTTATGGGCATACATAATGTATTGTGGTGGTGAATCGGTAGTCTGCTTATTCAGTACCCATACATGTTAACGACCAGTTAACATCTTTAATTTCAATTTAGTAATTAGTGTGAAATAAGTTTATAAAGCATATAAGCTGTGCAAAAGGAGAAAGTGAAAGAATCAAAAGGCAGTTTATAAGGATTTACTGTGTCTGCGACTACCCACAAATGTTGCTGATCATGAATTATTAAAATAGAAGGGTGAGAAGATTAAATAAATAAATCTACAAGGAATGAAGGGATAATTACTGCACTCCCAGTTATTCAAAGTGTAGGGAAAATAAAATCAAGAAGTAAGAAAGTAGTTCAAGAGTTGAATGAAAAAGTACAGGATTTTGATTAAAAGGTATGAAAGAAAGGAAGAATGAATACTTAAAAGAAGTGAATTAAGACAATATGATTACTTGTAAGAGATGTGAATTACCTATAATTGAATCAGTTGTTGTTCCTCTTAAATGCTCAACAAATTTAAGAATGTTTCACATCTTGGCAACATATATACATGTGTGTTTATTTCATTTTATGTGATATTAAATTGTTTCTGAAAAAATTGATGGCTTGTGTTTTAGATGAAAGAATACTTATGTGTGTACTCTGAGCGCTTTCCACTTATGATTTTATTCCTGCTGGGAAAATTCGAGGTGATGCCTTAAAACAGACTAATGCTTCTGTTTTTTTACAAGCTCAGTTATTGTTGTGGTGCTTTTAGTTTAGAGCCGTTCTGGGATTCCATAACGTGTATCTCGGTGTTTGCAGGAATGTGTTCGTCGGTTCCCCGTTCCCTTATGTGGGAATGACGGTCCACAAAAGCAGGACAAGTTTGTGTTGACGGCACCACCAGAGCAACTAAAATGTGTGGTGACACTCATGGGGGACAGCATCACACATGCGGTTTGTTTATTTTAAACCAAAATTATGGTAACCGTATGTAAAATGGAACTTTGTTTGAATGATTTCGCAGATTTAAGAATGAAAAGCATAATTAATACGAGGAAACGCCAGTAATGACAGAGGCAACTCGCATGTGGATTACAAAATTCTAGGACTGAATGTTTTTAAAAATAAAAGAGTCGTGTCCATTAGTGAAATTTATCTCCGTCAAAGCAGCCTACCCCTGATTAATGTAGCGATTCTAGCGGCTGTGCTGTTTTCACAAGCGAATGGACAAACCAAAGGTTTGCTGCGAAAAATTAAACCTCAGGAAACCAAACAATGTAGTAGTCGAACAAAAGTTTCAGTTTAAATTTTCAAATAGTTTTTAGGGTTTGAAAAACTTGGATGAATATCAAAACTTAAGCGAAAGATAGTTTGTTATGAGTTAAAGCAGAATAAAGCATCGCCCTGATGGTGGAGGCAGCAAGGACCTCTGAAACGTTGGTAGACTTGTACGAGGCTACGTGGCAGTACAACCCAGAAGACGGCTATGTTTATGTGAAACGTGTTTGCAGGACATAAGCTTCAAGGTCCAGCGCCAGCAGAACGTGATACATCGTACAACGATTCAGAATGATAATCCGTGGAAGCTGCAGCAGGTGCAAGATGCAGGAAATCATTTGCAGCAAGCTATTCTGCACATCGAAAATGTTGACAAGGACTACATGTTCCAGTGAGTATTGCGGGTGCCGTGGTAGGTACAGTAAAAATGTTAATCATTTCGTGCATGAAGACTGAAGATTAATTTTAAATTCATATTTTTATATTAATCCGATTTCATTACATCTGTGCCGGTATTTAGTTTTTTATAATTGTTTACGAGGTCTGGAAATAAAGTTTCAATAACTAACTGTAAACCTAAGTTGGACATTTACAAAATTGAGTTAAAACGATCTGGATCCTGCATAGAATAGAACGAAGTTTCCATTTGAGAAGATTTATATTATTGAAGTTGGGAGTTAAAAAAAATATTGCATCGTGAAAATGCCTGTTGGTTGAAAAAAATGGTTACTATTGCGACTGACTTCCAGATATGTTGATGTTATTGAGCTTAGGGGTTTAAAAATACATACTACAGCGGTCTTAAAGAGAAACCTATTAATTCATCATACAAAATATTTATTTGATAAATAAGGGAGCACACAGAAAGAAAGAACTGTTTTTCATTTAATTTAAAAAGAAAAGAATGTGAAAAATTGAATGTTTAGGTCATCAGAAGAAGTACTGCATGTCCTGGGCAGCATTTTGGGTTGCTTACAACGTGGACGTAGCAGTCTCATCGTGCCTCGGAAACGTACAATAGACGACTTGATGAAAAGTCGAAACATGGTACGTTCCTTTAAAGTAGAGGATTTTCTTTGCAAACTGAAGTACGCTTACCGCCGCACTGGTAGTAGTGTGTCACGTAAATTGTCGCTTTTTGGTTCAGAAATCTTTAGCTCCGAGTCTTCCTGAGGACTTGGCAATCAGCTTCTACATCCAGAGTCACAAACTGGTCTTTGCAGTGTACCAACTGAGCAGTGTTCATGGTACCATGAAGTTTGACTCTCATCAGGCAGAATGCTCTGTTCCATGGCTCAATGAGGTGTTGGTACTATTCACTGTAGCTCTGCAGCTTTGTCAGCAGCTTAAAGACAAGGTAATGTCATTGACTAGAAGGCCATGTCAGAAATATTCAGCACGAATGACTTCGAAATATGCATTTTTGTAGATGTTACCAAGTCAGGATGGATAATTTAGGCTTGAACTGAATTGTACGCAGTGTGTTGAGCATCTCATTGGCGATTGTTACATACGCTCAAAAATTCCAGTGGCAAGCTCTTTTCAGGTTCCATAAAATGCAGGGAATTTTTTGACTAATTGAATTATTATTATTAGTTCCTAAAGAAGGACTTTGCTGCATGAAGTTGGTTAATTATGCGGATTTGTATATTACAGAAACGCTAGTAAACTTATTTCCTTTATGTTCTGTATTGCAGATATGTGTGTTCTCTCAGTACAAAGATTTCACTGTTGGTTCACGCTCGCATTCAGCTCTATCTTGGTGAGCAGTAGCAGGATGATTGACATTTGGTATCATTTAGTTGTCATTTAGTATCATCTGATTAGGTGAAGTGGTGATCGGTAGAGCTGGAAAGTGAAGTGGCAAGAACACAAGAATGCCAGCAGTCTGTGATAACTGTAACCAGCATCTGCCTGCTATATCCTGTACGACAGTTACTTGTCTTGTATAATTATCACTGTTAGTTAATAGCGTCGAAAATCTACAACTCCCAGACAAACATTCCATATTCTCATTACAGGATGTAGTTTAGTAGTGAGAACAAATTTATTTACTGCATTCGATTCATTTGTGAAGATTCAAATGTATAATGGCTCAATCTAAAGTTAGTATCGTAGGGTAAGGAGGACGTTATGTTTGGAATCGGAAGTGTTACGTAGAAATTACTGCTACCGTGCAGACTAGGAATTAGTTCTTTATTCACAGGTCACATAATCTGTGAACTTCAGATTTGCTGGTGACCGAATTCATTTTGAATTTTGAATATTATGTATCTGCTTAATATAAAAGTAAGAGAAATAGCTCAGCGTACTTACAGAAGTAGCTCATGATAAATAGATACTTGTATTTCAAAATATGTTCCATTGGATGCCGGATGATGTCTGGGCCATGAAGGAACATTACGTCGTTTGTTGGCTTCCATAGATAGTGCTACTCATCATATCGTAAGTGTTCTGTCAGTACAGCAGGATTGGTCAGGTCCCTGTCAGTAGGAGCAGTGGAGGCGTCGGAGAAGACGATACGCAGTTCTAAGAGTCATGTTTGAGTTTAACCCATTACAGCCCATTTGTATTCTGTGTGCACAATGCCAATGTTATTAAATGTAATAAATTACCATATTTACTTGAATGACACATGACCACGTTTCCAACTTTTCGTTCGAAGAGGGGAATTTGTCATATTCAGCGAGTATGTTCCTGGAACTAAGTTTCTGTCAAAATAATTAGAATTTTTTATGTGCCTACGATCCAGTTTGTGGTATGAATTGAAGTTTTTCTGTGGGTTTGCTGGGATAATAGATTCTTCCTTGTACTTTTTAATGTTATTTCCAGAAGAATGTGGACTAATTTTAAAGTAACTTATTGTATATCACTGTGAAGGTGCAGCTTGTATTTAAACAAATTTAATATTCACTTTAGATGTTACTAGCAGTATTTTAGTGCAATATAATGATATTCAAGTAGGTATTAAAACACAAATTTGAATTGTATAAGAGGTTGTTCATCATTGAAGATGTTAATTTCTGTATATTTATGGATATAGTTGTTATGTACTCAAATTTGAAATGATATGATCAACTGCCTCTTGCACATGTTCTGCATAGACTTGGGTTAGGTTAGCAGGATTCAAATTCATTTGGCCAGGCGCAATATTTGCTACTTTTAAGCTTATCAGAGACAGTAATCAGCTAATAGTTATGTAAACCTTGGAGTAATTTAATTTTGGAGACCATTATTTCTTAAATAAGAAAGTGTAAAGTTTGTATTATATTCTGATGTTTATTAGAATCTTGTGTAAGTGTGCATGCTTGCGGTTTACTGAAAATTGAGTTTTGTTATGTTTGAGTGAAAACTGCAAGAAAGAGAATATTGATTTTTTTAAAGGTGTATTTATTGCTTTATTGCTGTAAATCCACGGCTTGCGTTTGTAAACGTTTCCTTTCATTTTTAATCTACTTCAATATATGTGCGCATCACTGATTTATAATAAACCTTCAGGTGTGAAATCAGGGTCTTTGAAATGAAATTTTATGTTCATTTCTCCTTATCTTTATCCAGTTTTCTGAACTTACAAAATCTTTTCAAATGGGGGGAAGTAGAAAGAACAGAAACTGGCTCCAAGTTGCATGTAGAGACCTTCACACACTTTCTGTATGCCCTTGGTACAAGTCTTTGCAATAATAAATTCTTATTTACATTTCAAATGTTCTAAATGTAATCTACAGGATGGCATCATATTCCATTCTCCATATTGGAGTCGCATCTATGTAATCTAGTACTGAATTTTGTTTCGACGTGCTGGTAATATATTTGCATTTTGCAGTTGAACACATTTTAAACAACCGTTTATCTGAGTATGTTAAGTTGCTGTATTTTTTTTGTTTCAGTTTATTATTATGGATTGATTAATTTTATAGCATGTCTGACTATTAATGTGTGTGTAAGATCATAAAATACAAAAACTGATATGTGGCCTAATAGTTCATACATCTGAATGGAAAAAGGAAATCAGTACTTTAAGGGAATACGCATGATAGGGAGATTATGATGGGAGCATTGGCTGGTTGTTTGCTGGACATCACGGTGAGCTTGTGCGATGCAGTACAGAACGTCGACACCCGCATCCATTTATCACAATTCTATTTAAATGCTGATGAAACCAGCTGCATAAATTGATTAGTGAGCTTCTCCTTTGTATCCTTTGTCATAAACATATTATGTTTGTTATTGTACTCTGCTACTAAATATAATTTGGTAAATTTGCTATCTGACTTGCTTTTTTGAACATATTTAATATTTTACGGTGATCATATAAAATTGTGTGTTTACCCACGCGTACAGAAATGAACACAGCGTTGAACAACACGTAATCTTCCTACCATGCTTCATGCAGATATTTAAAGTGTGTTATAATTAATATTTACGCATAATTCATGTTTAACTTATTAGGTTATAATATAACTAGGTGTTTTAATGTTCTAACTTATAATATTACAGGAGGAATAGACAGCTAGTATAAATTATTGTTTATCTGCTCATGAGACCACTCTGAAATATTTTGTGTGTGCTTTAAGACAATAACACTTAATGTTGTATGTTCTGGCATTTCTAGTGGCTAGGCTGTGAGGATTGTGTATTAATTCAAATTGCATCCTGTGTGGATATTTCTGTACAAGTCCTTGTTGTAATGCCATTGCCTCAGAAGGAAGGTTACAGATTGAAGATGACTCTGTTCTGGGATGTTGCCATGTAGTCTGGAAGAAGTTTACTGACATTACAGAGGTCCTTGCTGCCTCCGTCATCAAGGCCCTGATAATGGAGGCAGCAAGGACCTCTGAAACGTCGGTAACCGCACGGTTCAACAACCCAGAAGACGGCCATCTTCTCACTTAACAGTGGTACACAATGCCTTTTGCTGTGTTAATGTGGCTGTAATAACAGTATGTTCCAACAGTGAGTTCGAAATTAATGTTCACCTTTTCATTTCTAATAAGAGAGGCGTAGTTTGGGACTAGTGCTTCTCATTTATTTTAAATCAAGGCTAGAAATGGCTTTCGTCATATGAGATGTGATTGCAAAGGAAATGCTGAAATAAGTCATGACTGCTGCATTAAGCATCATTAAGGTAAAAACTGGGGTGAGGACTTGCTGGGTTTGCTAAGAGTCACTCATATTTAAAAATACGTATTTTCCACTGTCACAAGTTTTAGCGCTTTTTATAGACCAATGCAATGTCTGAATTGGTTGAGGGCAATGGCTGTTACATTGAAGAAGTACATTTGCTGATATCCAGTCATCAGGATAATATAAGGTCAAAAGCAATAAGTTATAATTCTTTGTATAAGGTATATTCATATAGCGTACACGTTTGTGCAGAACAAGAATGAAGCTGTTAGATAATCTTTGGACATGTGATTGTGATTTATGTAGTATGTCTGTAAAGTTATGCTGTAGTTTTCAGACATTGCTGTTCTGTAACAATTAGTGCTAGAGACATAAGTGGAACATGGAATGAAAGAGAAACTGAAAGTTTTTCTGTTTCTAAAGCTCAATTTGAGCTCCATTTGTTCCTTTGTTCAGTATTCCAGTTTTTGCTGTACCTGTATGAGAACATCTGGATTTACAGCATCAACTGCATTTCTGTTTCTTTACTTCAGATTGTGAGTGTTGATTTCACTTTTTACATCACTTACTTAACGTAGACCCATTGGTAACAGTAGTAGGGCAAAGTTAAAAAATCAAGGTGGTCAGTGTTTCAGAGTTCCTCGACAATGCGTATTTTAGACTCGTCTTTATAGAGGATCCTACAGATACTATATGAAGATATATATGCACATTCCTCTTAGGCGCCATGCTGACTTAGGCAGACGCTTCATTGGACGAAAATCAGTAACAAACCATGAAGTGAAGAGTTTGAGGCACTAGTTTCTTAATATGACGTGAACTTTTGCAGTTTCTCTTCAGACTGTGTTTCCTATTTGTATCATCGCTTAGTCAAGTTTGAAAACTGTGCCATACCTTTAGAGAGACATGCTGCATCCCATACCGGCGAAATGAATGTAACTCGAGTCGGTAGCCATCCTGACCTCATACCTTATACTTTTCTAGGATCAGCAATTACAGCATGGAAAAATATGAACTTATGAGGCTAGAGTGAAATTGGTTTTGATATAGGGACCTGAAATCGTGCATAATAATGGGTAAGTTATTTGAAAAAAATTACAATTTTTTGTTAAGGTAATATTTTTGTAGTATGCAAAACAACAATGTTGTGGCCATGCTGACATTTTTATTTAGTATTTAGTTGGCAGTAATAACTGTAATATGCCCAGTCATTCTAATTCCCACTCCCGTTTGCTGTTCAAGGGAACTTGATGACACTCGATGTATAACAAAGCTACTGCTGCTTTAGAGCTGCACTGTTCTGCTGCCATCCCTCCTTCTAAACTAAAGTGTTTTGAAAATTTTGTCATGGGGACTAGAATGATTGTTTATGTTATAATGAAATTTGATATGAAGATGTAAAAGTGTGCACATTATTTAAGAGAGATTATTTGTCACCCATTCCAAACATTGTGATAGTGTGAACCTTTGTACTTATGTGATAACTTATTCCCAAAAGATGATGATAATAATAATAATAATATTATCAATACTCTATGTGTAATATATTTACAATTGCAAGCAATAAATCAAAGTACCAGTGTGAGTAGGATTCATAAAATTCCTTAATGCACCACCTAAATTGTATTTTATTGTTTGAATGTAGACTTATTTCCTTATATAACATTCGTAATACAGTATTCATGCACAGCAGGACAAGTGAAACCAGGGAAGCACGTAACAGGGTACCACCCTGGAACTTATTTTAAATAAGACATGTCAGACATAGATAGCGTAGCCTAATGCTAAGGGTATATATGTGTGTGTGTGAACCCCCCTTCTCCAAATATAATAGACCTGTGGGGTATACCCTTGCAGAAACTTAGAAAGGTGTAATATTAAAAAGGAATGATTTAAATTAAATAATACGTTACTTTAACATTAGTACTTGAAATGAACATTTTAATAGTTTTTATATACAATGGACATATAATAACTACAGTTTCTTTAATTAATTCTGTCCTGTGCTCAAAGTGGAAGCTTCATCATCTTTAATTATGTGTATTTCTTGAGTTGTTTACTCTTTATAGTAAAGATATCATTAAGTAACAATAAAAAGTGCCTTATGTCATGTCCATTTCTTTCAACCTGCAGCTGCATGCCACACTTCTATATCATGAATTAAAGTCTTAATGTTAAAGAGAAGAGCATTGAATAACTTTATTCCTGTGTAGTGTACACCTTTCTGGTAACTAGTGATGTTATTATTCAGCATGTGGAGGTCATATTACTGTAGTTTATTGTAGTTAAACTTTGTATGTCCTAATTTCTCTTAAACATTTCTATAGTGTTAATAAAGAGAGTAGTTGATTGGCAAGAAGTATGCTAAGATTTTTTAACACCTATTATTCTAATTATTTTCTTTTGGATGGTAAACAAATGTTTGCTGCCTTCTGAAATATCCCAAAATATAACTCCATATAACATAATGAAATGGAAATAAAAATGTAAACTCAATTTAAATGGTTTCATGAGTTATGTAACTTCATGACCAGGCAAGCTTAACTGAGTTTGGAGATAATATATTCAATTTGTTTTTTCCAAAAAAAAGTTGTTGCCAAGAAATTTAGTTGTCCCTTCCTTTCAAATTGCTTTATTATCATAGCCTATGTTTAAATGAATGTAGTTACTAGCAAATTACTATCGCCACCTTGAAAATCGAATCAGCCGCCGTTTCCATCTGTTATTCCGTGCTATTATGGAAGTTCTTGTCAGGGTTGTTGGTACCATCCGCGGTTTCTTAGATGTACTCTTCGATATTTGCAAATGGCAGAAGAGTAACACGTCGTGGTGTTTTTGTGGCACAAAATTAATTACAGGTTGGCTGCCGAAAAAAGTTTACATTTATTCAGATATTTAGTTGAGTATTTGTTGTTTAAATTATTGTAAAAATATAAAATGGCAAAATTAGTAGATGTGTATCGTATCGAAAAACAACCCTCTATAAGTAGGAGACAGCTTCCACTCATTATTGATGAAAGTCTTGCGGTAAGTATAACGATTTAGTAATTTCTGTATGTTTGTTGTTGAAGTATAATGTTTAGTAGTTCCGACGATAACGTCAAGATCGTATATTAAATGTGTTTCAGTAATACTGTCCGTACAGTTATTGTCGGGCAAACTTTCGAAAAATTAATCTGACCTAATTGATGACAGATTTTGTAAAGAACTGATGTGGATATTTCCCGCCTTTTTAGGGAAGAAATACTCCATTGAAAAAGCCTTAAATTCAAGGAAGACGTAACAGTAATTTTATTTTCACAGATGGTGATGGACTTAAATGGAATGGGTTTAGTATGTGATAACCCTATGGTTAGGGGAAAAGAACTGGACGACTTTCTTCGGAAATTCAGTGTGCTAACTTCATCAGAAATGAAGAGTGCATTTGAAGTAACTTGCAAAGATTTGTTGGGAATTCTGAGTCAGTCAGTACCATGTGTTGGCTGTCGAAGAAGGTTAGTGACAGCCTATTTTTATGTACTCTTTTTATTACAGTACATAATTTATGTATTTTGCACATATGTCTAAAATTGATACTTTTTAAAAATAGTGTTGAAAGATTGTTCTACCAGCTGATGAAGTCTGGGCATCCAGCTCTTGATCCCCTTTTCGTTTCACCCGAGGGAATTCTGTCAATCCGGAAGGAGCAGTTGGAATCTCCACAAGTACTAAGTACTCTTCTTCATGGGCATAGGTATGTAAATATTTAGTTATAGGTCAATTTATATATGTTAATGTTAATGATACCATTCACGCAGTAACATTTTATGATGATTTATATGATTTTCAATTATTATAATTAATTTTGCAGTTCAAGATTAATCAGTCTGCTGGAAAGTCAGCCTCGTTCAAAGAAAAGCCGTCGCTGTAATCTTCACTCCTTGGATTCACAACGTTCACGTCCCATCACCAGTGCTTGGGTGGATGTATGGGAATGCATGCGTCCTCAGTGCAAGGAGGAGGTGGTGCTCATAGAGTCTTCCACACTTCTTACTACTATAGAGAATTATCTTCGAAAGCATAGGTATCCTTCTTTGTTATTTTGAAACAATTTTGCAGTGTGGTGATCATATAGGACATGAGCCTATTTTGTGGTGCCCACATCGCATTATCTACCATGAGAGGTGGCAAGGTAATTCAATCAACACTGCTCTTGGTGTAATGTGAGGTTGAGGTGATCTTTCTGGTTTTTCTATTGATTTACAAACCGTCAGAGAGAAAGTGCTGATCAACATTGTCCTGAAGAAAAGTGACTGAGTGTTATTGGAAAGGATGAACTGTAACTGCATTATGTTTTAGACAGTCTGAAGTAACTGTTAAATTTTCATGGGTAACTGCAGTAGAAATGGCCAGATATTTGGTCAAAAATGAACAAGGGGCTTATTTATGCAAGCCCCTCTTAAGTCTGCTGTAGCAAAAGCCTTTTTGTTACATAACCTTATTATTTGAATATTGTGCGTGAATAACTTCCAGTTAAACTTTTTACTTTGTAGGTTTTGTGGTGAGTGTCGAACTAAGGTACTTCGCGCTTACGCACTACTTGTGGAGGAACCGGATCCTTGCCGTGAGAAAGGTTATGTACCTGCCTTGTATTTGGGAATCAAACGATGCATCCCCGAGAAACACATCCATCTACAGACTAGAACAGCTTACATCGCTAATCTGATTACTCGGGCCGAACCAGAGCTTATGGGCAGGTGAGGCTGATATAATGGATTCACATTCAATGTCATAAGCACTTAGTATTAAGAGGCGACGTAAGCGTGTTATACAGAGAGTTCTTGGTTAAAGTGGGAGTCTGATTTTATTCTTATTTATAGCATCTGCTAGACCCGTCCAGAATTTTTATCAGAACCGTAGATTTGTTGATGTCTCGATTATTAGTTCGTGATCCCACCGATACTGGTGAGTGCCGTCTCTGGGATTTTGTCGTGGTGTGACGGTTGCCTGTGATCGCAACTCATGCATTTACTGCATGACTTGTCATTATGGCTTCTAGATGTTACGGTAAAAAGAATGGTCCTAGATTATGTACGATATAAAACTGCAGGTATTATTCTTTCCCATACGTATGTGACTACTCGTCTTATCAGAACTTTATAGATTCTCAGTTTAAGTAGTTCTAGGGGACACATACCTGATTTTCCCCCTGACTTGATGGCAGAGTAGCAGAGGTGGTCGCTTAGTGCAGTTGTTTCCTTCCTTTGGTTGGTTCGTGTCCGACTTGAAATGCAGCAATCCTTGGTTAGTGGTGATCCTGAATTCGGTTCGGTATAATCTACTGCTCCAGAGTAATTTTATTTCACAGTTTATCACCACAGATTTATTCACAGTTGTTAACAAGACTCATGTTTATTCCGACGTTCACTCAAACATGTTTGGAGTAAGAATTCTAGATGTGTTTATTTTGAGTCACATGTTAGTTGCTCGTATGATAAATATGCTCTCACAGAACAAATTTAATTAAAATTATTGTGATATGAGTGGTATATGAAATAAACTTCAAAGTCCAAAATAAAGAAATTAGTGATTAAAATTTGTCTTTAAGTAATGTGGAGGATGTGGCCCGCATTTATATAACTTTGGATAGGAACAAATGGCAGAGACTTTTGTTAACACAGTAATGAATAAACCCTTTTGTGCCATGAAAGGTGAGAATTCTGTACTAGTTTACCAGCTCTTTGATTATAAAGAAAGACCGTGTTATATGGAATTAGGTAGTTGTAAATACTAACCTGTATTGCAGCGCTCGAACCAAGATGGTTTGAAAGCCTTCAACCATAATTAAAGAAGATTCTTATAATTGTCTAGGTAAGATCTCTTGTGCTGAATGATGAGCATGCTAAAGTAGAATCTGGAAGTGCTGTGTTGGTAGTGGATTTGACAGGTTTTTGTGTTCAGGTTGTTACTTAACAAGAAGGATCACACATAAAATGTGCTTTGAATCACTTATCCATGCTACTAATTAATCAGTAACATTACTGTTCATAGAATGAGAGATGGTGAGGCAGTTTTACTAATACACATGCCAAAAACATCTACTTCCCATTTGGATACATGATATCAATTTTTCTGGAGTCAGTTACACTTCAAAAAGCAATTTATTTACTAATTATATCACATTTATAAATCACTATCACAGTCGCCATAAGCTAATGGATGAGCCACCTCACTTTCACTGGAGGTTCTTGAGTTGTCAGATTCGTCAAGACAGATGGCAAATTTTTCAACTGTTTTTTCCATCGCACCATCCTTTATCAAGTATTCATCCACCACCCTACTGGACGCTCTCCACTCATGATTCCTGTAGAGTTGGAGGCATGTGCGTTTCTTTTTTGTACACTGAATCTAATTGCACTTGATTGGACTTCTTTGTTACGTTCTTGAATAACGCATCAAATGACTACTCTTTCATTCCTTTGCATAGTTTTCCCTTCCCTTCATGATGATGGCATTTTAATGCTGTATATATACAAATCGTGCCACGGTGGTCTAGCGGTTAGAACGCTGGCCTTGTAATCCTGGGGTCTCGGGTTCGATTCCCGGCGGTGCCCGAATTTATAACTTGTGTTGGGCAAGGCCGTGGTCTAGGCAACACGGAGTTTTCCTCCGTGGCATCCCAACAATTACTCCATTCACACACAGAAGAAGGCAATGGCAAACCACTTCTGGATCATCTGCCAAGAACGTATATGAACAGGTCCCAGTCCGAGAAAAGGATGGAAGGATCCTGTTCATATGGACCTGTCGGCAGACAGAACACTACAAATAAAAATAAATATACAAATCACATCTGTGAGTAAGCATTTGTATGACAAAATAAGTGTTTTTGGCTGTACAACTCAAGTGAAAGCTGATAATACACAGAATGTTCAATGCCTTGTCAGCTCCCAAGCTGTGTACAGTACTTAGATGTATGCATCATTTACAGACATTACAAATGTTTACTTAAGAGGAACAGATAAAGAAATTCTATTTATGTAATTAGTCTGTGTTACTTTAGGCTGATAATGGTGTATACAGATTGAAAATTGTTGTTGAAATTGCTCTGTAAATGGTTATGCAGGAACCATTTGTAAATACACAACTCATTGAACACAAATTTAATATCTTTTGTGGTAAAGAACCTGTCTTTCTGGTGTTGATTTTAAACTTGCCTTTTAAGGTGACATTCTTTTTGCTTTTGCAGCCGAAGAGAACGTCACGCAAAGACACTAGAGATTGCTCAAGAGGAGGTGCTGACTTGCTTAGGTCTGTGTGTCTATGAGAGACTGCACCGTATCAACCTACGTCTTCGCGAGGAAGAATGTATGTGCCAAGTCCTTGCAGCAGTTGCTATTGAAGCCCTGTGCAGGAACTTTGAGGTAAGTAATCACCGATGTATGACAGTTTTGAACTATGAATATTGTTTATAACTTAAATCTGTGTTATGTGAAACGTCTTGACATGATGAAACGTGCCCAGCTAATATATTGTGTAGTGTAGCGTAGTTTTTTTTATTGTTCTGTATTGCACTTTTGGAGCGTTGAAGAAGATACACAAGGGATGAAGAAAGGAGGAGAGGAATGAAGATAGGATTGACGAATGAAAGGAATTTGGTAGAAAGTATGGAATAAGATAAATATATGATAGGATGTAAGACTTGAGGTTCTCACAGCGGTGAGTATGAAGATTTCCGTCTTCTGGGTTGTTGCGCTGTGTAGTCTGGTCGATGTTTACCAACGTTTCAGAGGTCATACTGCCTCCGTCATCAGAGTATGAAGATTTCTGTCTTCTGGGTTGTTGCGCTGTGTAGTCTGGTCGATGTTTACCAACGTTTCAGAGGTCATACTGCCTCCGTCATCAGAGTATGAAGATTTCTGTCTTCTGGGTTGTTGCGCTGTGTAGTCTGGTCGATGTTTACCAACGTTTCAGAGGTCATACTGCCTCCGTCATCAGAGTATGAAGATTTCCGTCTTCTGGGTTGTTGCGCTGTGTAGTCTGGTCGATGTTAACCAACGTTTCAGAGGTCATACTGCCTCCGTCATCAGAGTATGAAGATTTCCGTCTTCTGGGTTGTTGCGCTGTGTAGTCTGGTCGATGTTAACCAACGTTTCAGAGGTCATACTGCCTCCGTCATCAGAGTATGAAGATTTCCGTCTTCTGGGTTGTTGCGCTGTGTAGTCTGGTATTCATCGCCCTGATGACGGAGGCAGTATGACCTCCGAAACGTTGGTTAACATCGACCAGTCTACACAGCGCAACAACCCAGAAGACGGATATCAACCTATGATAGGATGTTTGAATATTTTAGATATGTTAGGTATCGAGAAGTTTCTGACTTTTGTACATTACCTAATGGAAAATTGTTTTCTGCTTCAAGATGGCTGTGGAGGTAAAACAGGGTATATCTCAACTGGAGTTGTTGTACGAACAAATAACAAAAGAGGAACTAGCAAAACAGCAAAAGAAGGAACAGAAGAAACAAAAGAGAAGGAAGAAGAAAGAGAAAAGAGTTGGACATGATGAAAAAGAAAATAATTTTGAGGTACGTTTTGTATGTCGTCTTCACCAGATTATTATATTGTTAGGGTGAACTTGCTTTTACTTCATTATAGAACTTTAGATTCACCTGGGCCAAAATACATTCTTTATCACTATGGAAATACTGAATTAGGTTTTAGAGCGCTTTTTCCGAAATACTTCTGAATTTAAAATTTGCATATAACATTGAGATAATCTAGTTTCACTTGAAGAAGTTGAAATTAGTTTTGTCTTTATGTTGTTTTGTTACATTTGCTCATTGCTGTACCACACGTCTTTTTTTATGCGTAATTTGGGTTTTAATTTATAAATATTCACATATGAAATGACAGGTATTAAGTGAATTATAAATTATCTACGGATGTGTTCTGGATAGTCGAACATTATTAATCTTACTTCTAAAAATAAATATTATATGAAAGTTGCATAATCTTTATTATTTGTTTTGTTAGAACATGTAAAATATTTTTAAATGTTTAAATTTTAGTGTGAATCAGAAGAAAATGCAGACCAAAACAGCGAAGAACTCTTCAGTTCATGCACATGTTTGGATCCAAAACCTGTTGTACAAAACACTGATAGGCACAAGGTAAATATTTTAAATTTGTGATGACTTACTGTCAGGTAAATTGTGTGGGTAGAATAAAAACATGTGATTGGAGAGTTACTTTGTTAGAAATTTTTTTCCATTGTCAGCCATGAGCATGTTTGTTCGAGTGGTAACACTTTGGGTGGCATCCGAATCAAACCTTGGCTTGTGAACCCGAGATTTTTTGTTGTTTTTCTTGGTCCCTTCAGATGAATGCCACAATAATATTTTGACATTGTCCAGTGCCACTTTCTTTCAAGTTCACTGAATTTGATCATCCTCTCACATTTGGTGCTGAATAACTGCTGTGTTTGATACAACATAGTTAAATACTCTTTCATCCATCTTGATGCCACCACGCGATTGCTTGCGAAGATTTGATATCGTTTTGAAGGCATTATAACCGAAACTTTACTGACTTGTCATCATTTTATTGATGGTATAATTTTATTACAGTTGCAAGTGTTGGATCGCAAAAGTAAGGGGTCGCCAACGTGTTACTGCGAAGACTGTATACGACGTAAAAAGGATAAAGGATCCTTTGCAGAATCTGTAGAAGACCAGTCGAATAAGGCACAGAGAAGTGTTGATAAACAACAGGGACAACATAGCAGCAAAACTGGTGCTAATTGCTTAGCTGGGGATTCAGCTTCTAACAATAATAGCTTATTATCAAGCGTAAGGAACTCTGTTTCACCTTTCCCTTCTTCAGCTACTCCAGAGCAGCAGTTGTCATTGTCACCTTGCCAGTCATGCAAGAGTGCTCAAGACTTGGTTGAGACATCAGCTGCTCTTCTCAGTACCAATGCCTCTTTAAAGAACTGCTTACGGTGCAATGGCAATTGGTCGTCAAGTGAACACTCTCAAGACTGTGGTTACTCGTCAGAAAACAATAATGGGTGCTGTGACACGGGTTCTGGCTCGTCTAGCCTTCCCAGCTCTCCTGAAGGATCAGAGGTAGCCTGTTCTGATGGATTTTGTAATCACGAAGGTAATTATATTGCATGATGGTTTATTCCTGTTCTGTTCTTTAAATTAAAAATTCTGCAATAGCTGAAAGTTAAAATTAAAGTTACGTCCGCACAAAACAGCGGTCTTACGGTCTCCTGCATCCAGACTGGATTAAAAATTCAATACTGCGGGTGGTTTCATCAATCTGTTTAATGGTCTTCTTGACCCACCACTTATGTTTTATTATGATGAATCATGGTATGTAAACAGTCAAAACAATAGATACTGGTCCACAGAGAATCCTCATGCTGTTCACGAAGTGCCTGTACACGATGTGAAAGTCAGTGCTACAGCCCAAACACTTAACAATTCTGTGAATACATTAACTGAAGTTTTTGGTGAATAAGTTTTATGGATTGTGGTCTGCCTGCTCTTCCAATTTAAATTATTGTGATTTTTATTTATGGAGCACCCTATAGAATAATGGATATGTGGATCATTTTCAGTCACAGTGAGAACTGCAACAAAGTATGAGGCAGGTAATTTCCCTTATTTCAAAATAACTTCATCGTGTAATGAATTCTTCTCGGGCTATCAGCTGCGTAAGGTGGTTTAATGAAGAAAACAACTACAGTACCTTGAGGATGAAGATGGTTCTCGAAACGTTAGTGTTTCCTCCCTTAAACGGCCTTACATGGCTGGTAGCCTGAGAAGAATTCATTATACTCAGTCACTTTTTTTTTGCGCAGGAGAGTGTACTGGGGACCGAAATTGTGAGCCTCAGACACATTACAGGTCAGGACATGGTCCTGCAGATATGAACCTGAATACCAGAGGACCAGGTGGACTGACTTTAACTCTTCAGCAGATGCTAGAGGTAAGATGCCGCATGCATTCATTAGTGGTACGGGATTCATGTACGTACTGGGGGACTTTATGCTCTAGCTAAGTACACACAGAGTTTAACATGTAGACTACAAAAGTAAACCTTGGAAATGCTAGGACAGTGAAATGAGCAGGATTTGATGTATGGCACGGTCAGGATTTTTCGCTTCTTCACACGAGTCTGCCCTGGATCCTATCCCCGAGCCAAATGAATCCAGTCCACATCATCAAACATTTGTGAGGTAAACCTTTGTGTTTGTGGTGCGGTCAGAGAAAGTAGGTCCAATAATTCAAGTCACAGAATTCAGTGGTTCCTCATGGATTTTCCAATGTTCTCTGAATGCGTATATTTCTTAAGGTGAGAAGACATCTTTTGGAAGCAATTCTTCAACCACCGATACAATAAGAGCACAGTTTTGCTTTCTTGACAGGGTAACCATTGGTCATTTGGAAGGTTATATCAAAAGCCTTATGTCCTGTGTGAACTGGTTGGAGAGCTTTTGGCCCCCATGACGCCAATCCATGACGCTTATAATATTTTTTACCAGTTTTTAATACATAATTTCAGTGGTGTTTGTCTTTTCCCCATACGTGTTCTGAAATGCATTTGCAGCTCCTTGAATTGCCTTTTTTCCAGTATGTGCAAGTGGGGAACACCCACTCTCTAAGAGTACATCTTTATGTTGCAAGAATGAAACACAAACTGGCTACTGCACGGCCTGTGACATAACATTCAGAAATGAGTAGAACTGTACCTGGAATTAGTATTATCGATTATCATGCAACTCTGACAAACGTTAAGTCCTTGATTAGTAACCCGTCTTGAATTCATTTATGCCTTCATTCCAGTATCCTGACGCCCGTGTTCTGTTTATTTCAAGCACATTAATTTTTCTGTTTTGTTTATTCCTTTTATGTTCGTGAAGGTTTCAATAGTTCCATTCTAGCATGTCTTACATTGTTCGTTATTGCAACAAATAATATACATATTTGAATAAGAAGATTACTTTATTTCAAGAATGTGAACTGTGATCTTCTGGGTAGAAGTCTGGGCTGTGCCTCCATAGAGTACTCTGAAATATTGGTAACTACTTATACTGTGTCATTACCCAGAAGACCACAGTCCACATTTTCATCACCATGAAAGTCTCAAATTTATTTGAATCATCATACTAATGATAATGATTATAGGAATCATGTTCATCGGATGAAGAATGCTACATACCGGTTGAAGAAGTTCAAGAATTCAAGGCTAGGATGCTTCACGTTATGGAGAAGCGCCAAGAATTACGGCAGACTCTGAGAAAGAGATTTGATGAATTGTGTATAAATCCTCCACAGCCTCGGGTTCATCACTCTGCTCATTGTGCCTCCAACTAGTTTTGTTTAAGAAGTCATTTAAGACTCCTCCACATTTTCAAGTGTGAATGGAAAGAAGTAGTTGATTTGATTTTCAAGAGTCTAAAACATGTTGTAATATCTTACAGAGAGGTAAATATGGTATGTTCATGAATGTTGAAGCAGGAAAATTTGAAATTACGCTCTACTGCAAGAACGTGACTGCATGATTGTTATTGCTATAGTATATACTGTCAATAATGTGGGACTGTTTCTGTTCTGTGTGTTTCATTCTGTGGTTTGAGTGATGCCAATTCTAACACCCAGTATGACGGGATGGATTCCATACAACCCAAATTCTCTGCTAATCATCTCGTCATCCTACGTTACATTCCTCCTACAAGTTCCACTGTTGATCGAATAATTGTAACAATTTATGGAGCTGTCGTATTTGCATTGTGTGTTTCAATATAGAGTAATTTTCTTGAAATTTTGGTCCTTGGATGTGTCAGAATTTACTGTGTTCGGTCATTATCATCCACGCACATTCATTTATATGTAGCAGTACTTCACTGACTTTGATTTATCATAGTGCAACATTGTTTAGTTGTAATAAATCAGCATATTGATTTATTTTTTGCATTGTAGTGTATTACAGAAAAGTCTGTTCTAAGCAGTTGATTTCTTTTATAATAATACTGACACATTTTGTTGCATGTGAAGGGTAGTGGATGTTTTTTAGTATGGAGATTGGATTTGGAATATTTTTTCATATTGTAAGTATACCGTATAGTTACAAGATGACAGTGACTGAACTGTGCACTAGTAACAGAAGACTGCTATACTTTGTTACGCCATTTGCAATAAAAGTGCATCTGTTTCAAATTAAGGATTTCAAAATGTAGTATAGTACAATTTAAGGTCTCTGTCTACATACAAGCCAGTTCATTCAGAGCAGGACAAGGACCAATAACAGTTTATAAATGTTCTTTATTCTAAAAGTGTATATTTTGAGTTTCATTTTGTAATGTACAGTGTGTTGACTTTTGTATTGATCTGGAAATTCCAAAGACTTGCAATTTTGGTGAGAGAATGGTTTAATTATTATTTCTTGTTATTGAACAGTAAAACTCTTACTTGCATTCCAAATTGTTATTAATTACATAGAGTCCTGTAGGTAATCGTTATGCATAGGTTATTAGCAAAACAGGAAATGTTTATGGTGGAATATATTTAGCCAGGTTTTGTTTGCATGCAGGAGAACAACAATTTTGAGTTTGTTTTGATTCCTTTCATGTATGGAAAGTTGAGAATGGTGAACGACTCTGAAATGATCAAAACAATTTGAATTTATGGATCAAATGTACAGTGGTCATCAACCTATGAATGATGTATAGATATAATATAGTAGTAGCCTGATTCCAGAAGTTGTCAGAATAAAAATGGCCCCTCTCACAGCATGTAAATTAAAACTTGACGTAAATTTGTTCAAGTTGGTTATATAGTTACATTACTGTATAATGTGAAAAAAACAGAGTTGTAACATTTGTGTTACATGGTGATGTTATGATCCTAGCCTGAAAATGGTGAAGGTACAAATGAAAATAATACTATACGTAAATAATATATATAATTAAAATTATTTTTCCCTGTATTCTGCTATACAAATAGATGCATTTGTTCCACCAAATCCAAATGCGTTTTTAAGTGCAAACCTCTTAATTCCCCCGAACCATTCCTGTTTCTTATTAGGCACATAGTTCAAATTCATTGATTCTTCAGGGTTATCCAAATTAATTGTAGGTGGAAGCCATGCTGTGTGGCATGCCATGACTGTGAACACTGCCTCCAGATTGCCAGCTGCACCCAATAAATGTCCATGAGCACCTTTTGTAGAGGAAACTGCTAACTTATTGCAATGTGTTCCAAACAATGTCTTGATGGCTGTTGATTCTATTGCATCACCTACTGGAGTTGAAGTAGCGTGTGCATTGATATAGCCAATGTCATGAGGGTGGAGTTTGGCATCTTTTAAAGCTCTACTCATAGCAAGAATAGCTCCAGTCCCATCTTCCTTTGGAGCTGTCAAATGGTATGCATCTCCAGATAATCCATACCCCAGTATTTCAGCATAAATATTGGCACCTCTTGACAAGGCATGGTGAAGTTCTTCTAGTACTAACATGGCTGATCCTTCCCCCATTACAAACCCATCACGGCCTTTATCGAACGGTCTTGATGCTTTCTCGGGTGTTTTGTTGTAGGAAGTACTCAGTGCTCGGAGTCTACAAAACCCTGCTATAGAGAGAGGACAGATGCATGCCTCTGCACCTCCGCATATCATCACATCTGCATCTCCGCGTTGCACAAATCTGAATGCATCACCTACTGCATGAGCTCCAGTAGCACAAGCAGTGGATACAGTATGATTTGGACCTCGGAAGCCATACTTGATGCTGATCTGTCCTGCAGCCATGTTGGGCAAAATACGAGGTACAAAGAAAGGACTCACTCGGTTGTATCCTTTTTTTAATGCTTCAGCAGTTTCACATACATCTACTAGATCTATCATACCCATCCCAACAGCTACTCCAGTCATCTGCTTCAACTTCTCTTCTTCAGGAAACCATCTGGCATCTTGTAATGCTTCCTGTGCTGCAATGATAGCATAAGCTGTAGCTGGAGCCATTGATCGAAGTTCACTTTTTGAAAAGTGACTGGTAAGATCAAATTTTTGAGCATCTTTTCCTTCTTGGATAAGTCCAGCCACCTGACACGGTAAATTATTGTAGCGTTCATCTTCAAGTTGTACAATGCCACAACCTCCTCCTAATATTGTACTCCATGCTTTGTGCACAGTGCAACCAACTGGTGATATAACTCCCAAACCAGTCACTACCACTCGACGATCTTTTAATTCAGCGGATGTTTTAAAGGACTGAATAAACACTCTTCTTTGCCACACTGCTCGATACTGAAATAAAGGAAAACAGAAGTTCTTGGTTTATATAGACATATACCAGGAAACTGGCGATAATAAGATGAGATTTCAGGTTCTCACAGTGACAAGTAAGAAGATGACAGCCTTCTGGGATACTGCGCCATTAAGATGACTGATATTTCAGAGGTGTGTACTGCCTCCATCATGAGAGCGATGATTATGAGACTACATGACACAGTATTTCAAAAGGGTGTCTTTTTCATACTTGTTACCATGAGAACCTGAAATTTGAGTGAGCATGAAGATAACATTTCTTTTCAAGGATAATATGCCATGTAGTCTGGAATAAACGGACTGATATTTCAGAGATGCTTAGTCTGTTCATCAGGACTTGCCCAGGCTTATCATGTACATTTGTCACATCTAAATAGATCATATTTCTAACATGGTAGCAATTGCTGTATTATGTTTTGAGTGTATTTTAAGTCACAGTGAGTGGTATATTAATAAGTTAACTAAGCTGAGATTAAGAAGAATACTTTCTTTACTCTGTGACCAGCCAAGTACCAGGTCAGAGATAAAGCCCCTAACTTAGGAACAAGGTCAGGGCTGTTGCACATCTCATGGGATGGTAATAAGTGAGCATGGAGCATTGGTGAGATGATGATTAGCAGAAGCAAGCTAAAGAACTCAGAGGAAAACCTGTTCCTGGGCCTCTTTGTCCACCATAAATCTCACTTGAAATCACATGGGTCTACGCTTGGGTCTACTTAGTGAGAAGCGAGTGTCTAGTTGCCTGAGCTATGGTTATGTCAGAGATTTATCAGTCTTAAGATTTATACCACCATGTTGCTTTGTAAGTATGTTTCAGGGATTGCTATATAAAAATACCATATGACAAGAATAAGAAGCCATACTGGAGCAATTGTAGTCATGGGACAACTGGAAAAAAGGTGGATATTTAAGTGTAAGTACATCATCCCTTTAACTGGATCCATATTTATCAAATTTTTTTATACTTTCTCTTCCCCCAACCATACACACACACTGATTTGCTCCACACCCTGATTAAATGGCATCCACTGAGCATATGTAAACATATAAACTAATCTAACCTAAGTTGACAATAACCTATGCTGCAACTGACATCAGTTTGGATTTGGTCTAGTTCTTCTCCTCACTTTGCAAATACTGCATTTATGGTAATATGAACATATTTTGGAGATACCCTTGACAACTTTTCATCATAGTTTTAAAATCTTAACTGATTTCGCAGAAATGTTAACAGTTTAATAGAATTGCTGCCACCAGACCTACAAACAAGTCTACACCATTCCATGTAGTCCTCAGTATTAATTATTAATATAGTCCAGAAGGTGTGTAATTTGCTTGCACGTATATTTCAAATACTGCCCTACCATTTAACAAACAATGCTTTACATTGTACGAAATACCACCCCTTTGTATCGCTTTAATTCGCCTTGCTAACAAATCCAAGGTCCAGTGAGGATTAAGGTTATGTTGAACTCCAGTTTTTCACTAACATTATAATAGTTTCAAACCAAATACTAACACCAGGCCTTTGTAAGCAACTTAAACTTGCCACCATAATTCTCTCTACTTGTTCTCGTGTGTGTAATAAACACCTACGTTATTTACACGTTATACAGAAAGTTACATCCTTATTGGCCTTCGACAAATTGGTTTCTGACGTCCAAGGAAAATGTAATGATGGCAGAAACCACATTCGAGGACGAGAAATCATTTTCTGCGTTTCAAGGCTGTGTCATAGAGGTTATCTGTATTTTTGTAATTATACGAAATAATTCTGGAACATATCACCATCCCGTATTACAAATATTATTGTTTTATATTATATTAAATTATATAAAATTAAGCCACTATGCCGTGTTCTTATCAGGTCAAATTGTTACTGAAACATTGAGATGGTATATATTGCCAGATATTCAAATTCCGGTAGAAAAGCTCTTAGATTAACTAAATAGCCTGGGATAGATCCAGGCAGGACGAAAAACTCATAATATGTGTTCCAAGAAGGCTTTTTAGATTAACATTTTTCCTTCGAGAGTTGTAACTTGGAGAGCCGTATGTTGTATGAGATTGATCAATTCGGGATGTGACTGGAGAACGTTATTATGTATGGGATTTGAAGAGACAAAATCCGGTGGTGGGTTTATGTTATGGTGGCTATGAACCTTCGGTTTACATATGGGGTAGCAAATTTCTGGACTATTCGAGGGACGATTTGGTTTTCAAAAACGACTGTCCCTCCATACAGTTGTTTCATGGGTTTTACAAATTGGAGGAAATGGAAGTACTTCTGTTGCAATTAATCATATATGTATACAGTACTTAGATTTTTTTGATTTTATGTAGGTTCGTGTAATTTAGTATTCATTAGGTCACATATACATAATTTTCTATATTCAAGTATTGTTTGCGACGCGTCGAAGGTAAATTTTACATTAATAGTTCTCGATTACAATCGAGAAAGAAGAACAGACGAACAAAGTTGTAAATAATCGATTATTACAAAATGGAAGTTGTTAGTAGAATCATATACAGAACGACAGCAGTCTTCTGCCCTTCATTATCAAATTATTTCCGCCAATGGTGAGTTGACGGAAATATTTATCTGAAAATGCGAAGTATTCTGAATGTAGAGATATATTGCAGTCATTCGTCGACGGTGTTAAAACGCATTTTGAAATTGTATGCAGAATATTTACAGAACGTTTTTGTAAAGAATGTAATGTATTTTCAGGAATAGCACAGCTGCTTCTACAGTGTTCACACGTGAAGGTGACAGTGGATATTCGGTTACAAGTTCTGGAGAAAAGAGACCTAAAGATGACAGAATATTCAATGCAATTGGTGCAACGGATGAACTGTCGTCATATATTGGGTAAATACGTCAGGATTTGAAACAAAGTTTGGTTGGAAAGTATGGAGGGAAGAGACCACTTGGAACACCTAGGTATAGGTGGGAGGATAATATTAAAACGTTTCTTTGCCAAACTGGTTTAGAGAGCATGAATTGGATTCATCTGGCTCGGTGTAGGGACTAATGGGTTCTCTTGTGGACTTGTAATGGGATCCCAGTTGATTGTTATCATCCAGTTTGGCTCTGGTTTTGCAGTATGGTAGTGGATCCTCTTGTGACTTCTTGGCCAAAATATTCGGTGTTAGCGCTTCACTGTTTCTTTGTAATACATAATTTTATTTTCCACGTTCTTCACTAATATTTTGTAAATGTAGTGAAAGAAGCCTTCCTTCAGTTCACTGTTGTCGTTCAGTTATGTGTGCCTCCAGTGTGGGTAGTGAGAGTTCAGTTTTGAGGTATGCTTTAGGCTTTTTTCTAATCACCAGGTCTGTAATGGCTGTGAAGGTCATAGAATGTCTTTTATTTTTCAAGTTTTTGCATTTATTTATATCTTTTTTCTTCATTTACATTTAAGAGTGGAAGAGATACATTGCAATTAATCCTACTAGCATGGCAAATGAAAGCATATTGAGAACTGTATTTTGGCAAATAATCTCTTACAAAATATTTTTTAGTAAAATGGGGACCATGCCACAACCTAAACTACGCACAGACATTGTAAGCAACATGTCACAATCCTACAAAAGAAATATTTTGCGGTTTGTCACCTTTATATCATAAAAATGTATCCAACTTGTGTCAAAGTTAGTGTCAGTGAACTTCAACTTTAACACAATAATTAATTAATTGTTGATGTTTCTCTGTTGTGATCAGGTTTCTACTGCTTCCTTGGTTCTTGTTGCATGCCTGTAGCACTTACAGAACTAAAGTTGACTTAAGAAGTGGAAACCCATATATTTGCTGATTTTTAGCAGGTTCAGTATCCTTTGGCGTGGCAGGTGTCAAAAGTCCAACCCAAATTTTATTTTAAGAGTTAAATTATATTGTGCTATGGTTTAAAATCTGATATTTCATATTGAATGACGTCTTCATTTTACATTATATTTTGAATCTTACAGCTTTCATTATTGAAACAATTTGCATATAAATAAATATTTATATAGTTGGTTATATATTCTAATGCTTCCTTTTTACAGGCTTGCACGAGAATTTGCCAAAGATGGAGAACATGCATATACTGACAAACTAAAAAGAATTCAGTGTATCCTTGTGGATATAAGTGCATCAATTTTAAGATCCTCTAAACCAGAACTGCAGATTCACCTTTCTACTAGACACACAAAGGAACTGGAAGACTGGATTGAAGAATATTCTCGTCAACTACCACCCCTTGAAAATTATGTAATTCCTGTAAGTTTATTGAAGTAATTGGTGATTAAGTAATGTTGTTGCACAGACTTCAGCTTTTGCATCTGCTTTGAACTTTGTAATTCAGCCTGCAGGACAACTTTGGTCATAAGACCTTTTTTCCCCTAGATTTCCTAGATGGAGAATATTACATATGAATCCAAGGTAAACAGAAGAATTTTTGATGCTGCAAGATGTAGGAATGACCCTGATAATCTATGTAAGGTTCAAATAATCATGAATTTAAAATATCCATATAACTGTAACCAATGAGAATTGGACCCATGTTCGTGACATGTCGGATTGGGAATGACTTCAAGAATAAGATAATGAAGTATTGACATCTGGTATTAATAAGAAAAGTAATGTTAGGTTAGGTTAGTACAGGGTTAGGTTAGGTTAGGTTATGTTAGGTTCCTGTCTATGCATGATGGTGTATACTTCCGTCGTATGTCGTTCTTCATGTTAGATTCAGTTTAGCATCATGGTGCACTGTACGTTTCAGGGAGGAGGTAAAGCCTGTACATCACTGCACGTGGCTCGAACAATATGTCGACGAGCTGAAAGATGTGTAGTGCCGCTTGTAAGGAATGGGGAAGTTGATCAAGAAGCACAGGTATACCTCAACAGGTGGGTTTTTGACTTATTTATTTGGTTATTTTGTGATCCTGTATTAACAGTGGGGAGTACCACTAAATGAGATACGGTAAGATGATTATGAACAATGATTTAGAAAAGTGGAAAAAAGTCAAAATGATATGTTTGAGGTAAAAGGGCTGAAGAAAACCAAGGAAGCCCTCAGTCCAAATTTCTAGGTTTTGGTTGTGATTCAAACCAGATATGGTTTGTGGTGGTAATGGGCAGATCACATTTGGCTCTCGAAACTTTTTATGTGGCCTGTCACATGATTTTGGAATTTGCCAATGCAAGAAGGGTAAAAAAATTCTGCTACTGAGGAGAACATCGATATAGGTACGACAAAAATCAAGTGCTTGAAATTTTCTGTGTCTGAAACTGTACATGATGAAAGCATACTGCTGGCATCATAATTCCTGTCATTTGTAATCTCATTGTGTTTGTCGGCGTGCTTTCCGCTGACTACAATGATTTATGCCAGATGTGTATTAAAGAATGATACTAGTATGTCTACATAATTTGAAGAAAAACATGAATTAATGTTAATGACTTCTCCAAGTCCTCCAAAAGCAAAACAGAGTTAAAACCTATACTTCAGTTAGTCGCTCATAGACCAGTGGGCATTGCAGGGGACTGCCGTTGTTGTGAAGATCACGTTTGCAGGTTCTAGTGCCATCGTCCCTATATATTTCTTAATGCATGTGTTATATTTTCACAAACAGGCCTACTCATCACAATTGTGAACTTGTTCTTTAACTATTTATGTTTCAAAGCCACGTGGAACTCATACCGAAATATGTAGATTGTGATGTTTGAAAAAGAATGTCTTTTTGTTACTCATCTGTAAAAAAAACACAGTCCAGTAACTATTTGTTAACGAGCAAGAATTAATCATAGCTCAGTCAGTATAATGACTAGCTACAGGCTGGACAACCGGGGTTCAATCCCCGACGGGTGCAGAGGATTTTTCCTCTAGCCTCTGCGTCCAGACCGGCTCTGGGGCCCACCCAGCCTCCTGTCCAATGGGTACCGGGGGTAAAGCCGGCCGGGGCGTGCTGCTGACCACTCACCCCCATCTACTGCCGAGGTCAAAAAAGATTAGGAGCTATACCTCCACTCCCCCATTGCGCCTACATGGCGTTAGTGGGACGCTTATTATCATTATTATTACCGTATGATTTGTGGCACATTGGCAAGGCTAGAAGTACGAGGGAAGGGGGCATTTCTTTTATTTTTATATCGTCATTCTGATTTAAAGGTTTGTCTATGGTCAGTTTCAAACATGGAACCTTTAAATCAGAATGATGATGAACAGCAAGTCACAGAAAAATAAAATAAACACCAGCATCCCTCACACTTCTGGCCTTGCCAGCGCAGCACATAAAAGAAGTGATAGTATGAATGGTAATACTAACGATTACTTTTTTCTCATTAACAAATAGTTTCCAGTTACTCTTGGTATGAGTTCCAAATGGAAGCTTAGAAGCAAAAAGTTAAATAATGTAAGAAGTGCACAATTTTAATAAATAGGCCTAGTACATATTTACATGTATGTACATTGTCTGAGTGTAAGGGCGAACGATCGCAAACATATATTTCAATGAAACAAAGATGTTGTAGATGTAGGCCTTTTATTACAAAAAAGGTGCATTGTTCGACCATGCGAAACTGAACAAAATTATATGAAAATTACTGTGGCGTTAATGATGAAGTTTTAGAAAATTAACAGTGGCTTGAAATCAGAAATGCCTGAAAGCTAAGAAACACGTCTTTGCAACAGTAAACAAAGTCGTATGGAAAAATAAAGTTGTTACGTGTTTTAAAGTGAACACGAGCTATAGTTTTTAAGTTAAAGAAATACAGTTTTGCTTACCGCCCACAACATTATTAATTTATTTATGTGGCCCTCGACAAAGATATGAACTGCCATTGTGGTCTCTGCTAATGAAAGGGCTGCCAACTCCTATGCCATGTATATATGTTTGTGTGCGTTTGAAATTAAGTTAGGATGTTTATAATTTCATGTATTACATGTCTTACCATTGCAGGCTGTCAGATTTCTTGTTGACGATATCAAGATATGCATGCAAGATTGATAAGAAAAATGAATCTATCTATATACCAAGACCTGATGTAGAGCTCCTCTCAAAAAGATAAGAATTGCTATTTCTTGTGACATGTAGCAAATCTAGTGACTGATGTAGTAACAACTTCCATTATCTTTTTGTGTATATATTATTTTTTAAGTGACCAAGTTTTATAGTCATAGACCATTTGTTGTATTTGTTAAAAATTATGTAAACAGACAGACAGATATTGTCAGTACATGTACAGTATTTATTCACTGTGCAAAATAATATCCATGTTGCCAAGAACTTATATTACAATTAATTACTGTTGAAAGTAACATATTCTACTATTTGTCATTCCAGTAACTCTTCACCTTCAGTTACTTCTTTAAGGCTCATCAGTTCCAAGAGTCCATGTCCTTTGGTTTCAGAACGCACAATTTCATCTACTTCTCGGTAATGGCCAGGGTCTATCAAACAAACCTGCAACGACATTTTTTATTGTTCTTTATTATTATGCAAACAAATTACAGTTATGTAGGATTTGAGGTTTTTACAGCGGTGAGTATGAAGATTTCCGTCTTCTGGGTTATTGCGCTGTGTAGTCTGGTCGATGTTTACCAACGTTTCAGAATATTCATCGCCCTGATGACGGAGGCAGTATGACCTCTGAAACGTTGGTTAACATCGACCAGACTACACAGCGCAACAACCCAGAGGACAGAAATCTTCAAATGACAGTTATCGTACTCTGCATTCAGTTGGCATTTTTTGGCTGGGAAGAGACGAGCACGAGCATTAAATTTTGTGTAATAAAAGCTGAACTTTATCATTGCCACTTAAGTATTTTTTTCTTGTCATTTATAACAAAAATAAGTAAATGATCTACTTCATAATAGGTTTGATCATAAAAACCTCAAATTTATTTTAACTTCACATACAGAGATGGTCTCAAGTTGTGGAGTGATTATGTAGCAATTATTTCTTTGCATTTCCTGATTATATCAAGAATATTACTCGCTGCTGGGGCTCAGATGCCTGGCAGTGATTGTATTATGAAAAGATTGTCTGCCATTCTTACGTACAGAACACTGTGACCCAGGAAGGATGATTCTGTTTTGGACGCTAGACAGCCCGTACTGTGTAAGACTTGAGGTTCTCACAGCGGTGAGTATGAAGATTTCTGTCTTCTGGGTTATTGCGCTGTGTAGTCTGGTCGATGTTTACCAACGTTTCAGAATATTCATCGCCCTGATGATGGAGGTAGTATGACCTCTGAAACGTTGGTTAACATCGACCAGACTACACAGCGCAATAACCCAGAAGACAGAAATCTTCAGCCCGTACTGTTTTCGGCATACATACCAGATTTAGCTTTCCACCATCCCAGTCTTCACTTTCAAGGCTGGTGGCTAGTTTTGCAACCTTATCCCGAAGTTTGCGAGCGTCTCTTCCTGACAGCACTGCACGTATTTTCATCTGGGCTCGCTCCAATGGCATGGTTGCTTTCAATAATGGTATTACATCCAGTGCCTGCATCAGAGGTATTCCAAAAGTATAGTAGTACTGTATTTAATAATCAAGGGTGGACAGAAGATAGAGTAAAATAGTAAAAGAGTTGGTATTGGGTGTTTATACTTTAATAATTGTTGTTTGATGTAATTGCTGTTTTAATGTGTTCTTTTTTCCAGAGCAGTTAAACTGAATCTAACAAAGAACTACCATCATATGTATAATGTAGTTTCCACTCTTTCAAAGATATTTCCAAATTTGAGTACATGTGAAATCCAGTTGCTGGAACTTCCCTAGGATTATTCGCTACTGAAAAAGAACAACGCATATAACTTACTAAATTTTCATTGAGAGAGAGAGATATGACCATGGCTTGCTTGAATACCACATCCTTTTTTTTCATAGCTTTAATAAAATTGACAACAATGATTTATGTACACATAAAGTAATCTGTAACATGCAAGTGTCCCTGTTGCTGGTAACAGTGGTTGCACGGTCTGAGGCATGGGTCTTCTGTGCTTGGACACTGTGGCTGTGGGTTTGAATCCCACTCAAGGTATGGATGTTTGTCCATGTCTTCCTGTGTACAGGTATAGGCTTTGCAATGGGCTGATCACTCATTCAAGGAGTCCTATCAAATGTGTTAATAGATCAAGAAACCTCCAAAACAAAGCACCTATACTTGACGAGGAGCATAAAGGGTACTAAAAAGTATACCTGTTGTTTGGCATTCCTGTTTGGTTTCACAGAAATATGGGCATCCTTCATAGCCTTTTCAATCATAGACACAGGATAAGGTCTCTTTGTTTCAGGATTTACACACTTGTCTGTAGAAAAATGGATCGAGTCAGCATATTTATTCTCTGACATTTCAGTAACTTCTAATTCAATTAAGACCTGCTACCTGTAAAATGTTGAATATTTTCATTCTTTTTGGTGACTGATTTGAACATCTGAATGATGTTTTATCACCTTATCTTTGCTAATTAGAGCTGATAGGTATTAGAATGGCCTCAGGTGGTTCTGGCTCTAGCAAAAACAGGAGTGCACAATGGACTGGGCAGTGGTCTCCCCAGTCAATACCAGTAGTCTGACTTCCCAAAATGAAGTTCACTCTTATGTACATCAATCAGTGAAAAGTACTACAGGAAAAACTTATGTTTGTTGTTCTTGTGGATGTATAGTAATTGCTGAGAAGCACACATTAAACATCACAGAACACACGAGATATATTTCATACAATGACAAACGTGAAAATTTATAGTTTCTTTAAAATGAATGACTGTGTTGTCATTTTCATAACAGACTATTACACACAGATATAGCAGTGAAGTTGCCATTGAAAATGGTACATAAACACTGCTCTAGACTAGGGGTTCTTAAAACTTGTCTGATACCCCTGATGAAGTCTAGGAAAAAGCATGGTATCCCATGCAAAAGAAAACCCACAAGAATCTATGAGCTCTTCTACAAACTTGTAATTCTGAATTAGGTTTTTAAACCATTTCACATTACTTCTAGACAAACTTGCAGTTTATATTGTATTGAACACATGCCTACAAATAACTTGTGATTACGTATACAGATGTTAATACTACCTGCAACTGTTGTCGCAATGTCCTTGAATAGCAATTCAAATTGTGACTGCCTTTCCTTGTCAGATACCTGAAGCTCACCCTTTGTTAGAATTTCCTTACAGACATCTGTTTGATCATCCTTCCCAAAAGCTTTAATAAGATCTTCCTTTTTAGCTACCTGACCCTTTGATACATTTGTAAACACAGTATGCGTCTGCAGCACCTCATCAATATCAGTTTCTCTGAAAATATTAAAATAAACCTTAATATTACAGTATATCATAGGACTGACAGGAACAGTTTTGGTAGATGTAAATCATTGTAGACTGGCACACTTCAATTCTTTATTTAAGACTAATGGCTGGTTGGATAGTGTTTATTTAATGCTAGTATAAGTATGTAAACTTCAATGGTTATTTAACATAGGTACAGTCATGGCCTATGTCAAGGTACAACCACCGCATTAACTTGGATGGAGGTAATGAGGAAAATAACCTAGAACTTGCCATTTTCTGTGCAGCTCTGCATACTTACCAATGCAGTGTACACCTGGAAAAAGGTGGATACGAGTGAAAAACTTACATGTTATTTCTCCAAGATACAACTTTATTCCTATAACATGCTATTTCAAATCTCTTGCCTCCTTTTTTCATTCGAACTACTGCTACATTTGTTAATCTGATTTGGTTGGTAGGAGTGAATATTTTAGACATCTTTGTTTCTCAACTATATTGCACAACTAGATGTCATTTGCACACACTTGAAACGGAACTTTCACATTGTTACGACCTATCGAAAACTGGCACTGTACCGGAAGTGTCGCTGTCTAATGTGATGTTTATTTGGTGAAATTGATGAGAAGATGCAAGAAACACGTAGAAATGGTCGTTTAATTAAATGACCAGCTTGTGAAACTTTCCAGTACATAAAGTTACAAGTATGGACTATTAAGAATGTATATATAATTGTACTAACTTAAGTATTACGTAAATTATTAAATGTTACGATAACTTATTCCGCAGAGTATGCTTCTGCTTTGAGGATATTGTTGTTTGAACGAAAATATTTTCATAAGACTTGGACGCATGTGCATTGAGTCCCTTCATTTGTCTACTTTCTGATGGAAAATGAAAATGGCTCCATGAAGTGCATAGTAAAGTGATACTCAGTAAAAAATCGGTGTTTAACGTGAATGGGCGCTAGAAGATGCCACAAATAAATAAGCAGTTCCTAGCGTAACATAAATTATTTAATGTGGAAACTACTGTTATGGCTTTGGTCACAATTCAGAGGTCTCCAAGCGTCAGTAGTTGCAGCTCACCACCAAGTTCTGTAAGTATACAAACTAAATAAGTAAAAACAAATTGTATTAATTGTGAGTACACAGAAATATTTTTATCGTTATATTTGTATAAAACAGTATACATAAATAGGTGTGAAATAATAATATGTTTCAATTGTACCTTCCATAATTTGAACGAGTAATTTGGAACATTTTTTAGTTTGCAAATGTCATATTGACAGTTTTTCTAAAGATCACTGGAATTTTTATAATTACAATTGAATGGAATATTGTCATTAAAGGATGAACATGAGGTTTGTTTAACTTTGTATTGGCACGTAATATACAAGAAATAAGTGATTATTTTGTAAGTACAATTTCTAGCATTTTGCAAGGTAGATAGGGTTATTGTTTCAGAACTGAAAAATTACCAATTCCCTGAACTTCTTCTTCACCTAGATTTATCATGATTATTATTTATGTTCCCGGATATTACACTTTTGAAACACTTTTAATTGATTAACATTATGACTCACGCTTTATGATTTTGGAGAAATTAGAAACTTCAGAGAGGCAGTGGGCTTGTCACTCACTGCTGTACAAGACTAATAAGGACAAGTTGCCTTGAGCAGCTATCTCGGAATGGGTCAGCAGGCCCAGTCCTTAAAGTTGATGATGACTAATTAATTTATTGTTTTATATATGTTCTTATATAATTTTCTCTACTAGCCTGTAAAAGATTTTGTGCCATTCATAATTAGTTCACGAACACTGTCAGCATGCCATTAAGTTTCATCTCTTTCAAAATCTTCTGCATTTTCTTTATTGCACATTCTAAAGAAATATTAAAAAGAGACATTGTCTTATTTGATGCCTACATTTCTTCAAATGTTTCTGTCTATGTAGAGATGGTAGCGGACAGTATAAACACTGAGTTATCAAATTAAGTGATCAATTCCAATAATTCAGATCTTCTCAGTAACTTTGGTTGGCATTCCAGTCTGGTAACTTAAATTATTGACTCAGTATGTTACAAAAAATTTGTTTTGTTCCTTTGTTTGAAACTAAAACCAACAATTTAAAATAAAATAGTGTAGTCAGGTTGAAAATAGATTCCAACACCCAGGGAGCGTAGTTAAGTTTTTGTAAATTGCTAATTGATAAGCAAATCGTAATGGTCTAACAAAGGAAGACAGAGTTTAACATAACACTTAATGAATTTAATTACATTCAAAGATGTCTGTTTATCTAATTTACATCATTATAGATTCAAAACGTTTTATAATTATAAGATAAAGTGATCTTGAAAATTACGTGTGTCATGTTTATGTATGTTTAATAAACGCAACGTGCATATTTTAAATGCACTCTTGTTTCTACCAAAGGCTGTGAGTTTTTTTATTAAATTGATTTGGGCCGTGGATCTGTAATGGTCGTTTTAAGGAATGGCGTGTATTAGCCTAAGGGTACTATTTTTTCGTAAGTATCCAAGCACTGTCTGTCAGTAGCTCTTTATTTGAACAGATGTTTGGATGTCTGCATAGTGCAAATATGAAAGAGAAGTTCATTTGAGGACATAATGCACAGTAGCAAATGGTGTCACTGAAAGAATTCTGTCTTTGTTTGTGGTTTGTTTGTATGAAAAACTATTTTTAACGAAATATGGAGAAACAATTTTGACATCTTTTGCTTGGTTGAGGCAATTTAGTTGTCATACAGTGCTGTATACTCATAGATACATTTTATATCAAATCTGTTTCCTTGCACTTGTTCTGGAAGGGGGGGCGTGAAATTTATGAAATGTTTTAAGGGGGGCGCAAGGTATAAAAGTTTGGGAACCTCTGCACTAGCAAGATATATTTATCTTTACACTGTGAGTTGCGTGACTTTTGGTACGTTCTGTATAAACTGTAGGAAATTGCAAACACTGCGCAGGCGTTAACATAAGTAGCGTGAAGTGCCAATAGATGGCAGTAGATGTAAACATCTGAAAGTATGTGTTCAACGTAAGATAAGATTCATTCATCAACTCTTAACTAGTTTATCTTTATATTAACACACTACCCTCACACACAAAAGCTGGGGGCGAATTGATATAATTTATGCATTTTTCAGTATTGCTATCGGTAAAGGTACGTGGACTGTGGGCTTAAAATATCGTTTATCTCTGTTTACTTGTGTTTTTTTACGGAAGAGGATAGTTGAGTGGCAAACGTAATCGATGTTTCGATATAAGAGATCGATATTTCTGTTAAAGTATATAAAGTGTATATTTGAGCTTTACATCAGAATGAGATTATTTCTTGTCATTATTTTCGGACACTTTGTTGTTTTTTGTAATCAGTTATGGAGTTAAAGTGATATATTATCACATTTCGTAGTATATGTTTGACAGTAATGTTTTATATAGAAATTTTAGATATAAATGATTCATGCAGTCGAGGGATATAGCCTTTTATGTTTGACAGAGAAAATTGTTCCAGTAAAACAAAACTTTTTTTTATCGTCTTGATTAGTCGAGCACTTTCAAGTGATGCTTCAGCAATCATGTGCTTCAGTATTGCGACGCGTTCGCTGATAATCGGGAAATGAGCTGTAACTCCCAGAAGGAACTGCATGACTCACCGCCATGAGCTACAAGATTTTATCGATACGTTTGAAGTATCGCTCCATAAAAACAATAAAAATCAAATTTTAAGTTTTGTAAGGGGTGCTTTTGTGGTTCATTTCTATTTGTTGTATTTTAAAACGTTGGCTCCTAAGTGATTTTTGCCAAATTTAAATTTTCGATATGGTTGTCTTCTGGGTTGTTGCGCTGTGTAGTCTGGTCGATGTTAACCAACGTTTCAGAGGTCATACTGCCTCCGTCATCAGAGTATGAAGATTTCTGTCTTCTGGGTTGTTGCGCTGTGTAGTCTGGTCGATGTTAACCAACGTTTCAGAGGTCATACTGCCTCCGTCATCAGAGTATGAAGATTTCTGTCTTCTGGGTTGTTGCGCTGTGTAGTCTGGTCGATGTTTACCAACGTTTCAGAGGTCATACTGCCTCCGTCATCAGAGTATGAAGATATCCGTCTTCTGGGTTGTTGCGCTGTGTAGTCTGGTCGATGTTAACCAACGTTTCAGAGGTCATACTGCCTCCGTCATCAGAGTATGAAGATTTCTGTCTTCTGGGTTGTTGCGCTGTGTAGTCTGGTCGATGTTAACCAACGTTTCAGAGGTCATACTGCCTCCGTCATCAGAGTATGAAGATTTCCGTCTTCTGGGTTGTTGCGCTGTGTAGTCTGGTCGATTTTTACCAACGTTTCAGATGTCATACTGCCTCCGTCATCAGAGTATGAAGATTTCTGTCTTCTGGGTTGTTGCGCTGTGTAGTCTGGTCGATGTTAACCAACGTTTCAGAGGTCATACTGCCTCCGTCATCAGAGTATGAAGATTTCTGTCTTCTGGGTTGTTGCGCTGTGTAGTCTGGTCGATGTTTACCGACGTTTCAGAGGTCATACTGCCTCCGTCATCAGAGTATGAAGATTTCTGTCTTCTGGGATGTTGCGCTGTGTAGTCTGGTCGATGTTAACCAACGTTTCAGAGGTCCTTGCTGCCTCCATCATCAGGGCGATGATGTTGGAGGCAGCAAGGACCTATGACCCACCTGTGTCTCCCGCGGTACCGAATGAGTCTTTATTATTATTATGTCTGTAGCTAATGCCAGTTCCTGGAGGCCTTGTGCCATGGTGGGGAAAGCGGATTGTGCGTTTGCGATGTTTTATTAGCCGTGGTTCTGAGTGTGTCAGAATGTCAATCCCAGTGGTAAATGTACGAAATTGGTTTACCCGTGTGGGCGGACAAATCCTTCGGCAAGCATCCGGGCGCCATTATCTGCGCAGGGTCGCGTGAATCAGTGTAACGGTGTTTGAGTTTCGTGGCCCTCGCCAGTAGGAGCGCTGCAGTTGTTCGGATGCCCTCCGTATCTTTCTCTCTCTCTCTGTCTCCGATACTGTTCGTAGTCTCACAGTGCATCTGTAGTCGGATGGAGTTGGTGGGTGGAGCACGAATCTTCACCCACATGCGTTCGTGTTGGAAACTTACAGAGTGGTTTAAAGTTTGCTGTGGTGAAGTGATAACAAATGAGGCGTCTATGGCGGTGAATCTAATGGGCGTGTGAGATCTTCGTACTCTGTCGAGATGCTGTACATTTTGCCGCCCCCAAGTGCACCGAGTCCTCCGTCACCGTGGACCACAATCCTCTGTGGTGGTAGCGAGGGTTCTGCCACCGGTGGAGTCAGCGGTGTTGTCAAAATGGTTGCTGGAGGGACTGTGGCCACCGCAGTGCGGAGGAGCTCGTGGGTCACTGCCACTGCTACCAGCAAAAGACCTCCAACAGCCCGAGGTCATGCGTCGAAGAATCACAGGACCAGGGTGAGTTGGTAGGGGGTGGGAGAATTGAGGCAAGTTCGAGCATGATTGGGGTCACGTGTGAAGATTCGGACTTTGGTTAAGACAGAAGACGGTCACCTACCGAAGTCCGTAGCACTTTCGAGCACCGGCGCGATGATGATGACACACCGCCTTGAATTTAGGTTGCGTGCAATGAAACCTCACATCCTTTGCGCTTTGCTGTGTGGAGAATTTGCATCGCTCACAAAATCACTGTTTTGCACGTACGTAATTTTGTACCGACGTACAAAGTACAGTTTAAAGCAAGTACAAAGGAAAGCTGTTTATTTACCGAAGAAAAGAAGACAGCCTTTTTTTTGACGTAAATACGTCTATACGGAAGGGTCATTCGGCAAACAAGCGAAAGGAAAACGTGTAAGATCCATATCAACAAATCGACAACAATGGTTACCTAGGGAACGTCGTGTTTACTCGGCATTGTTGTTACCTAGGAAAACGTGTAAGATCCATATCAACAAATCGACAACAATGGTTACCTAGGGAACATCGTGTTTACTCGGCATTGTTGTTACCTAGGAAAACGTGTAAGATCCATATCAACAAATCGACAACAATGGTTACCTAGGGAACATCGTGTTTACTCGGCATTGTTGTTACCTAGGAAAACGTGTAAGATCCATATCAACAAATCGACAACAATGGTTACCTAGGGAACGTCGTGTTTACTCGGCATTGTTGTGTTACATTACTGCAGTCAACAATCCGCTTTCGTAACAAGATGGATAACATTTCATTACATTACAGAGACGTATTTACGTCAGATTCTCCGGAACCGCGGTCTCCACTGTCAATTCTTTGTTTCACAAGATTTCTGCTTTAGAAATATTTTCCTTTGCCTTGATTTCAAATAATGAAGTAAATGTTATTAATCGTGATGATAGTGTCATTTAAAGTTCATTTTACAGTAGTCAAAGATAATACCCAATACTAAATTCTGCTCATTACCTCCACGTGGGTTGATGATATTAACCGGAACGCTTATATATCAACAAATCACGCGCAACAGCTTGAGACTCGGCCCACATTTACCTAAACTGACCCATCGGTGTGGAGTCGAATTATATAACCCATTAGTTACGGTCCCTAACAATATTCAGAAGTAGACTTACCACTGCTGCCAAATATGCACTCAGCGAGTGAAGAAATTTCCCCGCCTTTTATAGACCCCCGCAAGATCCCGCCTCTGGACTCTGTCCTGAACCAAACGAATCGAGCTCACATCCTACGCCCTGTGTCTAAGATCCATTTTGATTCTGTCCTCCCATTTACGCCCAGGTCACCCGAGAGGCCTCGTCCCTTCGTATTTTCCGAGCTAACTGTCGTTTGTTTTTCAGCCGCGTAATATCTGGTGAAACGTTAAAGTTATGATGCTCCATATTACGCAGTTTTCTCCAGTCTCTCTCCATGAAGCCGCTTTCCTCAGTTCTTTGTCCTCGTAAACACACAGGCTCTGATCTCTCCACGTTTTAGTCATTGAGAAGACGTCAGCGTAAACATACTAATGATAATGTCAACTCACGCGTGAGGTAGTGACATTAGCGTGTTTTTAAACGCTACAAATTCGTTGCCTACTAAGTGGTTTCTTAAGTTTTCTTTAAACTCACATTTTGGAAATGTGGATCCTATCTTGTGACGTACGCACAGGCTAGAATGCTGGCCTTGTAATCTTGGGGTCTCGGGTTCGATTTCCGGCGGTGACCGAATTTATAACTTGTGTTGGGCAAGGCCGTGGTCTAGGCAACACGGAGTTTTCCTCCGTGGCATCCCAACAATTACTCCATTCACACACAGAAGAAGGCAATGGCAAACCACTTCTGGATCATCTGCCAAGAACGTATATGAACAGGTCCCAGTCCGAGAAAAGGATGGAAGGATCCTGTTCATACGGACCTGTCGTCAGACAGAACACTAAATAATAATAAGTCATAGAAACGTCATTAGACGAGTCGTGGCTGATTTTAAAAGGCCGTGTTATTAAGGACGCATTCGAGAAACGAACCTTGGATTTGTCGCTTGTTATTTTGCGCATGGCACATGGCGTAAGCTAATATAATAAGACACGCACAATATATTTGTTTTAGGAAATTAATGTACCCATATATTTTTTATTTAGTGCTGTGCTTGCCTTCGGAACGAAAACTTATTTTTGAACGTGATGGGTGTCTTCTGGGGTACAGCGCCGTGTAGTCTGGTAGAAGCTTACCGACGTTTCAGTGGTACTTGCTGTCTCACCGCCCTGATCATGGAAACCACCCGAAACGTTGATAAACTACCAGGCTAGACTTCGCTAGAACCCTGTAGACAGCCATCTTCGTTACCTTCAAGAGAATGCCCTGGTATGGCCTTAGAGATCACTTATCACCTGCCCTCCATTCGACGCCGCGTCACCTCAGGAGCTGAAACGCCTTCTTAAAACAACCGAATACACAAACTTTGTAACAGATTGGTCGTTTTCGGATTACGAATTCCGTGGTTCTTACTTTTAAAACATCTTTCTTCTGGAATTGATACGTGCGTGTAACGTCGCCTTTTCGTTTACAGGTCTGTACGTGCACTTCGTGTGTATTAGATTAATCTTCGGCCACAAGAAGCCTCTTAACACTAAATTGTCTCGTGAAAGAACGGAGGTTCTGAAACCGAAAGGCTGTGACGTCACAGGTTTTTTTATTCTGATGTTTACAGCCGTGGCTTCGAATGGTAATAGGTTTTATGAATACCACTACATCGTTTCATGCATTAAATCACTTTTAATTGGCCAACGACGTAACGTTATTGGACATGGATATTTTATATATCGTTTTTTAAGGAAATCGAATAAGAATTATTGTTTTCGGGGTGTGCGTCTTCGTTTGTGTGAGTGTCGTAAGAGAATTAATTAACTGTTGATTAGCATTGAAATGGGCTGTATTTTTTTTACAGATTTTAAACATTTGCGTAGATCATATCGGCGTACCGTATCACCCAGTTTTATCAGACGCGTTATGATTGAGCTTAAAAAAGAAAAGAGAGTTAAAAAATGTGTAGAAATTAACTTTTTGTCAGTGGTGACTTTTTTTTTCAGTTTTCTTGATATTACACTTCATCTGACAGCAGATGTAATTCCGGAACCCCCCCCTATTTTTTTATACAAATTTTGAAATTCTGTCACGTTCCACCGGTGGTACGAGGACCACAGTTGGAGAGAAACTGCTGTGGATCAGGTTTCAGGACGTGCCATTTTTGCTCGTAACAAAGCTTTCAGTTGTTGGGAGTTTCACTTTTGGCGTGTGGTCCCAGTGGCAGGCATCGCGGAATGTGACGTAGGACGTGCCTAGTCGTTGAAGCATGCTCTGGAGAGTAATTTGGTAGAAAAGCTAGTAGATGTGCTCCTGAGACATTTATGTGTTTCGTAAGTTCGGCAATGCAATTTGTATAAAAACGTGCCAGCTTGTTGTTTCGTAAGAATTAATGCAGGAGTTTACGTGAGGATTACTCCAGTCTTATGTTTCTTCACGAATAAAGTTTTTGGGTTCATTATCGGCACTGTTGGGTCACTGCTTTCGGCGGTCTATTATTTAAATTGGTTATGAAATTACATTTTGTTAAGTAACATTTTAAGAACAAGCTCTATTGCTAAAACAAATTGCCTGCGGAATACATGTTTAATGTACGAGGTGCGATCGGAAAGTTTCCAGACTGCGCTTATAAAAACCCGTACACTTATCACAGGTATTAAATTCATCCATCACCCTCGAAGTAGTTCCCCTGGGAGTGAACACAACGAACCCAGCGCCGCTGCCAAGCCTGGAAGCATCCCTGGAAATCTTTCTTTGTCAGCCTGTCAAGCACCATCTGCGATTCTGCCTGAATCTCTTCTATCGTCTCAAATCTCCTTCCCTTTAGCTGAATTTTCATCTTTGGGAAGAGGAAGAAGTCAGACGGAGCTTAGAAAGGAAGTTGGGGTCGGTTCTTGCAAGATCTTTGAGCTCCTGACAAACGACAAGTCGATTCTGCTTCTGGTCCTCAGACAGGATGCGTCGCATGTGGAGTTCTTCCTTTAGAATCAGCTGACAGGTCCCATAGCCTATCCCAACAATGTCGCACAAGTCGTTGATGGTACGACGTCGATCTTCGTGAATGGCCTGCCAAATCTTCGTAACATTTTCGGGCGTTGTGCTCGAAGATGGTCGTCCAGAACGCTCGTCATCATCGACAGAGGTTCGGCCATTTTTAAAACGTGAATGCCACACAAAAGATTGTGCACGACCCATTGTGGACTCCCCAAATGCTTGCTTTAGCATTTCATAGGTTTCCGTAGCCGTTTTGGCGAGTCTTTGGCAAAATTTGATGCACACGCCATTCCGAAATCGCAGGAGGGTCGGTGTAATGCACTACCAAAACGCCCGTAACTAAGAAACAAATGCTAATTCGATGATGCCTGCTGGCACACTGATTCACTATGAATGTAGGCCGCACCCCCTAGCGGCAGAAGCTCGTACTCATCCGGTTCGCCCTCTATTGACACAGTCTGGAAACTTTCCGATCGCACCTCGTACAACGCGCGCGTACATGTTTGTTAGGGCTGTCACGGTTAATAGTCTGTTGTTTTCTTCAGTCTATCAGTGTGTGAAAGTATGGCATCGAGCTTTTTTCTGTGCTTGGAACGTTTTGTTCGGGTTAAAAAGTTACAGAGCAGTATTAATGAGGATGTATACTGAGATCTGCGGTAAAGGATGTTCACAAAACAAATCTGACCTCGCGAAATAGCATCCGTCACCAAATTACGCGTTTCAAGACCATGGAGGTGCTTCGCCCCTCAACCACCAGTACAGCGTTGCTACCATTGATACGCTGCGAGTTCTGAGGTGTCTTCAATCACTTGGGTTTACCGCGTTTGTGTTGAAATGCTATACGATTTTTGTGTGACCTTGAATTATTGAGTTTGGTGGTAGCTGCTTTGGTGTAAGTCACCTTTGTGAACTGGAAACTAACGCATTAATGGAAAATGAAAAATAGTGGCATTGAACTAAATTTTGGAATGAAAGAGGCCTTGTAGCCTGGTAGAAGTTTACCGACGTTTCAGAGGTCCTTGATTCCGCCATCGCCCTGACCAGAACGTAAGTTTTTGGTTCTGCTAGTGACTTCTGAGGCTGCATACTCACAGGTTACTTCGCTCTCGCGGGCAATAGTGCGAGATGAAGGAGGTTTCCACTTTCGGGAACAGTAACCAAGTTTCATATTTAATATATTGCTTTTATTATGAATTACTTTATTACGTTTGTTTAAAAACAGCACATGGATTTCGATTTTTAACTAGCAAAAGTTGTTGGCGTGTAGAGACGAGAGGTGTATTCAATCGATAATCGATTTGGGTGGGAATATGTGACTGATAGATGGGGTTATGTTCTGACGTATCTTTGGGTCTCGTTATCGATCTAAATCGAATTGCCGGTTGTGTTAATCGATATTTTAAATGCAGTGAAGGTGGTGCTTTGCTGCTGAGTGGATGTTTGTGCCGGAAAGTAAAATGTCTTGCCGCTGAGATACCCTTGCTGACTTAATAGAGATTCCTGGTAGCTGTGATGTGCATTTTTAAGGAAGTTTGTCGTTTGAAAGACGTTGCATAGTTCGGATATCATGCCACTGGATCTTATAGTCCACAGTTGAACGTTTTAATTACCGGCAGTTGGAGCGTGACGTGACAGATGCTCAGATACTGAGATGCTGAGATACCGAGGACGCCATTAGTCATGACTGCATGCTGTTGCGTGATGACGTCACAATCGATGGATGCTTTTTCTGGCTGACTGAGTTTTATGGAATTCGTTTTTGGAACTTGTGACGTGTGAGTGTAATGAAAATGTCCTGAATCATTGTATACCAACAGGATGTTATTCATACACTTATGCGCGCAATGTGATGGTATCTAAGTATTGTGTGTTAAGAATTTCGTGAGTTGTGTTATCGACATCGTGCCATATGTGATTACTTAAAAGTTTTTTTTATTATTATTTATTTAGTGTTCTGTCTGACGACAGGTCCATATGAACAGGATCCTTCCATCCTTTTCTCGGACTGGGACCTGTTCATATACGTTGTTGGCAGATGATCCAGAAGTGGTTTGCCATTGCCTTCTTCTGTGTGTGAATGGAGTAATTGTTGGGATGCCACGGAGGAAAACTCCGTGTTGCCTAGACCACGGCCTTGCCCAACACAAGTTATAAATTCGGGCACCGCCGGGAATCGAACCCGAGACCCCAGGATTACAAGGCCAGCGTTCTAACCGCTAGACCACCTCATCTTATTATTATTTAGTGTTCTGTCTAACGACAGGTCCATATGAAGAGGATCCTTCCATCCTTTTCTCGGACTGGGACCTGTTCATATACGTTCTTGGCAGATGATCCAGAAGTGGTTTACCATTGCCTTCTTCTGTGTGTGAATGGAGTAATTGTTGGGATGCCACGGAGGAAAACTCCGTGTTGCCTAGACCACGGCCTTGCCCAACACAAGTTATAAATTCGGGCACCGCCGGGAACTTATAAGTAGCACAACTAAAATTCATACACTCATTAATAGAAACGTGACGAATGCTTAAAGTTTTAATTTAAAAAAAAATGCATGTCGCTAGGAAGTCGCCCGAATTCCTACGCGAATTTGGTGTGAAGCCTTCTAAGCCACAAGCTTATCGAAATAAGAGCGGGCATAAACCTTGGTCGGTGTTGTCTGTCATTTCCAGTCGGATGGTGCCGTGCGTGTACCCTGAGGAGCGGCCTCCATTCGTGTTCATGGTGATACAAAAGTCACGCAACCCATTCCTGACAGTTGTTCTATTTGCCGACATATAATCAGACAACAAAAACAACGTTGTGTTAATTGTTTAAAATGTCCACCGCGTTCAGCGATGTACGCATTCTTACTTTAAAATTTTATTCGACCAGAATTAAAAGAGTTTTTGCGTCAAGGAGACTGTTCATCCGACGAGATATTGTCGATTTGTTTGGCACAGGAGAATTCGGGGCGTTTATCCCGAAACTCATTTTGGAAAATTAAGGACGTATTTTAAAATGCCCGAGTGGATCTCGTACCGATACCGATTGGAAATGGAGCCCGAAATATGGGCATTGTAATTCTATGAAGAAAATTTGTTGTTAATGTCACGCATTCGATTGTCTTTTGTTTCAGTAACAAAAAGTAATGGTCACTGTATTTTCTATATGTCATTGATGACGATTGAGGTGTGACAGAAGCAGATATTTATTTAATTTTTCCTTAATTTGTTGTTCATTGGCTTTCTGATTTGAAGGTTTAGTATTCGAACCTGGCCACAGACAAGCAGTTTTTTTTTTACTGAATTTGCATATTAACTCTTGGAAGGGCTGTTTTTAAAACGCGGGCCCTTGAGAATCTACTGACATCTGTCATAAATAATTGTAATTAATACAAGGTAGAGAAAACCCACGTGCATATAAATGAAAGAAGGACACTAGTGACTTTTATTATGACGCGTGGTGTACGCGTACATCACTTCCTGTTTTGGACTTGGGAAATTTTTGAGTAATTTTTTTTGCGCAGAGTGTACAGGAATCTGCACGAACATAATGTCATGACGCAGTTTACTAGAAGTCGCAAAGTTCCACTTTGGAAGATAGCATTTACAGTTTTTGTTTCCCATAAAAATTACTTTTCAATGTGTTTTATGATATTGGGGGATTTGTTTAGCTCGTAGGATTAGCCGCATTTGTTGAGTTGTAGCGCCGTGTAGTCTGGTACAAGTTCTCCGACGTTTCAGAGATCCTTGCTGCATCCATCATCAGGGCATCGCGTGTATACGTTGACTGTATTGGCACGTTTGTAGGTTTGTAGTTCAATTTGCCTTCGTAACCGTGCTCCTGACGCGAACAGTTACACATTCTATGCGTATCAAAATTGTTCTCTTTGTGAGTCAGTATTTCGATGGACTTGGAACTCCAGACTAGCGTAGTTGTAACTTTCAGGTTTTAACTTTACCATTTACGCGGCAGTGCTGTGCATTTTCCAGTTTCAGCGGTCACTAACTTGGCATTTAGCCCGCAGAACGTATTTATAGTTCTGTCTGGATTCTCAGAATTAGCTGAGATTATTTTCCGAAACATTATAACCATCCCCCATAATGAGCTTTAATAACAGTTGCCATGGTTATGCTGCTAAGAGATTATGGGGATTATAGGATAATATTTATGAAAATGTGATCATCCATAGCCTAGTATGTAGGCAGGCCTAAATTTACCTGTGCACAAAGGAGCTCAGAAATGAGACCTTCATTTATAACCTCCATACATCATTTTTGAGGTACCATCGCCATCAACGTTTCGCAGAGTATTGTGTTTAAGAACAACACAGTGACTCCTTATCGGGCGCCATCGTTAACACAATCCAAAACAATAATTCTGAATTAATTGTTTCATGTGAAACTTCCCTACATAGCTTAATTGTCACATCAAATTGTATTCTGCATTTCAATTGCTTTAAAGTGAAGAATAAAGGGTCTTACCCAAATACTACAAGAAGACTACATTCACTACGACGAATCACGCCAACAACTTCTTCCGAGGCACCACCCACCTTCGGTCGTCCTTCACTCCACGAATTTTGAGCCTTGGCTCTGAATGGTAGTGAATTACGTCTGGCTGCATTGACACGAGAAAAGAACCCCCTTCCTTACCCGTCGTGTGAGAGGCTGAATGTTCCTGAAGAGTGAAGTCCCCGGCGCCCACGCCAAGAACCAAATCCGTTGTGTGTTCAGACACGGACTTCGCTGTCACATCCTCGTCGATTGAAAACACCGAACGGAATTAGTTCTCCCGAGTCGAGACAAAAGCTACATGTCACAGGCGCCTCTTTCTTAGTTATGTTTTTTTATTATTATTATTTAGTGTTCTGTCTGAGGACAGGTCCATATGAACAGGATCCTTCCATCCTTTTCTCGGACTGGGACCTGTTCATATACGTTCTTGGCAGATGATCCAGAAGTGGTTTGCCATTGCCTTCTTCTGTGTGTGAATGGAGTAATTGTTGGGATGCCACGGAGGAAAATTCCGTGTTGCCTAGACCACGGCCTTGCCCAACACAAGTTATAAATTCGGGCACCGCCGGGAATCGAACCCGAGACCCCACGAAAACAAGGTCAGCGTTCTAACCGCTAGACTACCTCATCTTATTATTATTTAGTGTTCTGTCTGACGACAGGTCCATATGAACAGGATCCTTCCATCCTTTTCTCGGACTGGGACCTGTTCATATACGTTCTTGGCAGATGATCCAGAAGTGGTTTGCCATTGCCTTCTTCTGTGTGTGAATGGAGTAATTGTTGGGATGCCACGGAGGAAAACTCCGTGTTGCCTAGACCACGGCCTTGCCCAACACAAGTTATAAATTCGGGCACCGCCGGGAATCGAACCCGAGACCCCACGAAAACAAGGTCAGCGTTCTAACCGCTAGACTACCTCATCTTATTATTATTTAGTGTTCTGTCTGACGACAGGTCCATATGAACAGGATCCTTCCATCCTTTTCTCGGACTGGGACCTGTTCATATACGTTCTTGGCAGATGATCCAGAAGTGGTTTGCCATTGCCTTCTTCTGTGTGTGAATGGAGTAATTGTTGGGATGCCACGGAGGAAAACTCCGTGTTGCCTAGACCACGGCCTTGCCCAACACAAGTTATAAATTCGGGCACCGCCGGGAATCGAACCCGAGACCCCCCAGGATTACAAGGCCAGCGTTCTAACCGCTAGAACACGGGATAATTTCAGAATGTACCATCAGCACGTGACCAGAAGCTCCAGACTGATGAATTATTTACCGAATTCACTTCATGAATGGTGCAGTTCAGACGAAACCTCGTCATACCGATGCGCGTGGCACAGTGCGTCGTGGTGTCTTGTGTTCACGTTATACTGTCATACGTAATCATCGTGGCCCCAGTCTGTGGCTCAGAAATCAAGCACCAATTGTAGCTCCACGTTGTGACAGGGACTTTCCAGGCGTTTTCGTGTGTTTGTAAGTGGATTGTAATAACGCAGTGTCCGATCTTAACGAGCTGGTTTCACAAGTTATGGTTAGGTAGTTGTTGTTGTTGCTGCAGAAAGTGAATCGAGGTTCAACAACACCGGTCAACAAAGCATTGAACTGTTCATTGCTGGGAACACATCCATTATGTGTACCTGGAAGTTTTCCGTCTCATCACAGTAATTACGTTCCTGTTCGCGTACTTCCGCGTCTCAATTGTAATGATTTCCAAACGCTCCTTCTATTTTAGGAGCAGTTCATTTGAGACTGCCTTTCAAACGCCAACTTCCTGTGTTTGAATTGAAACCTCTCGTTATATACGCTCAGTTGCGGAGAAGCGTATTCATTGTAATTGGACGTTTTTTTTTGGCCCAAACTTGCATTTATTTTGCTAAAATGTTATACAAAAACCAGCAGTAACCCTGAGTATTTACCATTTTGTAAAATTAACTAAATAACAGATTCGTTTTACTGGAATATAGCAGTGTTTTTTACTGAGCTCAGGCGTGTCGTGTCTTCACTTTCATCTGTTGGTTTGATCTACGTCACTAAGTTCTGTTGTACCCGTGAGTACGTAAAGGAATCTCAGTTTCGTCCCGAAGTATGCAGCGGGTACACATCACAGCTGTTTAGGCAGTCACGCATGGTTCAAAAACAAGGACAAGTGAATATTCCTGCGTCACATCGAGGGCCTTGCCCGATACCCGCGTCTTTTAACTAACGAAGACGCAAAATGGACCGTGAAACCTTCTGGTACAATTTGGCTGCACGCGACAGAGACAAGCGACCGAGGCAGGCGACAGAGTTACGAGACCGAGACTGGTCGCTTCCTGAAGTACAATTACGAGCGCGAGTCAGAGACAAAGCACAGGAGACCGCTCTCGGACCAGTAGTGTCTCGCGACGGACTCAGTACGTAACCAAACTGCTTATGATTCAATCTGAAATAACTCCTGAAATTATCTTCTTCTAATGATAAATGATTCTTTATTAACAGACAGAAAGATCCTTCTTCGCGTCTGGTTTTGAATATTGAACTCATAGGTTTTCTTTGTTTCTTTCGTAACAAATAACACAGCAACACATCATCTTCTTCGATTAACCTTTTTAGAAGCATTTTGTACTCATTTTTCACAGAATATGTGCACGTATGTCTCAACAAAACAAAGAAAACAAACACTTTGCCGCATGTCTCGGTCGTCACCTCAAAAGTGTGTGGCGACAAGCTGCGATGTGTCCGTCTCCCGTCTCTGTCGCCTGCCTCGGTCTTTGCAGCCAAATCGTACCTTTAACCAAACAACGTTTGCAGTGTTCAAAAAATGTTCTATGAAGGAAATAAAGGCACTTCATTTAAAATGCGTGTTCGAAAAACGCGATTCCATTTTAATGCTCTCACGTACTGTAGACCGATTTCAATTAACAGCACTTGGTGTTAGATTAGCCGGTCTTTAACGAAGCAGGAGTGCCAACTACACAACAGCGACGTTTTTTCCCCCCCAAAAAGTTTTGTTATTAAATGTGTGACACCGGATGTCGTGCGAGTTGTTTTTGCCTGGGAATTGAGGAAATTTAATGCAGTTGTAAAGTTCTTTCTGGTGTAATTGTCCAGTTACCATGTCTATAACACTTCGTTACCAACTGTTCCTCTCGTTTTAAGTGGGCGGCGGCCATTTATAAGACAGTGCATTTCGTCAAATGAAACTGGTTCCGAAATGAACGTTTTAAACAAATCAGAGTGAACCAGACCTGCAAAATGTTCTTTATTTCTTTGGATGACTGTAAGTGTCCTGTTTATTTAGGCAGCCCTGAACGTGTTACTGACGCAAAGAATTCAGATTTCATATGAAACTTTTATTGTATTGAAGTTTTTGTCATGTAGGATTTGAAGTTTTCACGGCGGTGAGAATGAAAATTTTTGTCGTCTGGGTTGTTGCCCCGTGTAGTCAGGTAGATTTGTAAATGTGGAATCTGCGTTTCCCAATTTTTCTTAGAGGTTTACCATACTCCATTAGCTGTGAAGTCAGTGAACTCCATGAAATTAAATTGTAAATAAATCCCCCTCAGTGCGTGCCTGCCTTGCTGTTCACGAGTACTCTCCGTTATCCTCCGACTGATTTACTATCTCTGGCTTTGTCGCCGAAGGAGGTTGCAGAGACACATGATGACCCCAAGACAAGATCACGCCGTACTATGTTGCAAGATGAGGGTGTGTGTTGGGGGAGGGGGTAAAGGGATCAGACTTTCTCCGAAGTGAAATGAAATGACAGTGTTCAAAACGATAAATTCGTGTTACAAGTTGTTTGACTGGTAGGCTACAGTCTGCACGTACGCAGTTGGCTGTCGCGTCCATTTTACAGAACAGTTGTTATATTTTAAGATTTGTTTTGAAAGTACTTAACTAGCATCATCAAGGTTTCACCACAAAAAGCGAAGGACATATACAACTTTACGCTGGAATATTTGTCTTTTCCAGACTCAAAGCGACAGATACATGACAGAGAATGTTCCATGATGCAATTCGCGTGTGTATTTGTGAGTAAAGGGCTCGACTCATGACAGGGTCAGAGGTTTTTGTGGTCGCCTCTGGGGGTATTCGATCCTCTATATCAGTGGCATTCAATCTTTTTTGTTCGCGTACCCCCCAGATATAATTTCTCTTCGACTTTGTACCCCCAAAGTTGTTGGTGTATAATTCAAATTATACATAGTATATAATCTACATCTAAAATAAATTAAATAAATTACATTACTGATTATTCAGTGTTTATCATAAAATATATTTTTTTTTAAATTTCACGTACCCTCTAAGATGTCTTCGCGTACCCCCCAGATATAATTTCTCTTCGACTTTGTACCCCCAAAGTTGTTGGTGTATAATTCAAATTATACATAGTATATAATCTACATCTAAAATAAATTAAATAAATTACATTACTGATTATTCAGTGTTTATCATAAAATAATTTTTTTTTTAAATTTCACGTACCCCCTAAGATGTCTTCGCGTACCCCAGGTTGAATATCACCGCTCTATATTGTTGATACCAGGGGTACCAGGTCTTTGGACACAACGCAGGGGCGCACATCTGTACAAGTGAATTTTGAGTTTTTTAAAAATCGAAACGTAAATCATGACGCGCTATATTTCAGTGTGTTACATCAACGTAAGGTGCCTGATGGCTTTTTTCCTCGAGGGTTCCTGTGGGATGAAAGCATAGGCGCTGCATTGCTTTGAGAAGTACAGCAGATGAACAGCTGTTTGAAAGGGCCTACCGTTCCCTCCACCCCACGGCCATTGTATAGTCCAGACCAGTTTCTGCTCAGGGACAAGCTCTGTGTGTATTTGCTTCTCTTTATTAGCGGAGATGTTCAGCTGTTCTCCAGACATGAGTGGACTATCTGGTACTTTGAGTGTCCTGATTAATATCGCGTCTTCTCTCGATAAGAGTTCTTAGTAGAACGAGAACTGTTTGGGGGCATTGGGAGATGCTGTCAATTAGTTCAATGCCATTTTCACTTTTAATCACACTTAAGTGTTCGATGTTACGGAACTACGTGTTTCGACCTAAAGCGATCACCAGTTTCTCAAATTTTATACTCGACGCTGTTGCACATATGTGATGCAAGTATTTGTGATGTGTTTGACTTTGTCGGTGATAAAATGATACACTACTGGTAACGTTAAATGTGCAAAATAATTGGTTAGAGCATGGTGATGATCTGTGGGTTGGATCTCGAATTATCTTCGCATTCGATAGTAAGCTATTGGCGAATGCATTTGTGAATTTGTCATCAATTTGAATTGATCGTCTGTTGGACAAGGATTAAATGCACTTCGTTATGAGCGTTGAATTTGAAGTTGTATAAAACGTTGGGTGATAAGCCACTCTTGCTGTTTCCGGCCGAGAGATGTCCTCAACATATGTACCATCTGCCTGCCGTAGCACATTTTATAGTTCGTCTTGAAGGCTGAACTCGGGTTCTTCCCTCGTCATTCTCACGCCCTGAAAGGTGCAGCAGTGTGGCTTTGTAGGGCTGTACGAGAAATCCAAGACTTTTGTCCCGGAGAGTTCTGCTCAGCCACGTGACGTCATTGTAACGTTCATAATTACTGCACTGCGAATGAATATCTTCTCTGGCACTTATTATTTTACCGAACGTCGTTGCCGATTTCTTCATGGTATTATTCAGTCCCTCCAGCCAAAAGCCGGGATAGAAGCTAAGGCGACGACAGATTCCTTCTGTATCATTTCCGATTCATGATTCGAAGGTGATGTTTATAGGCATCCGCGTGTCTGTGGTATTCTGTGGCTCCGTATTGCATTAGTTGTTTATTTATTTGGTTATTTTATAAATATTGTAATAATGGGTTGTTGCCCCGTGTCGTCTGGTAGAATTTTACCGACGTATCTGAGGTCCTTGATGCCTCCATCATCAGGTCTTGAAGACGGCCATCTTCAAACTCGCAGGTGTGAGGGACGCCCTTTGAGAGTTGTACGTAATGTTTATTGTCATATTGAAAATAAATTTGTTCTAATTTGTGTCGATGCGTTATACCCGTAATGTTCTGGGAGACGTCCCTGCCCACAACGAAAATATTTCGTCATAGCTCGTGGGTGAGTTAGCAGATTCCGTGTTATAACTAATTTGTCAACATCGGTTGGTTTGAACAACCTCCATCAGGCTTTCGTGACAGTGAACTACGTATCTGAATTCATAAAAGTGGGAAGTTAGATATTTGATTCCGGATAGACATTTTGGACGCTTGGAATCTTCAGGGCAGCAGTACGCAGAAGCGTGGTAAGTTCGTCGTCCAAGTTCCAGTTGCGCCTGTCGAGTCCGTCAGACTACTTTGGTTACGTCTTCCCCAGCGCCAGTCAAGCGGATCTTCAAGCCACGATGAATGGACAAAATCCTTACAGCAGTCACGAACCCAGTTTGTTTAGAACGAGGCTACTCATCTTGTTCTGTTTCTTGTTGTTCGTATTGTTTTGGTTCCACTCTCTTGTGGAGAAGATGTTTATTTTCTTTGCAGTGAGTGATGTTCTTGAAGCCGGAAACCTCCATTAAACTGTGCATCATGTAATCCATTTGTTACGTGTTCTGATGATCAACTTCGAGTCTTATGTATGAGATTCGTCAGCTGTCTCCAAGTACCATGTTCTTTTACACGATTGTCGTACTGTGGAGATGTCTAGCATGTACAATGTTGGGAATTGCGACGAAATTTGGAATCCGATTAAAAGTTAGATGAAAATACAGTTTAGGATCGTATTTATTTAACAGTTACTGTTACACTACGTCTTTTAGGTGCATCAGTGTGTTGTATTAGTCAGGTAAACTTTTGCCGAAAAAAAGATTTGTTAACGTTTAAAAATTGTGCAATGCGTCTAAAGACTCGATAACACAGCAAAGTTAAATTTACGCTTCTCTGTTTCGTAGAAGCTTTTAAGCTGCTAGTTCGCGTTAGATCGTTAAGTGAGTTGCAGTGAAAGGGAATTTATTTTCTTTGTTGTGTACTCGTGTATCAGTGCATTGCCAATTTCTTTGTCTCTGCAAGGTCGATCCTATCTTGAATTTACACACCGTGCTGTTTAGTTTACATTTACCGCAGAGATTGTGAAGAATTGAAGGTTAGGAAGGCTTCTTACTCACACTGTATTGAAACCGAAATAATAAAAAAAAGAAGAACCTTTTATCATTGAACCCTGGGGGGGGGGGGTTGAGGGGGGGGGGGGGTCGTCACTTTCGTCATCCTCTCAGGCCTCGGCGCCAGGCCGTTCCAAGTACTTTTGTATTTCCTCTGCCTGTGTTGTTTGTCTTCTCGTGTGACATCTCAATTTGTTCTTTGATTTTGAATTCATTCAGTCCCAAATTCAAATTTGATTCCTGTCATGCATTCTGTGGACTTACTGGATGTTCCGTCGGAGCTTAATTTGGTCCTGTTTAAGTATTTGCAACAAGTAGATGTTGCACTGTACATTACGAACGTCGGGGACAACACACCTGCTTCGTATTCGGAAGTACAAAGTTCAAATATCGGTCCAGACGCACGTTCTCCTGCCTAAGTTGATGAGTTTCCTCAGTCCCTCCGGATGAATGCCGGAGTAATAGGCCTTCTATCTTAAATTAGACTGCTTCTCTCCGTATCGTTTCCAAGTCAGTGTTTCGTAATTTTCCCATCATTCGGCGATATATTAGACTGAGTTGCTGACAGGATCATTAAATGCCCCCATAAATTAACCAGAAGCCATTGAATGTAAAGAGACTAAAGGTTTTATTTTTATACAAAATTTGTTTTTATGCAGTTGGCATTAAACGTAATCATAAAAAGTGTTTTATGAAAAATGTTTGCTCCGTGTAATTTTATAGTCATAACACATTACACGCCACAAATCTAAAACTTCAATGCTCCTTTGTTAGGTTGATTGGCTGTTGAACCGTCCACATTTCGCTTCCGTTGAACTGTTAAATGAACGTTCATAATCACTTGGCCTCACTTGAAAGCCATAATCAAGATGGCAGAGTGCCAAGTATATGGACCTACTTTTAAATTAATACTTAAGTAGCTCAGTTCCTGCCCCCAAACCGGTTCAGTTTCCTTTTTCTATTTATAGTCAGGAGGAGTCTTCCCCGAAGATATTCGTTTTAAAAATACACCTGCCGTTCCGAATTCTGATGGCAAATGATTCCAGATCAAGATCTGTCTTTCGAATGACGACGATGATAATCGCACTTAACAAGGAAAGTGCATCAGTCTGAAACCTGGAGCCGGATTGGTGGCGTTCGTCATTTGTTCAATGGGAGAAACACGAGGAAAAGAAAACCACGCGACAGGAGAGAGAAAAATACATTGAATGGCTCTTAAATAAGTCGTCTAGGAGTCGAAGTTAGGTCGCCGAACATGTGCTTCATGCGATGTTTAATAATAAAGACGCGGCTCGCACCTCGAAGAAAACACATTTTTGGAGGAGATGCTGGGGCCCGCGCGCGAGTTGATGAAGTGTCGTTTAAGTGCTAATGATTATGTTAACACTTATTCTTTGAAAGAAATTGAATTCAGAAATAAACTCTGAGTGCGATATGCACAATTATGAACACAAAAGTAAGTGGTAAAGATCTTACGAAAGAAGGTAAAACTTCTCGTCTGATGGACCAGCGCCTTCTGTTGGTCGGAGTCCATGATGGCCCTTGCAGCAGACTGTGTCAGCGGAAGTTCACACCACAGTCTCTGTCTTCCTTTGTCAGGTCATAGCCTGAGGGTTTCCGTCAGCGAGCATTCTCGAACAATTAGCGTGTTATCGCTGGACAGAAGCGCTCAAGACTCTTGCTACTAGACGAGACACCAGTTCTGAAGTTTGTGATGAAACTTTGGGGGCTTTTCAAACGGAGTGACGTGGCAGTTTTATTTTATACTGTACTGACAGATGATGAACCGTGGGTTTACCACTAAAGTCGTGTTCAGACATCTTCTGATGAGGTTCCGTCCCACTGCTTTCTGGGTAAGAGAAGTTGTTTTTCTCAGTAAGAGAAGTTGCAACTGATGTTCGTCTCTGTGGATTCTGGGAGACCAACCAACCAATCTTCCATCCACCCTACATTTCTTGCTCCAACTACTTTGTTTTTTTTACGCAGATGATATTGCTGAAGACGTTTTTTGAGAGGACAGAGGTCTTCGGGCGATATTTGAAGTGCGTGTGTCATTTGCATTTGGTTTGAAGCTTAAGACATTATTTCAGCTCTGACAGAATGAATTGCGATCGGAATTGAACAAGTGCGTTGTGACTCAAACGCCATTCGGATGTTTCTTAACATTTCTGTTGACATAATTTCCAATTTAATTTTCATCACAATGTGAAACCGCCGTGTTGTGCCCTTGTGGAGATAAACGTTTCATGATCTTTCAGATAGTAAAATATTTATCTTGGAGTGTCCTCTCCTCAGATCGTCTTGTTATGTATGAACTTTTCGGTGGACGGCATGTATTTCAGGATTTCTTAAGACCCTCGTGGTTTTCTTCTGACAGAATGCCAAGATATCTTGAAACAAATCTTCTCTTCTTGAGACGCGCCTGCCCTTGGTTTGCCTTTACGTTCGTTCAGGTTTCAGATTACATAGAAACGTGTCTAGCTTTTTTCTTCTGAAACCCACTTTTCAGCAATTCAGACAGCGGCTGCCCCATATGACACTGCAAAGGAGGTCGACTCCACGGAAGACTTCATGTATTCGTCGTCTGGGAACTACTTCAGCAGTCAATAACTCTTCATTTCATATGATTTTCGATGTAAACAGCGATTATTTCATTAAACAGCATCACCACGTTGATGTTTGTAATGGTGAAGTGTTGTGTTTTCTTCGCGGTACGGACTGAATTCTTAAGTAATATGTAATCGAACTTCAGCTTCAAAGCATTAGGAACTTTGGAAAACAGAAAAAAATATGGCACCTGAATCTGTTTAAATGCGTTAATATATGCCACGTTTTTGATGAACAAATATTTACGATGTGGTTACATATCGAGGGTCGATCCAGCGTAGTTTTGCTGTCAATTTAAAAACTGAAGTTGTACCATTTTTCGTTTTTCCATGTTTTAATTAATGCAAGAAGAAGTCGTTGTATTCAAAATTCGCAACCCAAAGAGAAACTTTGTTTAGAAATCCGTATTTTAGCCTCAGTTGTTCGAGGCTTCAGCATATTACAGTGGATTTAAAGCAATATAGAACGCTTTTTTACGTTACCATTCGGTAATTCTTTATTTATTATGGAGTAGTAAAATCAGGATAAGTACCCAGGTTTGTTACAGGACATTTTGAAACGATGCTGGTAACATTTTAGTTTAAAATTCATGTATTGTAATACATAATGCAGAATAATAAGTTTAAATAATATGGAAAAAAATATTAAAAATTATATGCATTCTCTTACTCGTATTAGTGAGAATGACCGTGTACTCATATTCCCTAATACTGATATGTGGCATTGATAACAGCTGATCGTCACCTGCGGTCGCCCGTGTAGGAGGCAGCGTTTTCTGTGTTGTGAACTAGGCGTGCGTGATTGGTTGATTTTCCGCTACAAGAGTTATAATAAGAAAGACATGCTTAATGACGGAACCAATTACATTCACAGGGGTATACAAAGGCCATTTGACAGCTTCTGTGTTTCTCTGTTCTGATTCACCTTCCTGCTTTAGTCACATCGGATTATAACGTAACACCTGTTTGCAAGCGATTTGTCCAGAATGTTTTAGTGGCTGTGTTTAAGGACTTAGGCGTGCCTGTCATTGCCAGATCGAAGTCTGTCTGTGACGAGAGAAACGTTACACAAATTTTCACAGTTGCGTTCCGTTACGTTATTCTTGTATTTTTCTGTATAGAGAGCCCGGAGTCTCGGCGACTAGTGATGACAAATGGCTTCATCGTACGTCGAGCGGCTTCATTTCCGACAAAAGACCCTTTCGCGTCACCCCCATTGGTTCTGATTTGATACGACGCTTTAAGGTCTAGCGGTCAGAACGCTGGCCTTGTAATCCTGGTGTCTCGGGTTCGATTCCCGGCGGTGCCCGAATTTATAACTTGTGTTGGGCAAGGCCGTGGTCTAGGCAACACGGAGTTTTCCTCCGTGGCATCCCAACAATTACTCCATTCACACACAGAAGAAGGCAATGGCAAACCACTTCTGGATCATCTGCCAAGAACGTATATGAACAGGTCCCAGTCCGAGAAAAGGATGGAAGGATCCTGTTCATGTGGACCTGTCGTCAGACACAACACTAAATAATAATAATATGAGGTGGTCTAGCGGTTAGAACGCTGGCCTTGTAATCCTGGGGTCTCGGGTTCGAATTTATAACTTGTGTTGGGCAAGGCCGTGGTCTAGGCAACACGGAGTTTTCCTCCGTGGCATCCCAACAATTACTCCATTCACACACAGAAGAAGGCAATGGCAAACCACTTCTGGATCATCTGCCAAGAACGTATATGAACAGGTCCCAGTCCGAGAAAAGGATGGAAGGATCCTGTTCATACGGACCTGTCGTCAGACAGAACACTAAATAAATAAAATAAATAAGGTGAAGCCAGCCACCTTCAAGCATCCCGTCGAGATCTCCCTTAATTCAGAAAATGCTCAATCCGACGGTGGTGGCGGTAGGATAACACTGAGCTCAGCGGTGTGATCTGAGTTTTGAACACGTCCCTTGAAGCCACAGAGTGTTCTGTTTAAAACGCAGCCGTAGATACAAGAGTGATCTGTTTGTTGACGGTGGATGTATTGCTGTCTTATTCCTCGTCAGGATACGCATTGCTTTGTGTTTCACGAACAGCATAAAACGCGACTTTAAACACGTTTTAATAAACGGTGTTCTGCAATTTTTTTTTTAAAGAAATTGAAGTATGATCCCGACGTGTGTCAGATAAACTTCTCCCATTTATGTTGTAATTCCTGTGTAACTCCACGCGTTTTCTGGCTGCGGGGACCGGGTGACGCATATAGGCGTCGTTACGGTCGCGACGCGACCCCGTGACGTCATTGATCGTGCGCCAACTTGCGTAGGAGCTGCTACCTACGCAGTATACACACCCCAGTGTCTTACCATTCGCCTTATTGATTTTCGCCTGGCGTAGAATGCTGGAGTTTAAAGCCACACATTCTCCCCAACCAAATGGGAAACATTTGCATAAAACTGTTGTCCCGAATATCAGAGTTCCAGCGACATTGTCTTTGTTAGGGGCGCGTGGGGTAAGCGTCCGTTGGGTAGAAATGTCGTCACGAAATTTCATTCTGAACTGGAACTGGAGATGCTCCGTATGTGTTAAAAATTAAGACGACTGGAGCCTGGGAGCATTGATGGGAATTTCTGAAAGTTTATAATCTGTGTACAGAATTCTGTAAGGTAACAGAAACTGAATGCTGAGGTCCCTCTGATGTTGGAGAAAGAAAGAAAGATAAAATTGCGAAATAACGCAATTTCGTATGGCCGATGGCCGATGTTGAGCGTCAACACGTGAAAACTGTTTTGCTTCGTTGTACAGTCCCTTTCAGTGTGTTGTTTACTTTCTCTGAATGCAAACTGTACTTCGGTGTGCACATGTGAAGTTAGTCTTTGGCAAGACTTGTTGAAAGAAAGTCTTTTCTGATATGGTTGACGTAATTGTTTGTAGGGCATAAATTTCTTATTCGACGTGATGTGTCTGAATGTCAGAGGTTATCATCGTTCAAATCAACTTTGCGAACTGCCGTGGCCAATTTATAGAAACTCCGTGGCAGTTCATGGAAATTAGTAGGCAGAGAACAAGTTACATCTGGATAGGTGTACTCCAAGTGAGTACACGTTGTTCTTTGAGAGTTTGCATTCCTTTCACATTGCAGATACAGATTTATTGTTGAAAAGCTAAGAAACTACGAAGCGAACAATATTGCTGTAACGTTATGTGGAGAAATTATTTTTGTTTGCATTTTTTGTGTAGACCAGTAGCTCTGCATTACATCGAATTATGTTTTATGTAAAAGCTCCAGATCGTAATGGTCATGAACATTTTTGTTCCTATGGTTTATATTCGGTGATTAAGTCGAGAAGAATGAGATGGACGGGGCATGTAGCACGCATGGATGGGACAAGAAGTGTGCACCGGGTATTGGTTGGGAAGCCTGAGGGGAAGAGACCTCTGGGGAGACCTAGACGTAGATGGGAGGATAATCTCAGGCGGGATCTGTGGGAGATAGGAGTTGAAGGAGACTGGATTTTGTTGGCCCAGGACAGGGTCCGGTGGAGGGCTTTGGTTAATTCGGTGATGAACCTTCGAGTTCGGTAAGCCATCTTGTTGGTTGGGTCCACTATTTGGGAAGCCTGAGGGGATAAGACCTCTGGGGAGACCTAGACGTAGATGGGAGGATAATCTCAAGCGGGATCTGTGGGAGATAGGAGTCGAAGGAGACTGGATTTTGTTGGTCCAGGACAGGGTCCGATGGAGGGCTTTGGTTAATTCGGTGATGAACCTTCGAGTTCCGTAAGCCATCTAGTTGGTTGGGTCCACTATTTGGGAAGCCTGAGGGGAAGAGACCTCTGGGGAGACCTAGACGTAGATGGGAGGATAATCTCAGGCGGGATCTGTGGGAGATAGGAGTTGAAGGAGACTGGATTTTGTTGGCCCAGGACAGGGTCCGGTGGAGGGCTTTGGTTAATTCGGTGATGAACCTTCGGGTTCGGTAAGCCATCTGGTTGGTTGGGTCCACTATTTGGGAAGTCTGAGGGGATAAGACCTCTGGGGAGACCTAGACGTAGATGGGAGGATAATCTCAAGCGGGATCTGTGGGAGATAGAAGTCGAAGGAGACTGAATTTTATTGGCCCAGGACAGGGTCCGGTGGAGGGCTTTGGTTAATTCGGTGATGAACCTTCGGGTTCGGTAAGCCATCTGGTTGGTTGGGTCCACTATTTGGGAAGCCTGAGGGGAAGAGACCTCTGGGGAGACCTAGACGTAGATGGGAGGATAATCTCAGGCGGGATCTATGGGAGATAGGAGTTGAAGGAGACTGGATTTTGTTGGCCCAGGACAGGGTCTGGTGGAGGGCTTTGGTTGATTCGGTGATGAACCTTCGGGTTCGGTAAGCCATCTAGTTATGGTTTATATTCAGACTTCGTATGGTAATGATAAGCCTTCGTCATATGCGTCACGCGTAAAATACTCTATCTAAACTATTCTGTTCCAAGTATCGAAGTTTCGCGAAACTAGTTAATCCGATTGCAAATTCCTCTTTTGGTCCTTGAAAAGAAGATTTGCCACAGACCGCCCGTCGCATTGAAGGTGTTATTTGTCGCATCGTTTTCCACGGCATCGTAGTCATTGACTGAAACCACCAAATCAAGCATGAAAGTGGCTCTTACGTAATACAGACGGGAATATTGCTTTTCTGAATTACTTACGAGTCGATGAATGAATGTCCAGGAATGGACGACTGCTCTCTGGGGAATTGCGTGAAACGTGTTTTTGTAGCTCAGGAAGACTGATTGTTTCTGATGTCTTTGTGTGTTCCTGTAGGACAGCGCAGACGAAGAAGATGAGTTTAAAAGAATTTAATTTAGATTTCTCGGTGCACGGAGTGAGCCAGAGGTCCCTAGCTGTTCATGGGTTCGTGTTTTGATAGCGTCGGGTCTCGTTTCGTTTCTGACGTACGAGTTATTATTATTTAGTGTTCTGTCTGACGACAGGTCCATATGAACAGGATCCTTCCATCCTTTTCTCGGACTGGGACCTGTTCATATACGTTCTTGGCAGATGATCCAGAAGTGGTTTGCCATTGCCTTCTTCTGTGTGTGAATGGAGTAATTGTTGGGATGCCACGGAGGAAAACTCCGTGTTGCCTAGACCACGGCCTTGCCCAACACAAGTTATAAATTCGGGCACCGCCGGGAATCGAACCCGAGACCCCAGGATTACAAGGCCAGCGATCTAACCGCTAGACCACCTCATCTTATTATTATTTAGTGTTCTGTCTGACGACCTTCTCGAAGGTATCACCACCTTGTCGAAGGCAATCTGCCGGGTGAGGAGGCTTGCGTGCTCAAATGACCCTTAGGGCTATGCCGGCCTGAGCTTCGGCTCATGGTAGGGTCACCCAAGCCGGACAGGTCTAAGGAGATGCGCTAGACTAAGAGTGATACCCTGGTCCTCCAGGTTGGGGGTTGGGTGTAGGGCTAACAACCTTTCACCTTTAAAAAAAATATGTGTTACGAAAAAATCAACCAAGCCTCGGATCAGGACGGACTCTTTGGCACGACCACGGCAATTGAAAAAGGACATGAGATTTGGTACCTGGAACATTAGGAGCCTCTATAGGGCTGGGGCACTGAAATCAGTGTGTAGGGAATTAGGGAATTATAAGTTAGACTTAGTGGCAGTGCAGGAAGTGCGATGGGAGGGGGAGGGCACGATCCCAGTGGACAATTTTACATTTTTCTATGGAAAGGGGAATGACAATCATCAGCTAGGGACGGGTTTTTTTGTTCATAGCAGAATTAGGGCAGCAGTTAAGAGAGTAGAATTTGTTAGTGACAGGTTGTCTTACGTAATTTTGGAAGGACGTTGGTGCGACATCATTGTCCTTAATGTTCATGCCCCAACTGAAGACAAAAGCGATGATATCAAGGATAGCTTTTATGAAGAATTGGAATCAGTATTTGATACATTTGGCAAGTATCACATGAAAATTCTGCTAGGAGATTTCAATGCAAAAATTGGGAGGGAGGATGTCTTCAAACCCACAATAGGCAGCGAGAGTCTCCATGCACTTAGTAATGATAATGGCATCAGAGCAGTGACCTTCGCTACGTCAAAAGATTTAATTGTAAAAAGTACAAAATTTCCACACCGTGATGTTCATAAATACACTTGGACTTCCCCAGATGGCAGAACACACAATCAAATAGATCATGTTTTAGTAGATAAGAGAAGGCAGACAAATGTAATTGATGTGAGATCATTCAGAGGAGCAGATTGCGACACTGATCATTATCTGGTGGTAGCAAAAGTGAGGGAGCGGCTTTCAGTAAGTAGACGAACTAAACAAAATTTTGACACAGAAAGATTTGATTTGAAAAAATTAAGTGAGGGAGAGGCAAAGGAACAATATCAAGTTGAAATTTCGAATAGGTTTCAAATTTTAGAGACAAATGAGGATAATGAAAGTGTGGACATCAACAGGGAGTGGGAAAATGTCAGAAACTGCATCAAAATTTCAGCAAAAGAGAAACTAGGATACTACAGGAGAAAGCAAAATAAACCGTGGTTTGATGAAGAATGTTCAAAATTAATAGATCGAAGGAAGCAAACAAAATTTCAATGGTTGCAGAACCCAAACAAAACAAATGCGGATAATCTATGTAACGTGAGACGTGAGGCTAGTAGAACCTTTAGGACTAAGAAAAGGGAATACCTGAAGGGCAAAATTGCTGAACTTGAGACAAATAATAAGGAAAAAAACATCAGAGACCTGTACAGAGGCATTAATAACTTTAAGAAAGGATATCAACCCCAGACTAATTTGGTAAAGGATGATAGTGGCAATTTGCTTGCAGATCCAATAAAAATTGTGAATAGGTGGAAAAATTTCTTTAGCGAGCTCTTAAATGTTCATGATACTGGTGATATTAGACAGATTAAAATGCATACAGCTGAACTGTTGGTGCCAGAACCTAGCTTAGATGAAGTGGAACTAGCCATTGGGAAGTTGAAAAGTTATAAATCTCCAGGAATTGATCAGATTCCGGCCGAATTAATTAAAGCAGGTGGCAAAGGGTTGCATATGAGGATCCATAAGCTTATTCAGTTAATTTGGGATAAGGAAGAGATGCCACATCAATGGAAGGAATCCATAATTATTCCTATTTATAAGAAGGGGGACAAGACTGAGTGTGGTAATTACCGAGGAATATCGCTGCTATCAACCTCATACAAAATTCTATCCAACATTCTTTTGGCAAGATTAACCCCATATGCGAATGAAACTATTGGGGATCATCAGTGTGGGTTCAGACGAAACAGATCAACGATTGATCAGATCTTTTGCATTCGTCAGATACTAGAGAAAAAATGGGAGTTCGGTGGGACTGTACATCAGTTATTTATAGATTTCAAAAAAGCCTATGACTCTGTGAAGAGAGAAGTGCTATATAATATTCTTATTGAATTTGGTATACCAAAGAAGCTAGTGGGTCTAATAAAAATGTGCTTAAATGAAACCTGCAGCAAAATTCGAGTAGGTAAATATGTATCTGAGACATTCCTCATCAAGAACGGTCTAAAACAAGGAGATGCTTTGTCTCCCTTGCTCTTTAACTTTGCGCTAGAATACGCCATCAGGAAGGTCCAAGGTAGGCAGGAGGGTTTGCAATTGAACGGGACACATCAGCTATTGGCATATGCTGATGATGTTAATTTATTGGGGGACGATATAAATACAATAAAGAGGAACGCAGAAGTTTTACTAGAGGCTGGTAGACAAGTGGGGCTGGAAGTAAATTCAGAAAAAACTAAGTACATGTTAGTATCTCGTCATCAGAAGACAGGCGGGCAAAATTATCTTAGGGTAGCTAATAAATCCTTTGAAAGGGTTACAAAGTTCAAATATTTGGGAACAACAATAACAAATCAAAATGATACTTGTGAGGAAGTTAGGAGGAGACTAAATTCCGGAAATGCTTGCTACTTCTCAGTCCAAAATATTTTGTCTTCCCGTCTGATTTCTAAGAACCTGAAAATTAAAGTATACAAAACAATAATCTTGCCTGTTGTTTTGTATGGGTGCGAAACATGGTCTCTCACTCAGAGGGAGGAACACAGATTGCAGGTGTTTGAGAATCGGGTGTTGAGGAGGATATTTGGGCCTAAGAGGGAAGACGATGGGGCGTGGAGAAAACTGCACAATGACGAGCTTAAAAATCTGTACTGCTCCCCCAGTATTGTGAGGGTGATTAAGTCGAGAAGAGTGAGATGGGCGGGACATGTAGCGCGCATGGATGGGACAAGAGGTGTGCACCGGGTACTGGTTGGGAAACCTGAAGGGAAGAGACCGCTGGGGAGACCTAGACGTAGATGGGAGGATAATCTCAGGCGGGATCTATGGGAGATAGGAGTTGAAGGAAACTGGATTTTGTTGGCCCAGGACAGGGTCCGGTGGAGGGCTTTGGTTAATTCGGTGATGAACCTTCGGGTTCGGTAAGCCATCTAGTTAGTTAGTTAGTTAGTTCTGTCTGACGACAGGTCCATATGAACAGGATCCTTCCGTCCTTTTCTCGGACTGGGAACTGTTCATATACGTTCTTGGCAGATGATCCAGAAGTGGTTTGCCATTGCCTTCTTCTGTGTGTGAATGGAGTAATTGTTGGGATGCCACGGAGGAAAACTCCGTGTTGCCTAGACCACGGCCTTGCCCAACACAAGTTATAAATTCGGGCACCGCCGGGAATCGAACCCGAGACCCCAGGATTACAAGGCCAGCGTTCTAACCGCTAGACCACCGTGGCTTGTAATTATTATTATTGGTAGATAATAACTCTCCTAGTTTCGCTGTTTCCAGTGCTGAATTATGTAACCTGAAGAATTAGTACCTACGGCTTCCTACACTTTGGGTTATGCGTTACCGCAATGTACAGCAAGTGTTTTGTCTGCTAATATTTGCTTTCCCACAGTTTACGTGGTATTTCGCTGTAGCCCGACGGACTTAGCAGGAATTTGTCCGCGTTACAGTAATGAAGGTAAATATTGTTGTGTTATAAATTCGTAGCTTGACCGTAATACGAATAATAAATACTTCCAAGTAATTTAAACGTTTCTTAATGATATACATGTTTATATAAATAAATATTAACAATCTTTGTCCACGGTTTCGTTGCGTAAATGTGTTATCTGCGTTTTGCTTAGGAAGCGAATTACTGAAATCCTAAACATTCTCTAAATATTGTACAGCGCGTGTTGGTTGTTGTGTTGTGGCGACACGTCCGGATATTTCATTTTGCAATTTGAATTTATTATTATTTTGTATTCTGTGAAGGTGAAGGTGATGTGAAATGCATTGTGTGCAGTGGAATTTAACGTGTTTATACTTTATTGAAAGACGTGTACGTAATAGCTCGGTATTATGATCACACCGACTGTACGGAGCAGAGTCATTCTTAGGAACGCGTGGAATCTGATATTTATTTTAAGGGGCCTGATTATACTTCTGTGTTATTATCTGTATACCCCTTGAAGAATTTTCATACAACGTGATTTCCTGAGCTTAAGGTCTGTCATACGAGTGGACTATTCCAACAGCCGAAACACATTTGTGGCCACTCTAATTGCTCTCTCCTGTTGGAAGCAACGTTTATTGTTATTATTGGCTTTATTATACGTGTATATATAAATTTCGGTATGAGCCGGGATAGCTCAGTCAGTATAGTGACTAGCTACGGGCTGGACGACCGGGGTTCGATCCCCGACGGGGGCAGAGGATTTTTCCTCTAGCCTCTGCGTCCAGACCGGCTCTGGGGCCCACCCAGCCTCCTATACAATGGGTACCGGGGTCCTTTCCCGGGGGTAAAGCCGGCCGGGGCGTGATGCTGACCACTCACCCCCATCTAGTGCCGAGGTCAAGGAAGAGAGGAGCTATACCTCCACTCCCCCCAAGCGCCTACATGGCGTATAGTGGGACAAACTTTACTTTTTTTATATAAATTTCGGTAGTTGTGGGTTATCGGGACACAAAACGGGGGAGTCAGATATCTGGAGTTGGATTGGCACTTAGTTCGTTCATCTGGATTCATATTTAGCTTAGTTCATGTGGCGTACAAATTATAACGGCGATATTTTTAAAACGATTCTAAAATCTATAAGCGGATTTTGGCATCCGGAGACAGTAACAACGATTAACATCTCATGCATATCCAAATAATATATAATTTTTTTGTCATTTATTGAAATAAAATATAATAACTTTCAAGTAATATGTCATTTATCTACACACATTAACCTAACCTAACTTTTTTTTTAAATCGATGTGTCCCGATAACCCACAAGTACCTAAATTTCTCATTGAGAAAATATTTAATGTGGCAAGTACGAACTCACGTTTTTGTACCTTAATACATGTGTGGTTGTTTGTAGACAACGCACAAGACGTCCATGTGATGTCGTCTGCCTCAGTTCCTCAGTAACTTCTGAAATTATGAACAGGTTTTCCTGAAACTCAGTGTAGATGTGACGCAGACACCCCTCCCCCGATCTCATGAAATACGTGCAGTCAGCACGAACTATTTGCTGATAAGTGTTGGGAGGAAGGGAACGTCGCTCAGAGCACGTACTTCGTTGTATTTGTGTGTGCGACGAGATTAATGCAAATCATAATGCATAGGCGTGTTTGTGTGAACAGCTCGCGTGAAAACCTACGATCCTTCAAGGTAGGCGTAATTTATAAAATGTTGGATTCATCAAAAGGACCAAACCGGTCTTTACAATTTAACTTTCCTTCTAATAGCGATAGGTCTGTGTGATGTTGGGGGTACACTATTTGTGACGCGCGCGTACGAATACAAATCTCACTGCAGCCACACCAGATTTAGAGTTGGTGTTTGTCTGTTGGGAGCAGAAATTGTCTGCAATGCGCTGACGTCACAGGGATAAAGTAGCTGGAAGGCTGAAGAAAACTGCGCACTGAGGAGCTCCATAATTTATAGACCTACATAGCGTTCTACCAGATATTACTGTAATATTTAAATCAAGGAAAATGACTTGGGCGTGTTACAGCACGGATTAAAATATAAAGCCTAAAACCTGAAGGGAAAAGGTCATTTGGAAGGACCAAGCGTCGGTGGGAGGATATTAAGATGCGACTTAAAATGAACCGGGGCCGGAGGTGTACACTGGATTAATCTGGCTCAGGATTCGAATTGGTGGCGGTCTCTTGTGAGCATAGATCTGAACCTTCGGGCTCTATAAATTGTAGATCATTTCTTGACTCGTTGAGTGAATATCGGGTCCTCTTGGAAGACACCGCTCTATAGATCTTACGACCGTATGACGGTTAATATTTATTGGCCAAATCGTGTAACATTTTTCGGCTGAAATATGTCTTACTAAATTTGAAAAAAAGTTGAGAAGCCATTCAGCGATAGACTTAGGCTTGCGGATCACAAAACAGAAGTAATAGACGGTATACGAAGTGGCCTACGTTGAGAAAATTGTGTTGACGCCACTGAATCTAGCAGGAAATATCCAGAAGTTCTTGTGTCATTCCGCGAGGACGTACATCGCTAATCTCGGCCCCTTTCAGTGCACAGCTTCATTCATACAGCTGCAAAGTTCTGTTATTAATTGCCGCATACCGGAACATGAAACATCCCACAGTAACACAGAATCGCTTGTCAATTCATCTCTATCAAGAGATTCCTCTTGCGAGAAACAGCCTCTTCGGCCAAGTTCTTGCCTTCCTCTCGCATGCCCAACGTCGGCTTAGGGATTCCGAAAACATCATATCTAGCCACGTATTGTGTTGGAGTAATTAATTACATATAAAAATGTCAGTAGCTTTATAGGGAGTTAGGCATGACCCTAATGGTTTGCTATAGTTCAGTATACATGGTCTATTTAGTTTCGTGTCTGAGACTGTAATGAATAGCAGATTAGAATTCTCTCTGGGGATCTGTTAACGGGATAAATGATGCGTATCGTCATTTTTTGTTATGGTGTTGGAAGCTGCAATGGTATAAATATTTACTAAGCTCCCACCCAGCGGGTAAGCCGTTCTTTGGTAAAATAAAAAAAAAAACGTAGCGAAATCGACAGCTTTTTGTGGAAACCTGTTTTGAATAGTTCATGACAATGTTGAGCCCCCTTCCTGTTGTCGGAAAATACGAGCTTAAATCCCCGAATGATACTAACGTAATGGAAGTTTTTGTCGAAGTTTGAATGCATCTGGTGCGACACATCGTGGTTTTATTATTTTTTTGTCCGTCGTCTAGGTGTCATTAAAACCACGACGTTTCGGAGGTTCGGCTTCGTTTCTTCGCCAGGTTAAAGAAGGACGGAGCCTAACTTCTGGACCCCCTTGGTCGAGGTGATCTCAGAACTGAATCTTGTGCCTTTACACATATACAGGCATACCTCGTTTTATTGCGCTTCGCAGATATTGCTGGTGTTATTTTTTTTTTTTTATACAAATTTAAGGTTTGTGGCAACCCTGCGTCGAGCAAGTCTATCGGCGCCATTTTTCTAACAGCATGTGCTCACGTCGTGTCTCTGTGTCACATTTTGGTAATTCTCGCATGGTTTTTTAAGTCATAATGCTATTGCATACTTAATAGACTACAATTTAGTGTAAACATAACTTTTATATGCACTGGGAAACAAAAAGAATTCGTGTGTCTCGCTTTATTGCGGTGGTCTGGAACCAAATCCGCAATATCTCCGAGGTATGCCGGTACCTCACGAAGTGAAAGAATTTCGTTTCGAATGTGATCGTTAGGTTTATGTGAAATTTTAGCAGAGACATCCGGAATCTGTTATTCAAATGCAGAATATGTGAGACCATTAAAGATTGCCGTCTTATGAGGTTGTAAATAGACTGAAAATGGAAAACTTCTGTAATCTGTAGACTAATTTGGCACCTTGACAGCACGGCGTTTGCGAACCGATGTTATTTGATAGCCAGGGAGAAGTAGCAGCAGCCACATGGACATCATAATCAGGTTCTTCATATAAGGAAATAAATAACTAGTTTTAGGAGTTAGGGCTTTGAACTCTTTCTTGTATTACCTGCGGGTTGTGAGACGTGGTGGACTCATCGGTGCCATTTTGCGCCACAGGAAATCGTAGATTAAACGCGTTGTCCTTCTTCCTTGTTGTCACAGATAATCTGGTATTTCTTGGATGCTAAGGTGAGACCTTCAAGAAGTTCTTCGTGGTGGAAAACTGAAATGTAATCTGTGATAGAACCGTAAGCGCCTAGCGTTAATTCAGTTCGTACCGCAAAGAGAACAACATTTCACTATTTAAAAGGTTGATTGGTTAATGATATTTGAGGTAATAATTGCTGTTTACGGACAGAATTGTCACAAAATGCAGGCGGAACATACCTCGAAGGACGGGCAGATTTCTGTATTTTTGTTATTGGTTGCATGTACTACACTAGAATAATTCTTGTTTTCTTACGTATTACGAAACTTGTAGGCATATTTATGTTTTATATACAAAATTTCTCTTGTCTAGTTCGAGTGTTTGGGCTGGGGATCGCAGTCAAACTGAAAGTTAAATATTTTACTCGGAAATAAATATAACGAGCAAACGTTGCACCTTTTTTCGAATTATCTGTTATCACGGAAAATGAAGGAAACTCGAGCAAGTATTATTTATATATTGCGGAAAGTTTAAAAAGTAGAAGTTAAGACATCTCTTGGTCTTGTTGTAGGCGTTTCGCAAGATTGGAAAACAATTTTGTTATGAATGAGCTTTGTTTATTGGTCTTAAAGGTTGTAACATCATGCCCGTTACAACAACGTGACTTTACAACATTTCATCATGCTTCTTTCGTAGAAATCTGTTCAATGTGTGTATGTATGAAAAATTCAGCCGGTATCTGTTCGTATTTACAAACGTTACGTATTTCTTAGTGCCAGATGTTATGTTGGCATTGGCACATCGCTGGAATAAAAAAACAGCGTGTTGCATTTCGGATTCCTGCCTGCATACTGCCTCGTTTGCGTTAATGTTTTAAGCTTAACTGGTGTGAAAACATAATTACTGATCGGTGGCCCGGGGGGGGGGTCTCCAAGATGACAGCCTTCTGGAATAGTGCCCCGTGTAGTCTCGTAGCTACCCGACGTTTCACATGTACTTGATGCCTCCACCAGCAGGGCATCGGAGACAGTAAGCACCTCTGAAACGTCGGTTTACTTCTACTAGATCAGTGGTATTCAAACTTTTTTGTTCGCGTACCCCCAGATATAATTTCTCTTCAACTTTGTACCCCCCAAAGTTGTTGGTGTATAATTCAAGTTATACATAGTATATAATCTACATCTAAAATAAATTAAATAAATTACTTTACTGATTATTCTGTGTTTATCATAAAATAATATATTTTTTTAAATTTCACGTACTCCCGGGGGTACGCGTACCCCAGGTTGAATACCACTGTACTAGACTACACGGCACACTACTCTCGAAGGCCGTGTTATTCATTTCTGCCGTCTGGAGGACCTAAAATATCACATATTTTTTTACGATGTAAGATTCGCGCTGGTAATACGAGGTGCGATCGAAAGGTTTCAAGACTGCGCGTATAAAAACCCGTACACTTATCTCAGGTATTAAATTCATCCATCACCCTCGAAGTAGTTCCCCTGGGAGTGAACACAACGATCCCAGCGCCGCTGCCAAGCCTGGAAGCATCCCTGGAAATCTTTCTTTGTCAGCCTGTCAAGCACCATCTGCGATTCTGCCTGAATCTCTTCTATCGTCTCAAATCTCCTTCCCTTTAGCTGAATTTTCATCTTTGGGAAGAGGAAGAAGTCACACGGAGCTTAGAAAGGAAGTTGGGGTCGGTTCTTGCAAGATCTTTGAGCTCCTGACAAACGAGAAGTCGATTCTGCTTCTGGTCCTCAGACAGGATGCGTCGCATGTGGAGTTCTTCCTTTAGAATCAGCTGACAGGTCCCATAGCCTATCCCAACAATGTCGCACAAGTCGTTGATGGTACGACGTCGATCTTCGTGAATGGCCTGCCGAATCTTCGTAACATTTTCGGGCGTTGTGCTCGAAGATGGTCGTCCAGAACGCTCGTCATCATCGACAGAGGTTTGGCCATTTTTAAAACGTGAATGCCACACAAAAGTTTGTGCACGACCTATTGCGGACTCCCCAAATGCTTGCTTTAGCATTTCATAGGTTTCCGTAGCCGTTTTGGCGAGTCTTTGGCAAAATTTGATGCACACGCCATTCCGAAATCGCAGGAGGGTCGGTGTAATGCACTACCAAAACGCCCGTAACTAAGAAACAAATGCTAATTCGATGATGCCGGCTGGCACACTGATTCACTATGAATGTAGGCCGCACCCCCTAGCCGCAGAAGCTCGTACTACATCCGGTTCGCCCTCTATTTACACAGTCTTGAAACTTTCCGATCGCACCTCGTATATAGAGAAAGAAATATAATTCACCTCAAGTGTTTTGAGCAAATTTTAGAGAGCGGTGCTGATAATGCATTTCTGATGATATCTGCGGTTGCAGTCATGTTTGTGTTTTATTTCAGGCTGAAGTTACGTCAGAGCTCGTTTCAGTGACACGAGTTTTTGAGCAGGGCATTCGTCGAAAGCCCTGAAATATTCCATTGATCGAATTTTAGTAACTTACGTCGTTAGCAGGTTACTAATGAACGTGAATAATCGCGATGCTCTTGAGAAATAGTTCAAGTGCCGAGTCAAGGAATTGCGTGTTGCATAATAAGTGTCCTGTTCTAGTATATAATCCGGTCCACTCTTTCTCATTCTCTCAGTCGTAGTAGATATTCATTTAATGTTCTTGTTTCGGTGTGTATACAACAACAAAAATTGTGCTTTTGTAAATTTTTATAAAAAAATATTAGACATTAAAGTAATTAGATTTTTTACACTGTCTACAGATATTCTCATACCATAACCAAAGCCACTTCACTGCCACTCCCAGTTTTCTTGTCCCATCTTAATATTGTTATCCCATCTACGTCTTGGTCTCCCTGGAGACTTCCTTAGAAAAAGTTTGTCTGCATAGTGGTTGGTCTGTCTTAAATGGGCAGAATATGACCACTTGTGCCGCGTGCTTTGCGCATTGAACAGTCCGACACTGTGCTGCTGAAGCTGGGGGGAGGATCACTTCCTCCGTCCGGAAATCTTCACTGTCTGGTTCGCTCTAATTCACGCAGAGAATTCACCCTGTTTTCGTGTCACCACCATCCCCTTTAGAACATTCGAGAGGAAAAACGACTCCTCGACACATGTAGGCACTTCCACTGCTTTGTGGTAGACCCCCCGTCCGTCCGTCCTTTCTTTCAGAGACAGACGCTTTCATGTCTGTTGGAGTATCCGAGCCTGTAATTTTTTTTGCTGTGTAGGTTTTGTAAAACCATGGGTTCTCGGTAAAATGCGATAATCATTGCATATCCATCCTTTGCTTTCCTGATTTCTTTCATTATGACCGAACAGATTTTTAAACTAGTGTAATTAACTTTGAAAATTCAACGGGAAGGCTTCTTATTTGATATATAAAGTATATTGTTAATTCTGGACCTGGTCCTAGGATTTGGATTTGTCCTTCTACGAGGTGCGATCGGAAAGTTTCAAGACTGTGTCAATAGAGGTTGAACCGGATGTAGTACGAGCTTCTGCCTTTAGGGGGTGCGGCCTACATTCATAGTTAATCAGTGTGCCAGCCGGCATCATCGAATTAGCATTTGTTTCTTAGTTACGTTCGTTTTGGTAGCGCATTACACCGACCCTCCTGCGATTTCGGAATGGCGTATCTCGGTCCGTATACAGAATAGACAGTTTCACTTGAGGACGGGAGTAGAGCGAGTTGTCGAAACACTTTGGCTTCATTTTTAATATACGTAACTATGGATTAAGTCTAGAGAAATCGGAATACAGGAAATAAACCACCGTTGTTAGACCCGTATGCATATTTAATAAATCTTAATCGTGATGTTAAACTATAAACTCCCACACGGAGTGACACAAATCTGCATTTATAGATTGGCCACGACGTTTACTTGGCGCTTGTACGAGTAATTAATAGCTCATTGTTTCACCATCTAAAGATGAACGTGTAAATTTCAGATTAGATCACAGATGTGGATGTTATCCGTTTAAGTTAAGTGTAATTTGCAGGATTACGTTCTTACGTTGTGTACAGGTTGATCTTGAAAGTCAGGCGACCCGTTCCTGGCACGTGTTCTGTGCGAAAAAAAAAGTTTTAAATCAGGAAACAAGGAATGGTGTTATATTTAGGAGTTGGAAATGTCCTTCGCGTTCTAAGATGCGTGTTTTTACTCTTGTATCGGCGCTGTAACACTGAAGGTCGACCGGAACGGTTTCTGTGTCCTGGAAACGGTTCGCCGGACGAGAACGAGATGCAAGGGCGGTGTTCGACAGTGACATCGTGTTTATTAATTCAGTCTTAATTGTATCTAGTTGCATCCATCGACAAGTATTTTAATATGGGTTGCGTGACTTTCGATCGGCTTGTATCATGTGTTAAGGACAGATTCGTGGAAGGTCGAAGCCTTGAGACAGAATTCTCGTCGGTTGACACCAGGGCTGTTACTTTGAACAGGAGAACTGCCGAGACTGTCGCAGGTCGAACGAAATTGGCAGGAGCCGCGATAATAAAGCTGTTCCCATTGCTACTTAAGGCTTCGACCGGGATGTTCTTTTGTTAAAACTTATGTGGTACCGCCTGATTCGACTTCTAATGGTTAAGTGAAGTGTTTTCTTCGCGGTACGGTCTGGATTCGTAAATATTATGAAGACGAGATTCGGCTTCAAAGGGTTAACCAGCTGATTTTCGTAATGGTGAGGTGTAGTGTTTTCTTCGCGGTACGGACTGAATTCATAAATAATATTCAGACGATCTTCGGCTTCAAAGGGTTAATGAATGGTTTAACACTTTCAAGTGCAGGGCTAAGTCTTAAGAGGCTTCACTAAGTGCTCGCAGGTACTTTAAGAGGCTGACGATTCCAGTTTAAGGTACAGAAGCCGGAAATTAAACAAGGTGTGAGTTCTGTCTGACTTTCTTACTCTATAGTTTTCCAAAGTTACTATCTTGCATTTGGGGTGGGGGTGGAGCTTCAGACCCCGCTTACCCTTTGACCTTATGACATCACTCCCTTTAAAAGAAGTGCAAGGGCTGTGCCCACTTGTTCCCCACCTGAATCGTCCAGTGTGTGACGTGGCGGTCTGCTTCGTGTTTCTCCTGCGACTGCTGTGTCGTAATTTCCGAGCGGTTCTGCAAGGTATCGCCGTCTTCGGCAGTGGGGCCGTCCGTGGAGCCTCAACGTAGTGGTTGGGAGTTGTAACCACCACAGCGATTTGCTTTGTTGATGCAGATTTTCAGGCGCGAAGGGTGTACACAAGTCTGCAGAGAAATCGGCAGGTGGAAAGGAGGACAGCGTTCCATTTTTACTCACAGGCGTCTTCGTTCTGTTCCCTGTGTGTTTGAGATGACGTAGCGAAATGAGTTTAAATGCGGTCACAAAACATTCAATCTCCCACTCTTCTAGCTGTTTGCTTTGTGTGGACGAACTACAAAAGGGCTTTGGAGGAGTAGATACTATGATAGTTTTACTTTCTTTGATGATGTTTGCTGTTTTCAGATTGATTGCTGACAGCTCCTGTCTTGAAAAACTGTTGGTACACTCAGACGGACAGGAATTTTATGAAACCTGTAGGTTCATTGCCGTGTTCACAAAACCCCTTATTCTGAGCCAGATTAATTCAATCCACACCCCTAAACCTTCTTCAGTAAGCTCCATTTTTTTTATTATATTTTTGTCCCATCTACGCGTCTAGGTCTCGAGGGTGGTATCTTCCCCTCAGGCTTCCTAGGCAAATTTTTGTTCGTCTTTCTCATATCCTCAATGCATTCTACATGCTACACCCATCTATGTTAACTTTTAGAATTTTTACGCAATCGTCACGTGATGCACATTCGGACGATGAATAATTTGGTTTGTAAGATTGCTAATGTAATCCTTGTACATTAATAAAAACAAAATTAAGCTAGTAGGAGAATAGCAAAGTACAATTATTTCAGCGATGTGTTGTCAGATCTTCAATGGCCTCGACTGACTCAGGATAACGTCGGAGGACATGGATTCCTATTCGAAAGTTATTCTCTCTGAATCCCTCTATACGCTCCTTCAGTTTGGCCCTAGCCTTTTGAATCATCCTGTATACGTATCTAAGGATTAATGTGGTCAGAGTTTGTGCTGATTGATGTTATGAAGAAACATGGACCACTAAAATTTAATTAAATGTTATATAGTTCTATCTTCCATGTTAAGCGAAACATTTAAAAGAAAGCACGCGTCATAAATTCTTCTCGGAACTTATTTCGATTCTTCTGGGGTCTCTGGTAATCGTGGGAGAAATCATGTTTATGTAATAATTTATCGACATTCACTGTCTTCAGTCTTACTTTGTCTGTAATGAAATCGCTGTGTGCTTTAGTCTAAGTTGCACAGTTTAAAGATCGGAGTTAAGTTTTGGTTTTTGATTTTATGGTTGCAAGTTCTCTCTGCTTCTTTTCCGGAATGAAAAACTGATTTATGCTCTGTGAAACTGCTGTCGGCATACATCGGGATTGGAGCAACGAGGAAGGTCGAGTAATTAGCGGCGAAATTTGTTACTGAATATTAATTTGAGGCCACGCTTCAGTGACCTCAATGTGTGTTTCGCCGAGTAGAGGTCGTTTTACACCTGCGTCTCCGAAGTGGGGCAGGGTAAGTAAGCTCTGGTGGTGGAAGTTGGTGCAGCCTTCGCCATATATGGTCAACTTCGTGGTGAGCTCTTCGAAATCTTCGCGTCGTAGTCGTGATTTGCGCGCTGGAGAAAGTGCTGCCTTGATGCGTTTCGTGGTAAACGCGCGTTATTGCGAGTCCATTCGTTTCAACTTCGGTTTCTGGTCGAAATGAGATTATAAATTAGTTCTGTTGTCGCCAAAATTATCAGATGTCAGCAAAGAAGCAGTTCTTCCGTGTCTGTTCCTGTATTTTGGTATTTAATCTTGAAATTAATAACTTCTGGTTGCTGATAATTGTAGCATTTGGGGTTCCCTCGACGGCAAGTATTAAAATGAGTTTCTTCCGCGTTGTAGCGTCGTTTAGTCTGGTATAAACTAGCCGGACTACAGACTACAATGCGCAACATCTCAGTAGGCACCCGTCTTCGATAATTAATTAGTTTTACCCTCGAATTATGGTTCTCGTATGATAATGTAGTGGTTACCAGTACGTGTGGGTCCTACTTTACAAGTATATATATTTTCTATAACTAGTGAATTAAAGGTAGCGTTAAGAGTGTGTTTTAAAAACTACTTTCAATTAATTCCGATAGAAGTCCCTTTGTTTCATCTGTCGATAATTTCCTTTCTTATGCTTGTATGTGTTGGTGTACTCGCGCACTCCGTACAAGTTTCGATCATTATTTTTTTGTTGTTGTGGCAGAAGTGTGACTTAAGTACTTTTCGTTTCATTGAGAGAATTAGGCCCGACAGCATGGCGGACATCGCGTTGCGGGTTTGAATCGGGCATAGACGTTTCGTGTAGTGGACCAATGCCGCGTCCAGTGACCCTCCGAATTTGTCAGCAGATAGCGAAGTGCAATCTCTTTGCTGATAACTATATTGGTAGGAGGGAGTCGTCTAGACCAGTGGTATTCAACATTTTTTGTTCACGTACCCCCAGATATAATTTCTCTTCAACTTTGTACCCCCAAAGTCGTTGGTTTATAATTCAAGTTATACATAGTATATAATCTACATCTTAAATAAATTAAATAAATTACATTACTGATTATTCAGTGTTTATCATAAAATAATATATATATTTTAAATTTCACGTACTCCCTAAGATATCTTCGCGTACCCCAGGTTGAAAACCACTGGTTTAGATGAAAAGAAATGTCGGGTAATACAGATTGGTGATTGTCGCCTTATAATGAGACTGGTAGATATTTATTAACATTTCAAAGGACCCTGCTGCCACCGTCAGGGCCCTGATTATGGAGGCAGCAAGGACCTCTGAAACTCGGGGATCTTCTACAAGATCACAAGGCGCTACAACCCAAAAGTCATCTTCATACCCTGCGCCTTGAGAACCTGAAATCTCGTCGTGTAATGCATTTGTTGTCGTCGCGTTCCGTGGCGTATCTGGCAAGCGTTTTCACAGGAATGAGGTCAGATGTGCTTTGAGAGATATGGTCGCTGCAGCGTATGACGAATGTTTATAGACAGTTTAAGACGAATTCGTCGCAGTCGACTGTTGCTAGGATCGTTGAGAGGGTTACTTAATTTGGGGAAATGTCACAGTAATGCAAACGAAACTGAACACGGCGTTAATTTTCAAGTGTCACTGGAATGGAGGTCAGGCCAAGACGCAGTAGCACTTGATTGTTAATTAAAAAATTTCATGAATTGGTGGGTTCCGTAGTTTTGGTCGTCGAGTTCTAGCTAAATAATGGAAGTGCTCCAAATGATTTTTAGACTCGTTCATTAAAATAGCCCCGTCTGTTCCTACACGTTAAACAACAACTGATAAAACCGATTTTAATTAAATTTTTACTGGGAAATTTGGTAAACAGCTGTTTAGACATTTAATTTTGTTTAGATCTGACAGATTTAACTACCACTTTGTATAAGAACACGCGTACTTATTGAACCTATTTTCCTATATAAATATACTCTTATTTTCCGGTAATACAGCGCGTAATTTTATCGCCGGTAGCCTAGTTACATACCGGAAGACAGCCATCTTCGTACTCACCTCCACGAGAACGTAAGATCCTACTTATATTTATAGTTGCCGCTGAAGAAGGATTTATGTAATTGATGTTCCGTCGAACCATATAATTGCCTTGTGAGGGAAATCGAGAGGGTTGCAGGGTGATTTTGAACTATTTCTACTGCCTGGGTGAGACCTCTTTCCTCTGCGCGAGTGAGGTGTTTACAAACCCTGGGTATGTCTTCGTTTTCATCGGCGTAGGGTGTACTGACAGTGCGTATTCCTTGAATTAGCAGCTTGGAACAATGCCCACAGTTTCATGATAATTACACCTCCGTCTGTTACATTTTGCTCACTCGTGTTTATTAACCATAATGTTCGCGCTTGTGTACACTTCTTAGAAGTCCTTGTTGTATGAATTCAGGCTGACACATCAGTGGCACAGAGAAACTATGCAAACAGTTGGAAATTAAATGTTTTTTTATGCTCACCGTTTGTTTTATATGTGCTGTGTAGGTTCTGTTGTTAAATGACACTCATCAATTAAGATGCCCTCAATTGATTAATGGATGGAGTCATTTGTATGCCGAATTAGCACACTTTTACGTATAAGCAAGAGTGTTTTTGAACTCGATGTTTTAGCTGTGATCCTGTGATAGTTAACTGCTCTTGTAACAGACCTGTTCTGTGTTGCATTCCAGGATTCCGGAGCTGGAGGTTGCGTTGATGACGAGGATCCGACCAGAAATTCAAGGAGGTAAGGTGCCAGGACTTTGTTTTCATCGTGATGGTGCACGGGCTTACACTCGCCTCGGTGAGATTTCAGGGTATGAAAATAATCGTCTTCTGGGATGTTACGCAGTGTAACCTGATAGAAGACTGCCGAGGTCATTGCGGCCTCCACCGTCAGGGCGATGAATACCCCTGAAGACGGAGGAAACACCTCTGAAGTGTCGTCAGTCTTTTACAAGACTACACTGTGTTACAACCCAGAAGGCTGTCTTTGTACCCCTCCCTTTTTGTATGCTTCGGGGCAACATATACCTTCATCAGTACAGTCACGAAAGTGCCTAAAGAAGAATATGCCTGAAACCGGAATCCTGAAGGACCTTTGTCAAAGACCTCATTTCGTTGATGGCAGGCCCGGTGATGATCCATGTAGATCATAACTGCCGTTGGCGTGTACACCTTTTCGGAAGGGCGTTCTTTAATGTTAAATAGGCTTTGACTGGCGAAGTCTTGGTCACTGCTGAGTCGGGATTTACGTTGCTCCAACTCGCTGCAACCACATCTTTCAAACTTCGTTCTGGGGGCTGGGTTGTGATATCGCCCCTTCTTCGCCTGCGTAATGAGTGAAAGATTTTGAGTAGTCCTCATCTGTATCCGTGTTAGTTATGAAACGTCTGGCAAGGAGGAACCTTAAGCTGGTATTGACAGCTCTCTCTCTCTCTCTCTCAAAACTCCCTTTTTCCAACGGAAGAACGCCACCCTTAGGGTTGTCATGTTTGTTCATGATAAGTCGAAAGTTTGTTACAAGACTTATATTTATCGTGGTTATGAAAGGTCTTGTACAAGTGAGAATCGAGTACTTTTCAGTGGCAGAAATAATACGATCCCCTTTTCTGCATTCCTGGGTTTTTTTTATCAGAAGCCGCTCTGGTCTCTCCAAACACGCGATTGTCGTTTATGATATGGGAGAGAAGTCAAATATTGATGGAATGCGTACTTTTCCTCTCTGTGTTCTGCAAGGCTTTATATCACATAGTGCCGTCGTTATCGATATATTAGTATCGATTCTCAATTTCTGGGTATCCCTGTGTGTTCAGTTAGAATCACCTGCTTTGTTGCCTTGAAAAAAAAACAAACAAAGAAGTAGGTTTGTCGTTGTGGTTACTTTTATTTTACCTTAATTTATTAAATAAGAAAGCGAGTGATTGCCCTCGGTCATGCAGTCACAGTGGAGTGAGTGGTGTCATGGTCTGACCGCTCTGCATTCACCTTTGGTCCTACGCCTGTGGTATCCGCTGACCGCAGTACATCAGCATCAGAGACCGTGTAGCCAATAGGTTAGTATTGTTAACGTTTAATTTTGTGACAGTACTTGGTGTGCAATCCTGGGGTCTCTGGTTCGATTCCCGGCGGTGCCCGAATTTATAACTTGTGTTGGGCAAGGCCGTGGTCTAGGCAACACGGAGTTTTCCTCCGTGGCATCCCAACAATTACTCCATTCACACACAGAAGAAGGCAATGGCAAACCACCTCTGGATCATCTGCCAAGAACGTATATGAACAGGTCCCAGTCCGAGAAAAGGATGGAAGGATCCTGTTCATATGGACCTGTCCTCAGACAGAACATTAATAAATAAAAACTTGGTGTGCGCGTTGTATTAGTCTGGTTATGAAGGCTTTCCTCCCCAGGGTGCGGAATTTAATGAGAAATTCGTCGTGCGATATCGCTGATTAAGTACGTGGAAAGTCGACTGTGTAATGATTTAAGGAACGTACATTCGTCGTAAAAGTTTCTGGACAGAATTATCCAACCATTATCCTGGAAGTTTTTTGTTGTTCCAAGTGATGTTATGTCCGTCTGTGTAAACAGTTTTGCATATTGAGACAGTTACGTTTTAAAGGCGGACAGTTTTTTCTTCTAAACTATTAATTTTGACGACTTGTCAAAGTGTTGTGGGCAGAACGTCATTGTAACTGGCAGTGCCTGCATAGGATGTTACGAGTTAGGCGTTTAAAGCACTCAGTTCCGCCTTGTAAGGAAATCTGGGAAGGTGCTCTGAATTGCCTTGTGCCGTAATTGTCTTTTTATAGACACCCCCAGCTCCACGTCTCTGTAAGAAGTGAAAGTTTCACGGGTATTTTTAATGGCGTTTGGAAAGTGCATGTTCATGGCTTGAGGCAGCGTCAGGTGTCCGAATCTAGCCGTCGGGTAGATGGAGGCACGGATTTCGTTAGGACACTTTTACGTAATTTTCTTATTTCTAGATGCGTGTGCAGCGCTGGACTCCTTTCAGCTCATGTTGTGCTTATTTTCTCTGTGGGCAAAACTGTTCTTTTCTGGCGGTTGGACGGGGTCCTTCCAGGAAAGCTTTCGTAAAGATTGAACACAGTCGTAATAAACCCGTAATTTGCAGTTTTTCGTTCTCGTTCGTGCAGAATCGTGTCCAGGTAGGCTGTATCGGGTTTGTCCTCGCAGTCGTACACACACACGTATTAAGATATCATATGGGTCCACGGAACATAAATTAAGTGTCGGGTACTTGCATCCTCAAAGCATATTGGGACCTGTACGTACCACCTTCTTTAGCAATCATTAAGGCCGCGTTTTATAATCGTACGTTTCATATGAGTCTCATCTTAAACTGAGATTATCTCCTTAAACATATTTAACCAGTTTATATCTGTAATGGGGAGGCGTTGTGTTTTCTTTGAGGTACGGACTGAATTCTTATATGATATTACAGCGAGCTTTAGCCGCAAATGTTTAATATGCTCATTACCTAAAGAGAACTGAACGCTGGCAGAATTGGTCGTGATGTTCGGTCTTATAACGCTCTGTAGTTTTGAAGGTGGGCACCGACGTTTCAGAGGAACGTCGCCTGCGTATTTATGGCAGAAGTGAAAATGGAGGTTATATGTTTTTTTTTGAAATGTTTGCAACGACCTACGAGAATACGCGGCATCATAACCCACAAGATCGTACCCCACATTTCCAGATCAAACTAACATTAGTTTCTTCTTCCTTGGGCTAACATCCTGGTTAAATGTCCGCGTTATGACTTTTATAATAGGCGTTGATAATCACCTTAGTTATTGTGCAGCATTTGCTGGTGTCGTGGTTTTTCCCACGTCTAGCCGTCTCCGACTGTCCGAAATACGTTTAAACTTTCGTTTAGTGGTAATTAAACAGAACGAATTGAAAGTAGGCCCACCTAGAATGCTTTAAACCCTGGAGAGGGGGGAGTGTTGGTTTTTCTGAGGGCGCTGCCGCGTAGAGACCACCGGCCCAAATACCTGCAGATTGATACGACATTCTCATAGGAAAACAGTCCAGAGAACCAGATTTTTGTTCAGTGTGTTCTTGTCTGTTCGCCCCCTTGATCACGATCGAATCAGATTTTTATGTAATCTGGCACTCGACAATGCAGCGCGGGTGTGCATCATGTCAGGTCAAGGCACAGCGGTCTGCCTATTACAGGATCCGCCCCTCTGTCTGCATCCATTCCAATTTCACAAGCGGATTCCTTTGAATATGTCATGACCGAGCCCGTTGATTTGTTGAGTCTGATGTAATCAAACGGGAAGCAGGACCAGATGAGAAAATAATAGGAACCAGCAGCCATAAAAACACCCAGAATAGCGGAGGAACGAGTGTCAGTCCTTGGAATCTTAAGTTCCTCTTCATTTCTGCCGGATGTAAGAGAGAATTCAGGTTCGCGGAAGCATTGATGAACATTGCGTGATAGGTCAATTGCGTGGCTGGCTGTGCTCAGACTGGCATGCGTGTGACGGCAATCAGACGTCGTGTCGAACACTGAACACGGTTCAGGAAGATCTTCAACAAACAATCACGATTGATTCCTTGAACAAGAAATTCGTAAGGTGTTGCAAAGGGGAGTACTAGGCAAATTTAGCTCAGTAAAGCGCTTACTCTAATGTGGAATTTAACACAATTTGTACCCAAATATTACTCACTTAACTGTGGTACCACTTTTATTATTTTACTTTTGGAATAACGTAGGACGTTTCGACTATTATGCATTTGTGGGATAGAACTTAATGGGGTTTCAGCTTTCATACCCACCACGTGACAGTTTGGTGTTAATGAAGGAAACATTCGTGAGCCTCGATAGTTCATTCGATTCCAGACCGGCTCTGGGGCCCACCCATCCTCCTGTCCAGTGGTTACCGGGGGTCCTTACACCGGGGGTAAAACCGGCCGGGGCGTGATGCTGACCACTCACCCCCATCTAGTGCCCAGGTCAAGAGGGAGTAGGAGCTATACCTCCACTCCCCCCATACGTCACTGTGGCGTGTTGCGGTACAGCTTCTTAGAATAAACGTTCTCACGTGTTCGAACTGATTGCGCCCCTGTTTCGTGATCCGGCAAATGTGTTCCGTAAAAGTTAAATTCCTTTTAAGTTTTGTGGTTTTGTTTGCCTGGAAATAGATTGTCAACAGCACATTTACAGAACGTGCCTGTTCGGCTGTAGATTCGAGATCAAAAACCACGGGCAAAGAACTGAAGAAGTCGGTAACTTTTCTCGTTTTTGTTTGTGATCGGTTTCCTGATATGAAAGCCAGATCGCTGGACTCTTGTCCGCGTGCGACTTTTCAGATCGACGTCAAATCCTTGGCCCTTGCAGAGAGAAGTCTGAATCTCAGTAACCTCATTAAGTTACTGACCAGGTGTTGAAATACGTTCTTGAATTTGCTTTTAAATGACTTTTACATTTTATAACCACCTCGCACATGACGTGAACACAATGAGAGGGCGTCATATTTAATAAAAACAACTTTCATGTGCCGCGTGTCGGTGTTATTGACAATTTATTTGCCGTATGCACTCTGGCTGAAATTATGTAGGCACTCAATCGATTGAACTTGTTACTTAAGGTTATTTTAAAGACGTAAGTGTAGACTAATAAGAACAGAGAAGGTGAAATGCCTCGTGTTCGAGGACTTTTCCGTGTACCTTCCCATGTATTCGCCCGCGAAAGAGTGAAAACGTGTTGGTGAGTAATTCTATGCCACCGCCGTGGTTCGGATCCCGTATTAAGCTGTGTGTTTCCTCTGAACATGATCTTCACACCACCGCTCTGCCACTGGGACCAAAATGGAAATGCTGCACGCTGGATGTTTTGTAAAAATGTGGAGTTTTATCTTCAGAGCAGAGGCAAGGATGCTAAGAAAGCCTAAATTATGTAAAACAATATACAGGGTGATTCAAGGCTGTAGTACAGTGCTTTAGGCGGTCGTAGGGAGGATAATGCCCCAGAAAACGTAAACAAATTGTTTATTTATCAGATTCTTCACCAGTTCCGAGTAATGACGCGTTCACGTTGGCATCGCTTTTGTCGATATCTCAAAATGGAAAGAATTCGTTTTAACATAACATTCTGCCAACAGGAGCGATTTTAGTTTGGAATTCAAACTGCGACTTGTTCGGTAAGTCGTGAGCGGTGCCCTTGGGTCTTCGAGTGCTCCCTTCAGTGGGGAACAGCTGAAGGCCATAGCTGACGTTCACCGAACTAGCTGTAAGCTCAAACCAACACGGTTTTGTTGAATCAAACTGTTCGGTAACTAATCCATCTGCGTATCCAAATGTTGTGTTATCATCTGTCTGCACGAAGGAGCTTTGTTTAGGTTGGTCGTGGTATGAAGTCCTTCGTATTTTCTTTAGTTTGGTATTATTAAGTATATTAACTCTGCATTAAGTGTACGCGACTCCAAAACTTCTTATCAAATATTCTTTCATTCGTGTTTCAGGCACCAAGAATGTCGGGGCTTATGTGTTATTTTTATTTATTATTTAGTGTTCTGTCTGACGACAGGTCCATATGAACACGATCCTTCCATCCTTTTCTCGGACTGGGACCTGTTCATATACGTTCTTGGCAGATGATCCAGAAGTGGTTTGCCATTGCCTTCTTCTGTGTGTGAATGGAGTAATTGTTGGGATGCCACGGAGGAAAACTCCGTGTTGCCTAGACCACAGCCTTGCCCAACACAAGTTATAAATTCGGGCACCGCCGGGAATCGAACCCGAGACCCCAGGATTACAAGGCCAGCATTCTATATCACATATAATTCGTCCTTGGTTTGATTGCTTTATACCATTTGAGGGACCTCATGCTTGATGGAAGGTTAATATTGAAACGGATCTTAGAGAGGTGTGAACTGGGTCCATCTGGCCGAGGGTAGGAAACTTCACGGCGTGTTGTGAACCTTCAGATTCCATGAACGGAAAGGAATTTGTTGAAGAAGGCCTCTCTTCTGTGCAGTTACTGACCTGGGCCCTGGGCCTAATTATCTACGTGGAGGGAGGTAGGATTACCATGTGCCAGGAACAACTGAGTTATAGCTTCGGGTTGATTCTGGTTGAATTAAGCAGGACGTGCTCATAATTATGGCACCGATGTGTATGGGCTCATACAGAATTATATGCCAAGTCATTTGTTTTCGATCGTTCCCTTGGCTCGTTACGTAACGCGAGGGCCTTCAGCTCCGGCATCTGGAGCCAGTCTCCCGCATAGATTAGTAGTAGCTAACTGCTGTTGGGATAATTTCACCATTTTGCATTTGGACGTACTAAAATGAAGCTTAACATCAGTACGCATGTTACTTAATCTGCTGGATAAAATTTCTAAGGCGTTCTTTACACTGAGCTCATATACTGTGAAGTCTTAGTTGAAGAATACAGCACACAAAATTATGATCTGTTGAAGATCTCCACGTTTTGTAAGTTCTGTTGTCTCAGACGTTATATTGCGCTTGGTTCTTGCTGTTACGAATGCTGTAATGTTGAGTAATGCTTTTATTTATTTGTCTTAAGATTGTTATTAATGTACTGCGTAGAATTAATTGACTTTTAAAAGCACTGTATTTCGGATTATTTATTACTGTTTTATATGAGGAGGGACGTAATCTGTTTAAAATTGAAATTGTGGGTCGTGTGTGTTCTCTTGTAGCTCGATAAGGGAGAAAGTTTGCTCTGCGGTCTAAAATGAAGTGTACATTTTAATTAAGATTTATAATAAATAGATAATGAGTTAGAAAAGATGCGAAACAAATTTTCCATTATCATTTTCCATGTCTTTGAGTCAATATTATCAATCCTGGGGACTCAGAAAGAGGCTGTACGTCATCTCCATTGTGGTTTTGTTCAGCTTTCTACAACGCCGTTGTATGCTGCAACCCAGTTTAAAAAAAAGACTTGCAGAATCGCTTTTATCCCGCTGGAGCCGAAGAATCGTGCGTGACATTGCTGAAATAGTATGTTTTATTTCATCACTGCTTGATTTGTTGCGTCACGCACAGTTGGCGGCGTGCTTCTGTTTCCTGCGTGAGAACCATTTCTCTCATATTCTGTCAGGGCCAACTCTGCTACGGTTCATCAGTTCTTAATTGATATTTTAACAGCTTTGTTACTGGTTCGTACTTTAAGCACCGTGAACTTTCCTCAAGGATTCTTTTGCACACAGTTAGGGAAGCCATTAATATCATTCAAGACAAATCTGGGGTACTCCTTCTTACTCAGCTTTGTCTTTTCGTGAAAGTTTTGTCTTGTCTATTCTACGTTTCGCATGAGAGTGGGGGGGGGGGGGGGGGAATGTTTATGCGCAACACGCAGTCGATTCGCGCATGCGCTCGTCTACACTCTCACACACACACAGGGTTTTAACCTTTAAACCTCATTGGTGACTGTGTCCAGCTGGTTTCGACACCCAGCTGATCATTTTCGTCTTATCGATTTCATATGATTCCACTGTAAACAGCGATATTTCCTTGCTGTACAGAATATTATTAATATTATTTAGGCGAGCGGTCTAGCGGTTAGATCGCTGGCCTTGTAATCCTGGGGTCTCGGGTTCGATTCCCGGCGGTGCCCGAATTTATAACTTGTGTTGGGCAAGGCCGAGGTCTAGGCTACACGGAGTTTTCCTCCGTGGCATCCCAACAATTACTCCATTCACACACAGAAGAAGGCAATGGCAAACCACTTCTGGATCATCTGCCAAGAACGTATATGAACAGGTCCCAGCCCGAGAAAAGGATGGAAGGATCCTGTTCATATGGACCTGTCGTCAGACAGAACACTAAATAAACAAAAAAAGGCGAGCTTCAGAAGAGTTAAACTTATTATGTATAATGACCTTTTGGTTTCTCTGGTGTAATTTAAAGGAACGAGAAATATTCAGACATTTCTCGAGTATAGAAGCCTATAAGATTAAGGTAATAGATAGGCTTATGACAACCGGATTCCATGAGGAGTCCAGTTTAAATGTCCCAGTGTTCCTATGAATCCTTTTCGTGATCAGACGCCTACAGTTTCAGAAGCAGTGTCGTGTTTTCTGTCATTCGTTTCTGTTGGCTGTAGAAGGAAGTTTTTTTACCCCTTGGGAAATGAAATAGAAAATGTCACTTGTTTAGTCGTGCCTTGGACTTGTTTTATTTCGAAAGGACATGAGGAACTTTAAAAATTTCCAGCGTATAAAACATGATGACGTCACAGTATGACGCGAGATCTGTGTTTGACCTCAGCAGCCTTCGGCGGCTACGCTATCCTTCGGTTTACGTTTGTCGTTTGTTCACGTGCAGGCTGACTGATGAAAATTGACGGTCCTGTTGCGACGTAGTGCGCCTGTAGCACGTGCTTCGATCGACCCGCGTCTCATGTTTCGTTAGTAATTTCCTGAAGGCCCTTCCAGGGATCTCACGGAATGTCGCGGTCACGTGGTAAGTTTTCTTGTCGCATTAGGTGGGAGAAGGGTTCGAGACCCGTGCCTTGAGAGGGTGATGTCCTTTTTTTGTATGGACTGTACACAGCGGTAAGGGCAGTTGTGCCCGAGTCCAATAACGGAGCGCTTTTAAAAGCCTTTACGTAATAATGCTCCAGGCTTTTGCATTTTTTTTTGTTCCTAAGAAGCCACCGAAACGTCCTCTCTCTGGATTTTCTGCAGTGCCAGCTGTTTGGGCTTGTCAACTTATCTGCACCTGAATTTGCACAAGGAGTTGGTCGCCACCAAGAAACTACGCGATGTATCAGTAGATGTAATTCATATCGATATCCTGTACTTCTGTGGATTTGTCAATCTGACTTTCCCAGTTCGTTTAGCATTTTGTTCTATGTTATGTTCTTTTATTATGCTCAAACCAAATGAAATTCGATTTCTTACTTGGACATGAATTTAATAGAGCATGATGTTAATAAGAAGTTTAGCAAATGCTAGTCGTTCCACGAGACGAAGCAGAATCAGCATTTGTTATTTCGCTGAATACTAAAAAGTCTCATACTCTGACATCCATCCGCTTCGTCCTTTGACCTGACATATGAACAGGAATGTAGATTATATAGACCAGTTGAGATGTAAATAAGGAATATGACGAGAACGCAATTGGGGAAAGTTTGTGTCGGAGGACACGATAATTATTTTGAGATTTCAGGTTCCAGGGTAGTCGCGCCGTGTACTCTGGTGGAAGTTTTACCGACGTTTCAGGGGTGCCTGCTGCATCTGTTATCGCCCTGATGAATATCAGGAAGCACTCTGAAACGTCCGTAAACTTCTTCCAGATTACACGGTGCTGCGACCCAGAAGTCAGCCGTCTAGGTTCGTACACTGTTAAGTAAATTAATTTTAATAAATGTTAATTTATTTATTTTTATTATTGATAGAAAAGCTGTTTCTTACGCGGGAAGTATGTTTTATTATACCGAGCGATACAGTGGACTGGCAGGCAGCAGGTTGAGAACCGCTGCTTTGAAGTACAGTTGTCAGGAACTCGGCATTTTCCCCACAGAGTGTGTTAATCACAGATCGCTGGTTCCGGAGTTCCGGATTTCTGTTTTGACAAGAAGTTCCACAGAGTGCCCAAAGTGATGTCTCTGTGCTTAAGCGTAGCTGCGCGCCTCGTGGACGGTCGCAGAGCATTGTTTTATCTCCGATCATGACGCGTCCTGGGTTGAGAGACACTCGCTGCGTGTTCTTTTGCGTAGCTTAGCTATATTTATTGATATGACGTCATTTTGACGTACTTGGACGAAGTCCAGTGTCTTTCTACCCAGATGTTACAAAGCTAACATTTAAGAATTTAACAATCATATATTAAAATCTGCGACGTTTATTTTGCTTTAAAACAGAAATAACTTCCAACACCCCCGACCATACACCAGAATGCCTGTTCATTTGGAACTTTGGGACATGTACTGGATGCTACTGCTTCGTGGCCGGAGAGTTCGCTGTTCGAACCCGACTCTCGTGATTTTTCCTTCCAGTTAACAAAATCTATGTTGGTACAGCTGCTTTATGCGAAATGATGTTTATAAAACTCTTGTAAATTTAATTATTTCGCTGCGTTAATTCACGTAATTACTCTGTACCCACCGTAGATGTACGAACATGGCGATCTCCTTTGTAGACCTTCGTTCTTGCTGCGAAATGGAGTTGGTTTGTGCTGATTGGGGGAGGGGGGGGGGAGACTTGAAGGGTCTCAACTGATTCCATGCAAGAGAATCCTTCTTGAGAAGCTAATCTAGTCAAGAACTTCAACGCGTTTTATTTAGCCCGGAGGTTCATCACCCTTAGCTTCTGTCCCGAGTCTTTTGAATTCTGTTCATACGTTTTAATTAGATACGAGGCGCGTCCTCAAAGTAAGTTTCCCTGGGGCCGTTTACAGAAACAAAACACAATTTCATGGAAATATTTATTGCAACAGATACAGCAAGTGTCCAGCTATTTTTCAACATATTCGCCACCGGAATTGAGACATTTGTCATACCGTGGGACCAACTTTTGAATACCTGTGTCGTAGAAGTCTGCCGCCTGGGATTGGAACCACTGTGTGACAACCATCTCCGCCTCTCTGTCATTCTCAAAACGCTGACGCTGACCGGACAGGAATTTCTTGAGGTGTAGGAAAAGATGGAAATCACTGGGAGCAAGGTCCGGGCTGTAGGGTGAATGATTAAACACCTCCGAGCTGAACTCCTGCAGGAGACTCGCTGTCCGTCGAGCCGTGTGCGGCCTAGCGTTATCACTGACCGCACTTCACAGTCGGCGGGAGCTGGAATAAGAACCTCCATCTTCAACAGCTGCAACGATGCTACTGTGAGAACGCGGGAAGTACCGTTAGTGCATGCGCCATGCTACGTCATTGCTCTATCACGTACGCACAGTCGCTTCGCTCAATATAAGGTTTGCTAGCTGTGGGACGAGTGGGAAACTTACTTTGAGGACGCGCCTCGTATTTCGCATTAAACTTCGTTTTAGGCTGTAATTTCCTGGAAATAATCTCCAAGCCATTTCTTTTCGGAATACCCAGTCACTGTCGTTTCTAGAGGAATTCGTACACAACTGTGGTATTTATGTCGATATTCGACAAAACTTCGAAGTTTTGTCTCGGGGTTCGAATATCCTGACACACCCTACAGCCGATTAGCACTCGACTATGATCTGTTATCACGTTGAATTCGTAACAGAGAACGAAGCAGTAGGCGTGTGTATGTAATTTAATGTCGCTGTGTTAAGTTGTCTGTGTAATGGGACGATCTCATCGTATTCACTGCGTTACCGATTTCAGCTGTGCGTTTGTAGCTTAACTCTCGGTGCCTTCCTGTAAGAAACAGTCTGTGACTTTAAATAAATATTTAATATCATTACGTAATTTCATTGTCTTTGCTGTATGGGAAGGCAATAAAGGTATGTCCCTCGAGGTGTAAATATTGATTATGCTTCAAGGTTTCTCTGGTGAGTCCATGGATCGATACTAACCTTCATTTTGTGACCAGCTCGATAGTTTCGTGTGCCAGTTGGTTCAGGCTTTCATCCGAAACGGCCGTGGACTGCGTTTGGGTTTGTGGAATATCTCGTGTGCGTATATTTCGCGCTCCTTCATGATTACTTACGTGGTTTTATATAGAAGGAAACCATTCTTTCGCCTTTGGTGCTGTTCTCGTGAGTAAAAATGTGTATCTTAACGTAATTTATTTAGATTTTTCGGCAAATTACTGTTGCGTCGTAATAATAATTAATTTTCGTGTTAAAATCGCTATCTTTTAATGGTAATTTTTTTATTTGTAATAATTTTAAAGGGATCGCTTCCGGGTTCGGCTTTATAACTTCTACGCGGATGCGAAATTTATTGTGCAGAATCGCATTCGATACCTGACATTGGTTTACCTTGTTCGTAGGTGTCTTTATCAATCAAATATTTGCAGAAGGCGGAACCAGTGGAAATATACAGCAGCTGTTCCGATACTCCTTGGTCTAACAGTGACCTACACTTCATTTCGATACTGAGCATAATTACGTAACGCGTATGAAGTTACTGTTTTTTTTTGCATATAAAATTGCTTGTCAGAATTCAGACTCGAACACAGAACCTACATAAATCTAATGGCAATGAACAACACTTAACGGTAAAATAGACTGTACCTTAAAACACTTTCTCTGTCGAATATGACAATGTGTATATTTTTTTTGTGATTCATTTTCATTTGCTGTGTGTTTGAATTCCACAAGGAAATTTCGAAAACGCATATTTGAATAATTTGAATTATCACGGTTTTAAGTTAAGTATTTATGCATTAAATCCTCAGACACTTGTGTCTTCCGGGGTTGAAGATCTTCCGCCTGTCTACGCGTTACCGCTACCCGGAAGACACCGATTTCCTTAGTCGCCGCCGTGAGGACTCGAGTTTCCTTCTGTTTGTGATATTCGCATCAACTGTAGTCTACAAGTATAATGTTCGCATTCGTTCTGCCGTATAACACGTCTCGGAAAAGGCTTTAACTTAATTCATATTAAGTTTAATTCACATCAGACAAGATATAATTGTGTCTGTGGCCAATGTGCGTCTGGTATAAATAATTGTAATTTAATTGTAACGACAAACATAATTTGTTGACGTTAAAATAAATGATTGCTATTTATTATGACAATTATACGAAAACAAAAAATGCAAGGTTGTTGTTTATTAACCAGGCAGGTAGTCCACATATTTACCACTGGGCTTTAAAATAACATAATCATGCCATCGTGCTGACAGCCGATCGCCTGCAAACGGGGGGTACAACTAGTTTTCAAATCGCCTTGCGATCAGATATCCCGTCTCAGTAACGGGACATTGAACCATTGCTTGCTGGAGTGGTTCATTGTCCTGTTGACTCTGTGATAACGTTAATGGATGTTAAATAGGGTTGGGGCAGTTTCTTGAGTTACTGACGGCCCCCGTAATTTTCGTACAGTTATTTTGTAATACGCTAACCAATCTGACGTATGAAACATGTATTAAAAGTTTATTGTTTGTAGGAAACTTACATGTGTTCGTTCTTTTTTATTATTTCCTAGAAAGACGGCAAATGTGTTTGTGGTTCAGCTGCAGTAACAGTCAATTTCGATGCGTATCACGGAATACGGTAGAGGATTGAATAAATGCCGTTCTACTCTTTGTTTAGTGCTGGCAAGAACCGACTTTCACTTATGAATCCGCTACTGCACACAGCCGGATCTCAGTAATGTCATTTCCCCCCCCCCCCCCCCTTTGTTTCTCAGCGAGACACGTAACACATTATGGCCACTCATTACGACGTTCTCCTGTTTTTATCTCTCTTTGTTAGCCACCTTAGAATTTCAGAGTTATGTCATGCAATTAAGGTGTCTTTCCCCTCCTGTATGATGCATTGTGCTTCACCTCAACACACTTTATTAACCTTAATAGGATTTCCCTTTTCCCTGATGTGCTTCCTGTACTGGGCCACTTTACAGCATCATTGTGTTTTAGTGTAGTTAATTTCACAGCATCGGAATGATGCAGTCACATCTTACGTAAGAAGTGTCCGATTCACCGAGTAACACTAATCCTTTCACTTTGGATGGCAACAAATTTTAACGTGATCTTTTGAATTTGTACAAAATCTGATATGAATTCCATTAAAAACTGTACAAATTTTAGTTGTCAATATGAGCCCAAGACAGGTAATACAAAAGTAGCCATCTTTTCTTCTGATAGTGACGTTTTTATGGTTACCTGCAAGGCTTATGAATAGAGATCGCTTGACGGGGGGAATCGACCATAAGTTGTAAGATTTGAGGTTCTCACAGCGGTGAGTATGAAGATTTCCGTCTTCTGGGTTGTTGCGCTGTGTAGTCTGGTCGATGTTAACCAACGTTTCAGAGGTCATACTGCCTCCGTCATCAGAGTATGAAGATTTCTGTCTTCTGGGTTGTTGCGCTGTGTAGTCTGGTCGATGTTAACCAACGTTTCAGAGGTCATACTGCCTCCGTCATCAGGGCGATGAAGATTTCTGTCTTCTGGGTTGTTGCGCTGTGTAGTCTGGTCGATGTTAACCAACGTTTCAGAGGTCATACTGCCTCCGTCATACAGAGTATGAAGATTTCTGTATTCTGGGTTGTTGCGCTGTGTAGTCTGGTCGATGTTAACCAACTTTTCAGAGGTCATACTGCCTCCGTCATCAGAGTATGAAAATTTCTGTCTTCTGGGTTGTTGCGCTGTGTAGTCTGGTCGATGTTAACCAACGTTTCAGAGGTCATACTGCCTCCGTCATCAGAGTATGAAGATTTCTGTCTTCTGGGTTCTTGCGCTGTGTAGTCTGGTCGATGTTAACCAACGTTTCAGAGGTCATACTGCCTCCATCATCAGGGCGATGATCGACCATAAGTTATTTAATGTCGGCAAACACAGTACTGTGGAGTGAGCTTATCACGAGTCCCTGTCGCATTTTTCGGAAGAATTCATTATACTTAGTCGCCGCGAAAGCTTCAGATCATACATGAAAATTGTTATTTCCACTCAGCTTTCGTCGTAGGCCACTGCAGAGCGGGCATGTTTCCTGTCATGTCCTCAAGAGGTGTCCAGAAAGCTCGTAAAAAGCTCTTAATCTTGGCAGCAGTTTGTTTGATTAAGTAAAGGACTGGAAAGCCCGAGCGGCCTCGCGGATTTAATTTAAGTCCATTGAATAAAGATTCACAAGGTCAGGTATAGCCAAAAGGCACGTTTGCTCTTAAAATTGAGCAAGGAGTTTGGTGTTTGCTGTTAATACACAATTTCTCGTTTCCCATCAGCAGGCATGACTGGGCAAATAGAAGGATGCGACTAGATACTTGACTTCACGTGGAAATTTTTTTTTTACGACGCATTCAGTGGTTTGTTCCACGAGGGGCGAAGCGACTGTATTTCGCGTGGCGGGGGTCGGAAAAATAACTTTTTAAATAAAGGGTTGTGCTGATTTGAATGAACCTCAGCTAAGATATGCAGAACATTCACAGGTATGTGCTCAGAATAATTTTTTTATCGGTTTTGTTTTAATTTTTACTGCCAGTAATAATCGAGTCACGTTCTTTTATCGTGGGCCACGGTGGTCTAGCGGTTAGAACGCTGGTCTTGTAATCCTGGAGTCTCGGGTTCGATTCCCGGCGGTGCCCGAATTTATAACTTGTGTTGGGCAAGGCCGTGGTCTAGGCAACACGGAGTTTTCCTCCGTGGCATCCCAACAATTACTCCATTCACACACAGAAGAAGGCAATGGCAAACCACTTCTGGATCATCTGCCAAGAACGTATATGAACAGGTCCCAGTCCGAGAAAAGGATGGAAGGATCCTGTTCATATGGACCTGTCGGCAGACAGAACACTAAATAAATAAATAAGTTCTTTTATCGAGACCGATGTCAGATGACACTGCAGTTGACGTTCGACTAGCCTTAACGCATATGTAAAATACCCATTTTGAAATGTAGTCTTAGCACCACCCGGTACGTTTTGCAGTCTGTTGCAATGAAATGAAAAAGGAGTTTAGACGCCGTGTCATTAAAGAAGCAGGCATTTGCATCTTTGTTCTCGCAGTGGGTGGCGCCTTTAAAATTAGCACAATTTTTTGTTGTTGTAGAGCAGGAGAACTAGGTAATTGCCTGAGATATAGGCCTGTGGTACGGGGCTGCGTTGCCAAATGTATCGTGCTGTTATTGGTCGAGACTCTCCACAATCCAATCTTCTTTGTCTCCGCCCTATTGTCGGAGATTATTTTTTAATGTACCTGGACCCTCTTGGAATTATGGAACTGTGACGGTTTCTTCGTTCGACCATGCGTGTAGGACGGTAGGACAAATCTGACGAATGTGCTCTTAAAGATGACTGTATACATTTTTGTACGGGTGCGAAACATGGTCTCTCGCTCTTAGGGGATGCGCATAGATTGAAGGCGTTTGAGAATAGGGTGTTGCAAGGCCCATGCCTAAATGGAACCTATTCTGAGCCCTGTACATCCCGTCTACATTCTCCTGTCCTATTTCTGTGTAGCATCCGTGCGTGCTATATGCCCATCACATCTTACATCTTAATGATCACAGTTGCCCAAGAAAATGTGTCCTTTTCACCTTTGCGAGTTGCTCGCAAGGTAGTCGAAGTGATAAAATGGATTTCACGTGAAGGATTGGAATTTATTTTCCAACATTGGGAGATTGTAGCCCGTAAAGTGGGCACCGAGGATTTTTTCCGTGGGGAAAGGCGGCCGGGGCGTGGAACTGTCACCGTCTAGTCCCCGAGGTGAAGACTTCGCACAGCTGTACCCGCGTCATGCTTAATTGAGAACGTGACGACATCTCCTTTGCCAGTAGGCAGGCAGGCAGGCAGACACATCCGCGTCCTTGTTGCAGGCAGACTCGGTGTGTTCATGGACCAATCGAAAAACCAGTTTCAACTTTTATCATGTGATTTCTTTGTGCTGACTGGTGATACCGTAACAATAAGAAACCCGGATTTCGTGTAAGTTTCTCGTTACCGTTAAAGCTGGTTTTTTCAAGCTTTTGTCGTATCAGCAAGGTATGACAGGCATTCCACTTGGCTTCTCTTGACTTCTGAAGGACGTGACGGATACACCAGAGGACGAGAGGTTATACCCGAGTGCAGCCATCTTCCTACTCACCGCTGTGAGAACCTCAAGTCCTGCGGTATTCAAGTTTCATTTGTCTTGAACTGACGACACACATTGGTATAGCCCATCCTCGAATTCCTCTTGCTGCATCTCATGAAGTTCAAATCAGTGTTCAATTGACGGTGGGTCCTTGAGCCCATCTGTGCCGCGATCATGGGGTCTTTTCTGCGTGGGTGTCGACCATGGTCTTGTCTAGCAGTGTTTAGGAAAGTCGGTCGCTAATCGTCAATCCCTAGATTGAAAATGTTTCTCAGGAAAGCATGCGTATTTGGAGTGGTGGGACGGCGTATTCTTCTGTCTTAATTTTCCTTCACTGTTACATATGTCACGTGTGTGTGGTGTTCTGAAAGTTAATGTTTTCGTCGTGACGTTCCTGGTCACCTCACGAGCTACATTATTCCCAAAGATTGTCAGTAGGATAACAATATAGTCGTCGTGCGAACTTCTGAAGTGGGGGCGGTAGGTTCCTCCGAAACGCTGGAGCAAGATAGTGAGATTTCCGGTTCTCACGACTGCGAGGGCCTCGTCGCCTTTGATGATGGAGGCAGCATGCACGTCTGAAACGTCTGTAAACTTGTACCAGGCCACACGGCGCACCTCCCTGAAGTCAGCCATCTCCGGATATTTCTAATTTTGCTTAAAACCACCCACAGGGTCCGAGAATTCTCACAAACAATTTAACAGTTTAAGTTATTCGTACGTCGTTATGATCAGTGCCTTTGAAGAACACGGCCAGTTATTGAAGATGGCCGGTTGATGTTATGTAATAAGTGAATTGTTTAGGGGTGGCCAATGGATTTTTCTCGTCGCCTAAATTAAATATTAACTTGTCGCTTCTCGCACGTCTCTTTTTTCCGTCTTTTTGTTTTTGTGTGACCTTCAATACGACAACAGCCCGTGGCTTCATCCTGTCCTCCTTCAGAGAAACTGGCACGGCCCGCGGCCTCCAATTGTGCGGGTCGACGTTTCCTCTCAGGCAGGATTTCGTTGTGTCGGACATTCAGCTCCCGGGCAGGTTCAAGCCCCCCCCCTTGTGGTTTTTCTTTGTACTGGAATAATGTATTCACTGTGCTGAAGACAGGTGCGTGCTAGTTGACGCTCCGGGTGAGGGAAAGGGCAGTGGCTGGAAGGACGCGGGGAACATGACCTTACAGAAAGAGTTTTCTGAGGTCGCTAGCACTTTGCTTTGTACCGCTGGTTCGGATGTCGATTATATTCAAGTTATAATGAGCCCCGTTGTCAAACTGTGGCTGTCACGTACTGAACTTTGGTTACCTCTGAGGTCATATAAAGGACCAAACAACTTGTATGAAGTTTCTGAATTTGCAACTTTACTAGTTAGGGATCTCCCCCAAGTTTTTCACAGGTATATACTTTTAATATGGACTACTCATTGCCCTGATGATTAAGGCAGCAAGGACCTCTGAAACGTCGGTAGACTTCTACCAGACTACACGGCGTAAAAACCGAGAAGACGGCCATCGTCGAAAGTAAGTTCCCCTTGGGGAAATATGTACAAGAAAATTATATATTTTCCTGCTCGCCCTCCAAAGGCCTCGTTTCTGTCAGACGGCGTCACAGAAAAGAACTACGTATTTTCGTTTTTTTTTGGGGGGGGGGGGGAAACTGTGGATTTCTAATTTCGAGAATTGCGACCCCCGGGCGTCCAAGAAACTGATCCACTCTTACGTTTCTCCATCACGGCTCGTGCTGGTTGGAACAAGTGGCTTCAAATTGCAAAAAAAATGTGTTCGTCGCGTTGACGGCTTTCGCATTTCGAAGGTTTTCATCCAAACTTCGTCGTACTCTGCAGGTTCTTTTATCGGCTTTGCCGGAAGGCGTTTATCCGGTTTGTCGGTCGTCTTCTAATTTGTTATGTCGCTGTTTCCTTGAAGACTGCTGTTAACATTGCTAGAAATAAATGCTGTCTTATTAATGCATGTTATAACACTCAAATTTCAATGAATTATTCTATTTTTGATACGAGGTGCCCGAAGCTAAGTTGGATGTCGTGATTAACTAATTATTGCGACGCACCTGATAATTTATGCTTTGTTGTGGCCAAATCCCAACCAGCGTTATTTTCAGAGGCGTGTTGCTTGAATTCGGTCGTCACGTTAAAAAACAAATGTGAGACCGTGTTCCATCGGGTTGTCCCAGATTGACTCTGGACGTCCTCAGGTTGTGATGAGGCCGTCAGTTGTAGCGGATTATTTCTGGAAGAACCGAGTCTGCTCTTAATCCGTACGTCACAATAACCGGTTGTTTTAGAACGCGTCTCGGTCATTTCGTGCCAATCCAAAGCTGATGAGATCTTCTAACACATTCGAGTGATTTATGTAGAAACGGGACAACACGAGACTTGAAGTTTTCGCGGGGGGGGGGGGGTGAAAATGTAGATTCCGGTCTGGAGACCTGCTGCCTCAATATTTAAAATCATGACATTTTACCTTGCTGATGGAGACGGCAGGTTACTTCGGTAAGCACCTCCGTGTCTGCGTGGTGTTATAACCCGGAACTCCACAATCTAAATCGAGTCGAGTTCAGTCGTACGAGCTATTTGATGTGGTTTACTACTTTTTCAACTGTGCTCATTCTCTTATCTTAAGGTTTTTGATGTCTTGATGTTTCTTTAGTTCATTGACAGTCGTTTCGGTATGCTACATATAATCTATGGTTCGTGTAGTTTTCAGTTTCGTTTTATTGATAATTTTCTTTAATATAAATGTTTAATGTAGGCGTATGTTAACCATTCTTTTATGCAGTGTGATACGAGCTGCTAGAAACACGTCGGTGGTCACTGGTTGAGAACCCCTGTTTTAAAGGGCGAGCACTGCACAGTCGAGTGGTTGCCTCGGAATTAGCGGACATGTTGAAAATGAAAATTACCTTAGGAACAGACACGAGATGTTTTTATCGCCTGACCTTTGTAAAATTAATGCACCAGTTACTTTTTTGTTTTGTCGGTGAGAGCAAAATCTCTAAACTCTCTCAGCTGTTGCCAAAGTACGCACGATTTTTTTCTCCTTTGATAAGCTGTTGGCATCGCCGTAGGCGACTGTGTGCCAGGATGGCGTCAAACGCAGAGGATCAGTGTTTCAAAACGCGTTGCACAGTTGCGTCCCAGCGTTCCAATCAGCCAATCAGCCAAAATTCTACTGAGCTACGTGTCCCAGGCATTACTCTGGTAGCGGGCCGTTACGGTAATTCAGGATTCAATTTTTAAATCTTCCTCCGTAAATGGTTAGTCCGTGTTCGCATTTTCGGGTGAGATGGGTGTTAAAACTGGTTTCTTTTCTAAGCTACTAATTGCTTAGCCAGTCAATAAATTCCCTTTTATGGACGTCGAATGTTCACTACCCTGTTTGCAAGGCCGCGATATTAAGCCAGATGAATCGAGTCCATATCCTTCGACCCTGTTACACGTGGAAGTTCTTCGAAACTGCTATAAAATGTCTGTTCCTGTCACCATGCGAGGACAACCTCGTTTCTCATCCGTCGTCAGCGGGTCATGGTCGCTGTGCCAGTCTTGCCGTTCGTAACTTTGTTTGAGGGCTCCGATACGTCGAGAAACCTGTGTGTGTGTTTTTGAGTAGGCAGTGGTCGGCTTAACGCGAATGCTTTTTCTCGTGCATTGCGTTCGAGCCTGTTTTCCTAAGGTTTTTAGGTTGATTTTGAAAGAAAGTCTAAAACAGCCCCTTTCATCGCTGTTGTCTGTATATATTTAACTGGGCTCAGAATGCGTTTCTGACAAAACTGAGTGTGGTAACCGATCCTAAATTTTGTCTAATTTTGATTTTAATAATTTCTAAGGTCATTGTACTTAAATGCGTACATGTACAGGCAATAAACAATCATTTGAGTACTTGGCATGCACGTAATGTCATCATATGAGTGCAGCCTTGTGAGTTTTGATGACTTTAATTCATTTCAAGGCTCGTAGTACTTAATGACTTCTCCCGCGAAGTATTTGTTCGGCAGGAATTCGTGACATATATTTGCTGTGGGTCGTTTGCTTCAAACTAACTCCGTGGAACGAAGTATTCCTTCAGAAACTAGTCGGACATTCATAATTGACGGTATGCAAGTTGAATTATTTTTAGATATAAATTACTTCAAGAGTGGAAGTGTTTTGCTATTGGCCAGCCGCCCTGACTATCAATCGGGCGTCTTTGTCGTGGTTGAAGTACTGTTATCAAGTTTAATAAGGAGCAGTAACGTTATAATAATTCCCACGATGAACTTAATTACGGCCATTAAATGTTCACTATTATCGAAGCAGTTTTGACAGAATTACGGTAGTCCGCATTCACGTTGGGCTTTTAGGAAGTCCAAAGCATATTCGGCTCTCGGGTATGAATTTTAATTACGTTTGGAAGTAGATTCCCATAGTAATATTTTCTTGTCATTTATTTTGGGTCAAGAGTACGAAGTATCTGACTCGTATGCGTCTTCAGCTTTGGACATTTGTACATTTTGGGATCCTTCGATCAAAACTTTATGATGGTGACGGAGATGGTTCGTTGGTATCGTCGTGTAATCATTTGACACGAATGATTTTACGAGAAGATTATATTGAGTTTAGTCACCGCCAAAGCTTCAGATCCTATGTCAAAACGTAGTACAGAGTACGCGTGATATTCCTTTGAACGTTTCATCAGAGAATTTGAATTTTTATTCTGTTTTCAGCATGTTCATGAAATCTGCCTTTAAATGTATCGTAATGGTAGTAAAATGAACGATTAACACACGCAGTTCTTCTAAGAAGACGGTTTTGGTAGGGAAATGTCTTTAGAAACAGCGAGCCTGCACATCAGGTATCGAGAGAGGAGGATATTTTTGGAAGATGTTAACCTGCTCAGCGTAATGTCCAGTTGTCAGAAGCGCGGATTGGGGTCTGTGGGGTCTTAAACGAGCTACGCACTCACACACACAGATTTTTGACACAAATGCTGCACGAAGCATGAAATTTATTTCGTTTTGAGCGTGATGTTGGTGTCAGAGATCAGATTGCGAATTTGGTGAGCGTTACAAATGTTGTTTTTCGCCACGATCGCAGACTTCGTGTGAGGCGAGATCCCATTACATGCACCCAGAAAGAAAGCGTGTTTTTTGCGTTCTCTGAAAGCACAAGGAAGAAGCTGGCTGAGATTTCAGGTTCTCACGGTGGCGCAATAACCCAGAAGACAGCCATCTTCAAGGGAAAGGCTAAAGTTCGCAAGATAGCGCAGGTATGAGAGGTTGACGCAAATTTTTGTTGTTGAGGGGTGTGAAGGTATAGCGCTCTGCGAAGCCGCGCGAATGTCGCAGAGGTGCACCACGGGAAACGCAAGTTCCTGGAGGGATGTCTGTAGTCGTCGTCGTGTGGCGAATGTTCGAGGTCGGATCCTCTGAACTTGATCCGATTTCTGTGAGACAGATTCGGAACCCTGGACTGTGTTGCTGATGTGTGCAAGTATGTCAGCACCATTGCTGACTGCTGTCATGTCATCCTTGACAGGCTCTGTGTTGTGGTGACGAAATATTCTGTTGATGAACTCGCCTTCCTTGACTAACGCAAATGCACAGTCGTGACCGCGTTAACCCTTTGAAGCCGAAGATCGTCTGAATATTATTTATGAATTCAGTCCGTACCGCGAAGAAAACACTACACCTCACCATTACGAAAATCAGCTGGTTAACCCTTTGAAGCCGAAGCTCGTCTTCATAATATTTACGAATCCAGACCGTACCGCGAAGAAAACACTTCACTTAACCATTAGAAGTCGAATCAGGCGGTACCACATAAGATTTAACAAAAGAACATCCCGGTCAAAGCCTTAATCATGCGTTTTGTGTCTGATAACCTTGCATTGACCTTTGTTCCTATAAATTGTATTTCTTTGTCTTCTCCACTGTGATATTAAGCTGAATTTTGGTTTTTGGTTTTAGCTAGTTTCTTTTCGCTCAGTTGTGTCAGGTTAACGTGCATCAGTGCTGTGAACGTTGATTAGTTACCTGGATGTTATCATGACCGTGAGTTGGGGAAGAATGCACGCTTCACAAGTCACTAAAGCGACTGTCTCAAGGCGTTGTACTGGGGCGCAGTGCTCCGGAATGTCAGTGTGGATATTTACAGTTGAAAGGCAGGATGTTTACGAAATGATATAACACTTTCTCAGCTTAACTGGATTAAATTATTTTTATTGCGTGACATAATTGTGAGGTTTTCCGTTCCTAGAACACAGTCTCTTACAAATTCTAAATGGTAACTAAATGCATAGGCGGATTTTTTTTTTGTAGTCTGAATTCTGTCTGAGTCAGCGGATCATAGATTTCTTCCTCAGGACCGTTTGAAAATTGCCGAGTGCCTTGTCGGATCACTTAATGATTTCTCTCGCTGTTTATCTGTTGTAATGCGCTGTGCTGAAGGCGCAAAAGATTGGAATAGAGAAGCTGATAGTAGTGTACATGCTGTATTTGAAGAATATATTGACATTTTTGTACTATTTGTTTATGTATTTTGATTAATTTTGCGACACATTTGTTTTGTAATCCCAATCCCACGAAGGACCCCAGTGAAACTTAAGGACCGCTGGTATTCTGTGGACTACACTTTGGTAATGCGTCCTGTTTATTGAAGGAAAAGGTGAAAACATTTAAACATCATGGCGTCAGATGTGGGTCCAATTAAGACGTATTTATTATCTTTGTTTCACTTCCGACTGAATAGAGCTGAAGGCCCTTCCTTGGGTAAGAGCGTCATGTCATCACCACCTTTGTATTAAATGTTGAGGGGTTATTGGGTCCTGAATGAGGACTCGGCCGTTGTTTGGTTTGATGATTTAGTTTTCATTTACAAGAAATTAAAATATCTAGAGCGAATCACCGCGTCTATTATGGACGCTGACTCATTATTCAAAACCTTTTCCCCTTTGGCCATGGGCTGTTTTAAGCACTTACTGAAGTAATTACTAACGCCACGCAACATAGTTCTTCTTGAAAAACTAGTAGTTGCTAAACTGGTCATAAAATTACCCAACGTTTGTGGAATCCGAAGGTTAGCCCCCTCCCCCCCTCCCCCCAAATCCATGTTCCTACTTGAAGTCAGATGAATCCACTCCATATCATACCCTGTTTTTTCAATATACACTTTAATATTATCCTGCCATCAGCTCCTAGTTTCCTACGCGGTTTTTTTATTCTAAGGTTTTCCATTAAAATTTTCTGATTTTTTTATCATCCACCCAATGCGTGCTTCATACCCCGCCCATCTCGCCCTCCTTAACACGTTATACTTCTAGACTATTCTCTCAAGTTATTAACCAAAAGAAATTAATTTAAATCTGCACTTTAGACAAGTAGTTGACAACTGAGCGCACTGTACCTTATCATTTACGTAATCATTGCTGAAATCGCGTGTAACCACATGCACAGTTCAGTAATTTACGAGCAGAGGGCGCAACAAATCGTTGACCTCCTTCAGTGCGAAACAATAGAAAAAGTCATCTTGGGGTCATGGAAAACTTCCAAGCCCGTAGAGCTCTAACGGAATAGAAAACCACGCCAGTTCTTTCAACTTGACGTTTTTCTGTTCAATTCACGTCTCGTTCTTGTTGTCTTCCGTCTTCTTTGAGGATACTTCCGTGGTATCTGCCGCTGTGTTTCCGTCACCTCTCTTCTGTGTAACTCGTGCGTTCACACCAACGGAACTCGATGTCGAGGGAAGCTTTTTCTTGTAGATACCGTATGAAACGCGTCTTAGGATTTGAGTCCGGAGATGGCTGTCTTCGGGGTTGTAGCGCCGTGTAGCCTGGTAGAAGCTCCCCAACGTTCCAGAGGTCCTTGCTGCCTCCTTCGTCAGGGCGGTGATGATGGAGGCATGGAGGATTTTCTTCATTGAAGCTGAACATCTGTAAAACCGGCGCTCATGACCAGTGTTCCGAAACTGTTTTTGTCAGCGGCACACACTAATTTGTCAAAGACACATGACGGCACACCACAGAATTTCGCCTCGGGAAAAGGGGATAGGAAACTTTACATAGACATAAATATGTGTCATGTAAATTTCTGCCCTATAGCAATGCAGGGTTATTATTATTATTATTATTATTATTAAGTGTTCTGTCTTACGACAGGTCCATTGCTCTGCCCAAAAAGAGCTCTCCAGTTGTCCCTATTCTCGGCTTCTCGTTTTAATTCCTGGAACGTCATCTTCTTTCCTTGTTTAAGGTCGTCGGTTAGCTGTATCTGTCTTCTTCCCAGTCCTCGCCTTCCTTCAACCTGGCCTTCGATGATATCACTCTGTAATCCATTCCTTCTCATAATATGTCCCAGCCAGTTAGCTTTCCTTCGTGTAATCGCCTGCAGAATGCTTCTTTGCTCGTTGACTCTCCTCAATACTTCTTCGTTGGTCACTCGATCCGTCCACCTGATCTTCTCTATTCTTCTCCAACACCACATTTCAAAACTCTCCAGGTATTTCTGTTCCTTCTTCCTGAGTGTCCAAGTCTCTGCTCCATACGTAACACTTCACTAGTTCCTTCTTCATCTCCAAGCCCAACTTGCCAGTGAGAAGTATACGAATCAACACTTAACACGTGTTGAGTAAAACTATCGGTGATGAATCATTGCGCTTGTAATATAATTACGAATTTTAATTTTGATTATGAAAGATAACATTATTATTCAAACTTCTTCATTTTGACCATATTTTATGGTATTTAATCTTGTAAGTTTTTTCTAGTTTTTTTATTGTTTATTCTTTTAGTATTAATGAATTGAATTATTATATTACTTAGGCATATTAATTAGCCCACTTTCTTTTGAATTATCACTCAATAAAGGAATTGAATTTAATTATTATTATTATTACTAATATGACACATTTTTATATTTATTTTCATTTGTTTGATTTTGTATATGTAATGTTTTAATTTTATTATTATTGAAATGAATGTAATCATTGTATTATATTTTATCCTGTAATGTTGTTCAGTGCTTGACTGTTATTGGCCTTACCTGGCTGTTGTCAAACTCTTACATAAATTAAATTAATTGAATTGAATATTGCCTATTTTATACGTTCTGGTCGTCAGGTAACCTGTTGCAGTTGACATTCTGAAGCATTGCTAGTATTTCTTTGCTCTTTATGGTTGTAAGCACGTGCAAGATGATGTATTCAGACCTCAAGACTTCTCGTAATCGAGATTTATCGGGTCTCTGTGTTTGTTGATCAGCTGAACGCTCCGTGAACAAAGTATTTTCGTTTTACTGTTCAAGTTATATTTATGCTATTAATTTGCTAAGTTGTTGTTTATTCTGCTTGTAAAAGAGTGTATTTGTTAACGGGTAATAACAAATATCACGATCGCTAGTCGCGGGTGGGATAACTCCTGGTGCGAGATGGAAGGACCGAGTTTACTCGGGATGAAGAAGTAACCGGATTGTATATCAGACTGCTTTACACCTCAGTCTTGCTTATTTTACTGTGGTCACAGATAATCGTCACAAGTCAACATAATCGAATTGAAAATCTCGAGGTACCAGCAGAGCCAACGCCCATAATTGTTACGCTCTGCATGTTTTTCCTAACTTGGTACGATGTGATGTATACGTTAAGGAAATGTAATGTGGAGAGGCATTATCAAGGCCTGTGGTGACTGCACTATTATTGGCTCTGAAGTAAATGTAACACGAAGGCCGTGAAATGAAGCAGCGTGTACAAAAATTACCTGGGCCTGCCCCCAGCTGTTTTTGCGTGTCTTAACTGACGTCCTGTGCGTGTTTCGTCGATGCTCCGTACTGCTATCGAACAGTACAGATTATTTTCGGAGCGATGAAACAACAGGACGTTTCTAAATTTGGACTTAGAAATGTATTTGCGTAGAAATTGTTAATTTAGAAATTTAGAATGTGAATTTTTATGTGTTTACATACCGTATCTGCGTTACGAATTATACGTTTCTATGCTCCTGTGTGTAATTAATAACGGCGGATTTATGGCTTCGCTGAACGTGTCTGGATTAAGATGCCCTTGTCAGTTGATACGAGAACTAGTTCACAGTTTATGCTGGTTTCGTTGTGAATTCCTGTTTCGTGCAGCGTTATAACATTGAAACAGCATTCTCTAGTGTCGAGCAGAAAAACGATGGATTTGCCTGTATAAAAGTTAATCCTCTGTGTCTTTTGGATACGGTGCAGAATCCTCGATGTACGTGCCCTTCGTTGCAGTCTCTGGTTCCGTTAGTAATTTTAGGCTAGAAACATTCGTCGGACCAACGGAATGCCTACAGTAGGCAATACGGTTGGTTATTGATTAACCCTTTGAAGACGAAGCTCGTCTGAATATTATTTATGAATTCAGTCCGTACCGCGAAGAAAACACTACACCTCACCATTACGAAAATCAGCTGGTTAACCCTTTGAAGCCGAAGCTCGTCTTCATAATATTTACGAATCCAGACCGTACCGCGAAGAAAACACTTCACTTAACCATTACGAAAATCAGCTGGTTAACCCTTTGAAGCCGAAGCTCGTCTTCATAATATTTACGAATCCAGACCGTACCGCGAAGAAAACACTTCACTTAACCATTACGAAAATCAGCTGGTTAACCCTTTGAAGCCGAAGCTCGTCTTCATAATATTTACGAATCCAGACCGTACCGCGAAGAAAACACTACACCTCACCATTACGAAAATCAGCTGGTTAACCCTTTGAAGCCGAAGCTCGTCTTCATAATATTTACGAATCCAGACCGTACCGCGAAGAAAACACTTCACTTAACCATTAGAAGTCGAATCAGGCGGTACCACATAAGATTTAACAAAAGAACATCCCGGTCGAAGCCTTAACGACGTAGTATCATCTTCGCTGGTAATGTAGCTGACATGCTTATAGAAAACAAAGAAATGTCCCACTTAACTTTGACCTGGTTCAACGTAAAATCTTGTAACGACAAACGAATCCATGGGTAGGTTTTAGATCCGATCGCAGGGGCTAGTAATTTGAGCTGCTCTATCGCTGGGATCGTGGGTTGGAATCCCACTCGATGCATGGTCTTTGCCAGTCGTTGTTATTTTGTACCGCGTAGGTAGAAGTCTTGCAATGGGTCGATCACCCGCCTCTCCCGTGCAAAGATTTCTACCGAATGCCTCAAGGATTTATAGCTTCAGTATTTGGAGCAGATCAAAGGACAGAATTTGTTAAATCTGAAGAACGCTCATTACACACACACACACACACACACACGGTTTTAATTGAGACCTAATTCCGGCCTCTAGCTCACCGAAGGGTATATTATTATTAGTCTATTAGCGTCTGATAGATGAGTTATTTTGTAAGTAACTTTTTCTGGCCTTTGTTTGGGTCGGTCCGTCCTTAGGATTTTTCCTGTGCTATATTTGATCACTTGAGCGCCAACAGGCTTTGAATCGGTCCACCTTTCGAAACCATACAAGTAGCAGTAGCCTGCCAGACTGTCCGTCTGTCCGTACAGAAATACATTATGGTGGACGCCCACAAAAATATCTCCGTCTATTTTAGGTCTTAAGATTCTTTCAGGTCTGTTGAGGATTTAATGAGGGAGGTCGGCTTCTCTCATGCGGAACCAGGCCAAGGTACAGCCTTACAACCTTATTTTTTAATACAGAAAATCAGTTTTGGTGTGTTGTTATTATTCAACACGTGGCAGCGTACCGTCAGGTCTTAAAATCCGACTTTTTCAATCGACGTGTGAACGAGAGTGGTGATGCATTTCGTCGGCAAGACCAACAGTTTCTATAGGAAATGTTGATTAACTAGATCGGGACGTAAGTGATACTGTTCTTGAGAATTCTAATATAATCTGATTCTGCTGCTGTTATATTGTCTTTGATCCCCCCCCCCCCGAATAATTATTTCCGCCTGTCTTTGCATGTTGGCGCTGCCAGTGAGAGTAATACGAGGTGATACCCAAAAGTTCATGGAATTTTTCCCATAAAAATAATTGCTTATCATAACTCCTAGTTTTCACCGTCTCCTTGGAAGTAGCCTCTTACAACAAAGGCATGTCGTTGGAATTTTGAACATTTAATTCCGAAGAACATTCTCCTAATGTGTCAGTACATTGCCCTACGACCCAAAAGACTGCCATCTTGGAACTCACCGCCACGAAAACCTCAAATCCTACTGTTTTATTACGCGTGGCGTGTTTCTTTGTAAAAACTCGCATCGACTTAGCTATAGACAGCTTAAAACTGCATGTAATTGCATCGAGCGGCGGTGCTGATTAATGCAAGACAGGTAGCAGGTGTATTTAATGTGTTTTTTTTATGAAATTTGTAGATTTCAGTTTCCCGGTTCATTAACTTCATGCTGTTCAGACACTTGGTATTTTAAGACGTCATCACATGGATGCACGGGAAGAAACGTGGTGAGCTCTTGCATTCTGTTAGCTCATTCTGTCTGCGTTGCACGTATTCAGGAAAAGACAACTGGATTTCTGTGCTCAGTTTCTTCGATGCCAAGCCATCGTTCAACTTCCTAGCACGCCGTTCACTGTTATTACGTGCATCACCAGGAGATTAGAAGGAGACGCTTAAACGTGTTCTGTAAATGCTGGAAGATACATCTTCAGGTGTCTTGTGCGGTGCAGAAGATGCTCTTAACTTCAGATTTTACAATTTAGGACATGTTTGGCATTTAGAAGCCAGTTTTACCACCCATCTTGTTTCATGTGTCCGCGATTTTAAAGATGTGATATTTGAGTTACGCATTGAACGTGCTTTGGGGCTTTCGCCCTTGCTTGGTGCAGGGCTCCAGTGACGTCCAAAAGCAGTTTCGTAAATTCCAAATTTCATAACCTAGTCAAAATAGTGACTAGACCGCGGGCTGAATGACCGGGGTTCGATGATGGGTGGGGCAGGGTTTTATCATCGCTGCAACGTCCAGCCCAGAGCTCTGGTCTATCCAGCGCCTTGCCCAATGGGCACAGAAGCTCTTTCCTCGGGAGTAAAGCGGCCGGGGTTTCAAGCTAATAACTCATCTTCATCTAGTGCCGATGTTTAGAATGTGTGGAACCGTAAGTCCACTACTCCATACGTCTGCATGGCTTGGTGTTTCGCTAAACCCAGGGATACCTTTACCTTTTTTAGACATAATTTACCTTAGCGTAAGCGAAGAACGGCTTACGTGCACGTCCTGTCCGCCTGTGTTTCTCTTTTATCCGTTCTGCTGCCATCTATCAGCTGTCATATGAAATGATCGTGCTGCCATCTCTCAATGGCCATATGAACTGCTGGTACGTTTAGTGAAGGAAGCCGCAGCTTGGGCTTTCTGGAGCGTCAAGGGCGATCGTGGCTCCTTGATCTCTTATTTTCCCAAGAGATTACGGTGTTTTTCAGGAACTTAACTCCCGCATTTGGGGAGGGATTGCTGTGCTGAAAGGCCATACGCCTCATTTTGACGAAAAAGACAGATGTAGGCGTGAAACGTCTTTACTTTCCGCTTTAATTAACGATATGAGTGGGTTCCCCTTCCTCTCTGTGAAGGAAAATTTTGGGAGAGGTTACTGCAGAGTACTTGTGGGGTGTACCGTCCTCCCTGGAGGTTCCGATCATGAAACAGATATCCAACACGCGATCCGTCACTGGCGCTGCATGAATGGAATAACAGGGTATCTAAACTATTATTACTGTTAACGTGAAGTCCTACCCTATGCTTCTATGAGAAACAAATCGATATTGAAGTCGAGGGCGATGCCCCGTCCTCGAGAAAACTGCCGCTCGCTTTGTGTGTCTCGGTAACACGCCACGACACCCGCAGTCCGCTGGTTTCGGTGGTCTTGTGGGGAACAACCGCGGGCTTCTGTCTGTTGCAAAGTCAAGGTAAATGAAAGTGTTCAAGTGTGGTGCTCCCGTGCGTAACTTGCTGGCAGTGTCCGTCGCCCAGATTGTTCTTTGTCGTGTTTTACCACTCGATTCTTTGCCGATCAAGCACCGTCTCAGAATTTCGTCGTGTCTGAAGCCCGTTTTAGGAATGTGCCCGAGGTGCGTCGGCCGAGACAGGACGCTTTCATCTGTGTAACTAACTGCCTTGGATTCAAGGAAAGTGCTGGACGGAATCGTAACACAATTCGTATTTATTGCCAAAATGTATAATTGTATATTCAGTACAGTTATTGTCGTAGTTTATAATCTGCTTATGACACCGAGTCGAATCGTGTTCTTCAGGTTATAAAGGTACGCTACAAGGTGTATTAATTCAATTCTCGCTTTTGTGGAGAAGTGAAAACATTTTAGAGGAATTTGGAAATGTTCTTGTAACTGCGCACTGCAGAAATGTACACTACTGTGTTGGCCTAGTGGCCCGTGTTTTTACGGGCAGATAACAAAATTATGTTGCAAATCTTTTCTGATCGCCCGGTTCTTACAGCGACTGATCGCGAAATGATCTTTAGGGAAGATTAAAGAAATAAACGCACGCGTACGGAGCCAGTTCCAAGCACGTGCGTGGTTTCAGGGTTTGCTGCCGAACTAACAACACCACGTGAAGTTTTTTGCAGTCAGAATCTAGTTCGTTCATGGATGAAGTTTGAAGTATGCGATGTCATCGCAGCAAGCAGGCCTTTCTGATGATAGTACTCCATACTATTTTGACTGATGTAATATACTAGTGTATTTTTAACCCTTCACGTTCATAAACCGACTCCACTGCCGTCGTTCTGAGATGCGAATAAAGGAATAAAGATTAATAAATGAAGATTAAAAAACAAATAAAATTTTACGACCACCACAGCGATTATAGGACGTAGAATATGGGTTGTAGCGCCGTGTAGTAAGGTAGAAGGTTACCGACGTTTCGAAGGTCCTTGCTGCCTCCGTCATCAGGACGATGATGGAGGCAGCAGTAATAATTTCATTTGCTCAGTGTCTTTTGGTACAGAGAAGTTTGTGTTGGCGTTGACAGAAAATCATGTTGCTCGTTGTAATTTAGAATGTGATGTAATACCATGCTAATGGCGATATTATGTTTTGAAATTTCTCATACCAGAACTCGGAACGAAAACTGTAGTGGATTTATGTCAAATTTTAAATGACGCGTAGTAGATAGAGTCGGAATGTAATGACGAAACAGCACGTTCGTCAAATTTTTATGCCCTGTGTACAGCGCGGAGGATTGAGAATCCTCGATACAGGTTCTCTCTCTCTCCCCCCCCATCTCTTTCTGCGGTGTTGACATCTGTTAAGCCACTGACCTTTCACGGATGTAAAGTACTTCCATTAAATTGCTGCGTCTGAAAAAGCCACAAACTCTTGAAGCATGCAGCTAGAGAGAGATTCTGTGTGATTGGTTTCTTTTCTCTCATGAGGCGACTGTTGTAATGGGCGTGCCATTGAATTATTCCAGTCTGTTCTTCGGCTGGACATCCGTCCCAGCTTCCCTTGAAACTTCCGGCTCTGCTGAGATCGTTGTCTGTTCTGGTGCTCTGGGTTCTGACAACGTTTACCGACTTTACGGAGGAACGTACCGCTTCTACGTGTAGGGTATTAAGTTCGTCGCAGAAATGAATGTTTGTTGAATTACTCTTGTCTCCTGAGTCTTCCGTGTTTTATTTTTACTAATGCCATTTCATTTTCTTTTTGTCGATATCGCGAAGTCTGTGGAGATAAGAACTTTGGTCCACCACACTGTCATTTGAACATCGTCTCCTTGACACAGGAGTCGGGCTCAATTTTTGTATTAGCCCATAATTGTGCATATGTAATAAGGACTCGTGTTACCAATCTTATAGTTCGTAAAAGACAAACAAACGAACAAGAGTTTCTTAGTGTTAAAAATATATTAAAATAGGCCGTCAATCACAATATAAGATAATTAAAAGATTAAAATATCATTTTACGTTCCTTATCGAGTACTCGATTTACATGTGGAACATTTACGACATGTTTCGGCTATATATAGCCGTCATCAGGTGTTATGTTATAAACTTTTTAACTGAATTACTGATTTTTACTAATTTTAATGATTTTTAGTTTTCATTTTTCTTATCATGTTCTTGTCCTTCATATTGTATCTTCATCTGTTGTATCACAAGTCACTAATATGAGTTTCTTCCTCGGAATTCTATTATCGAGCTGGTTGTACCCGCTGGCCCCCCTCCCCAAATCTAGCCCTTCCGCTAGTTGCGAAGGGCCATTGAATCCATCCCGAATAGCTATTTTTTTTCGTCATTGCACCTCCTGATTCAAGTACCGACCGGACTCTGTAAATTCGGCTTGAGCTCCCTGGTAAGCTGGTGATTCCTTGTCGTCATCGGTACTACAAGCCAGTATAGTTCCTTGCATTCCTTGTCCCAATGCTTGCGGGCCCCAGATTGCCTCGGGTGGAATGAGGAGGGCTGAGCGGTTTCTTAGGCGGTTTACGGCGCATGCAGACATAGGAATAGAACCCCCATCAGCCAACCAACCAAAAAGCTAACTACGCTACGCTAACGGGAGCCTCTACTATTCAAACTGGGGTAATCCAAATCAGGTCTCAAACTTGACATTATATATTGCTGGCCTTGTAATCCTGGGGTCTCGAGTTCGAATTTATAACTTGTGTTGGGCAAGGCCGTGGTCTAGGCAACACGGAGTTTTCCTCCGTGGCATCCCAACAATTACTCCATTCACACACAGAAGAAGGCAATGGCAAACCACTTCTTTATCATCTGCCAAGAACGTATATGAACAGGTCCCAGTCCGAGAAAAGGATGGAAGGATCCTGTTCATATGGACCTGTCGTCAGACAGAACACTAAATAATAATAAGATGAGGTGGTCTAGCGGTTAGAACGCTGGCCTTGTAATCCTGGGGTCTCGGGTTCGATTCCCGGCGGTGCCCGAATTTATAACTTGTGTTGGGCAAGGCCGTGGTCTAGGCAACACGGAGTTTTCCTCCGTGGCATCCCAACAATTACTCCATTCACACACAGAAGAAGGCAATGGCAAACCACTTCTGGATCATCTGCCAAGAACGTATATGAACAGGTCCCAGTCCGAGAAAAGGATCGAAGGATCCTGTTCATATGGACCTGTCGTCAGACAGAACACTAAATAAAAAAAATATTGCTATTAGAATTAAGCCCCTCCTCTGGTCTCTATCATCCCTCATAGGGACATAATCGCCCTTATGTATTCGGGGGTTGTACAGCTGGCAACAGGGCTGGCATCAAAGTCCCCGATGAGTGAACTTTGTACGTCGTTTACAAGTCGATCGTCATCGACCGTCAATATTTAAATCCCATTTTCTCCGTAGTGATGATTTTTCTTATTCTGGGCGGTCTGGATTTTTTCAGTGTACTAATTAGCTTGCGTCACACTTAATATAAATATCTAATGCCTAAATGCTCAGTGAATGGTACACGATATTTAAGGTGGGATTAGGACTGGCGAAATTAAGTGAAGGGTTGTGAAATTTGAAGATTTCGAAGATTTCTGTCTTCTGGGTTATTGCGCTGTGTAGTCTGGTCGATGTTAACCAACGTTTCAGAGGTCATACTGCCTCCGTCATCAGAGTATGAAGATTTCCGTCTTCTGGGTTGTTGCGCTGTGTAGTCCGGTCGATGTTTACCAACGTTTCAGAGGTCATACTGCCTCCGTCATCAGAGTATGAAGATTTCTGTCTTCTGGGTTGTTGCGCTGTGTAGTCCGGTCGATGTTTACCAACGTTTCAGAGGTCATACTGCCTCCGTCATCAGAGTATGAAGATTTCCGTCTTCTGGGTTGTTGCGCTGTGTAGTCCGGTCGATGTTTACCAACGTTTCAGAGGTCATACTGCCTCCGTCATCAGAGTATGAAGATTTCCGTCTTCTGGGTTGTTGCGCTGTGTAGTCCGGTCGATGTTTACCAACGTTTCAGAGGTCATACTGCCTCCGTCATCAGAGTATGAAGATTTCCGTCTTCTGGGTTGTTGCGCTGTGTAGTCCGGTCGATGTTTACCAACGTTTCAGAGGTCATACTGCCTCCGTCATCAGAGTATGAAGATTTCTGTCTTCTGGGTTATTGCGCTGTGTAGTCTGGTCGATGTTAACCAACGTTTCAGAGGTCATACTGCCTCCGTCATCAGAGTATGAAGATTTCCGTCTTCTGGGTTGTTGCGCTGTGTAGTCCGGTCGATGTTTACCAACGTTTCAGAGGTCATACTGCCTCCGTCATCAGAGTATGAAGATTTCTGTCTTCTGGGTTGTTGCGCTGTGTAGTCTGGTCGATGTTAACCAACGTTTCAGAGGTCATACTGCCTCCGTCATCAGAGTATGAAGATTTCCGTCTTCTGGGTTGTTGCGCTGTGTAGTCCGGTCGATGTTTACCAACGTTTCAGAGGTCATACTGCCTCCGTCATCAGAGTATGAAGATTTCTGTCTTCTGGGTTGTTGCGCTGTGTAGTCCGGTCGATGTTTACCAACGTTTCAGAGGTCACACTGCCTCCGTCATCAGGCCGCTGTGAGAACCTCAAGTCTTACGTTGTGAAATTTGTTTCATTGATGCATAATTTAAAAAAAAATATAACGTGACTTTTATGAAGATGGTTTAGTCAAAAATTGTTAAATAATAATGCCCGATGTATTGTAATTATAACCGAGCTGGAGCATAAACAAACCACATAGCAGTAGGATCTGAGGTTTGCACGGGGGTGAGTCCAAAGGTGGCTGTCGTCTGGGTTGTTGCGTCGCGTATTCTGATAGAAGTTTACCGACGTTTCAGAGTTACCAACAGTGTCGCCTTTATTGAAACCAATTAAGTCTGATGTGTGTCGGTCATAAAGTTAGACTATAAGGAGTGTCCCGCAAGTTCCTGCCATGGGAAACTCAGTTGTTTGGCAATAATGCGGGAATATGAAAACTTGTCGTTTGAAACAACTTTTCCTTCTTTACATTTTTACGTTTTTGGCACAAATAACAAGTCTTCGTATGGCGTGGAGCTTGTGGGACACTCTGTGTAGGTGTGCAGTGTAGGTGTCTGCTTTATCTGCAGTTCGTTCAGTGTGGAAAGTCAGTTATCCGAGGCAGAGTCTTATCAAACGGTGAGATAATGCGGACCGTAATGGATTACGTCGAGATTTGCCTTACCAATTACAGCCTGTTACTCAATGGCTGGCAGCAACTGGTAAATGACCGTGTCCAGTCCGAAAGCCGTTGTTTTCTACGGATGAACGTCTTGCGAGAAAGTTTATTCCGGCGATATTCTCCGTCTTTGTCCCCCTCGACCGCTGGACAAGCGTTATCTTTGCGTATTTTTCACGTGCGGTCTGAATTATATTGATATAGAGCCGTGTAATGGAAAATTAATATCCAGAGCTTCCGTCCACTGAAAATCGCTTTCATGGACATTACGTACAAATGTCGTAGTTTGTTCTTATTGTTCAGACTGTACTCCTGTACCCCGTTTTCCTTTTTGTTTCTTTTCAGACTGTATTGTACTTGAAAGGAAAACAGAGTGGCCTGAAGTTAAATGAAACACGATTACAGGTCACTGTCGTATTTGTGCTGATAGAAGTCTCACCTTTACGCTGTTCAGTTTAAGAGGAGACATAATTTTGGCGATGAAATTTCTGAACTGCGTGGGAGAGGGGCGCCACGGAGCAGGGAGGGACCTTGTGAAGTTAATAGTCGGTCAACAGTTAAGAAATTCTCTGGCTCTTACGGATGTCGAAGGGCATTAGGGAGTTAGTTGTGTTTGGATTTCAGATAGGTTGCCCCAGTTACGCTGATTCTGGTCGTTAATGTGAATAGGAATTCTGCTTTGACTCATTAATGTTGACTTTATGTTAGAGATACGGAATGGAAAACGCTCAAGTTTCGCGACATTCATGTTTGTCTTCTGCCGGAAGGACAACTTTGTGGCATCAGGACCTTACTCGAGTTCTGCTTGCTTACGTGTCCTTGTCTGAGCAAGAAGGGAATCAGATTGCAGATACCACTTAAACTGAGGTTGTTGACGCCGTGGGTATGATCCGTCGGAGAGTTCAGGCAGCAGCTTTTTCATCCTTCGGAAAAGAATTTGGTCTGGCATTGTAATTGAGCCTTGCCTGCGAGAAGACAAGGTTCGAGATTGGATACGCAGGGGAGAATTGTTTCGGATTTGTTTATGGGCTTGTTGAATCTCAGCGAAAGGGGATTTCATTGGCATTGAATGTACTAGTACAAGACCGAAACAACATAAAAGGTTGTGCTGTAACCTTTTGTCGAAGACAAGACAACTATCGCAAATGGCGAAGGTAGGAGAATTACACATTGTTCGTCAACAAACTCTTGGATCAGTGGCCATGAAGGTATCAGAACTGTTTAAAATTTCTTGTGATCGTGGAATGTTGTCTTGTGCTTCTAATTTTGGGTACACTGAATGTGAAGTCTGTGAAATGTAGCATCTGGGGGTGGGGGTGTCGCACTGAAGATGTGTGTATTGTCACAGAAAGGTAGCTAATACTTTGTCCACCATTCAGCGCCTGCTGTACAATGGATTACCGATTATCCGGGGACGAAAAGTTAAAAAATAATTTAGAAAATCTGTTGTATAAATTAAAACGATTAACAAGAAAGGAATAAATTCAATAATGATATTTTTAATGCATTAACATAAATTGTTACTAAAATCTGAAGTTTAAAGAGAGATTACTATCCTTTAGAACAGGGGTGGCCAACCCGCGGGCCGCATGTGGCCCGCCTTGAACATTTTTCCGGCCCGCGAGATTTATCACACTTTTACAAAATATATTTATTTTATAATGGCAATGTACAATGTACGCTTAGTATCATTATTATTATATTATCTATGTTTACATGTAAGAATAATAGTAAACACAATAATAATAACTCATTATGTTTCAATTTTTCACTCCAAAAAAATGTCTATAGTGTATCTAAATCTAATATGGGGATATATAATTTTATATGTGGCCCGCGGAGTTATGATGCATTTCCAAAGTGTCCCGAAAGATCATTTGGGTTGGCCACCCCTGCTTTAGAATGTGGCACACTTTTTTTATTTACATTGTGACTGTAGTTTCTCAATAGTGCCTTAAGTTTCATATTAAAACGTTCTGCTATTAGGAGAACTTTAAAGTTTTAAGTGATTGAACGCGTGATTCTTGCCTTATAATTCGTTCTTGTCCAGATGCTGTGTTCATTATAAACTGGAATGACGTGATGTTGCCCGTCGCTGGCTCCAGCTGTTTCCTTATCCTGTGCCCACAAGGTTGTGTGGCTTTCGACTTCGAACCAAAGTTTGGTCGGTGCCGGTCTCCGAGACGTGAACAGTGAGCAGGCCGGGAGGGCCGATCTGCTCGATCAACCTACGTCACTCCTTGATCTAAATAATTTGTTTGTGGATGTGGACGGTGTTTGTCTGCCGTACCGAAGATATTCAGCGTGTTTTTTGCACTTTTGCGGATTCACAACACTTTCATCCGTGCCTTACTCCATGTCGACAGGTATATCAGTATCTGTCTATTACCTCTCTGTGTTTTGTAGTAAGATTAATGAAACATCTGAGAATTGCTTGGCAAGCGTGTTTACTTTCTTCTTTGTCTGAGTTGTACCCGACTTTTGACACTAATTAAGGCAGAATATATTAATCATACAAGTGTTTGATTATCAATGTGGCAGCCCACCATCGTCGGCGTGGTCTTGTCCGCTAAAACATTGGGATCGTGGGTTTCAATCCCACTGGGCCCATGTGTGCAGTGCAGTCTTCTGAGTTACCTTAGGTACATGCCTTACTGCTGGCTGAGCCCCCTAAAAGGATTCTTAATTCCGAATTCTGAAAGTTTAATCCACTTTAGCCGAAAGACGATTAAGAACAATCTAGTAGCCATTTGATGAAACTCGAGTGATGTTACTTGGGAAAATTATTAGGCCTGCGTTTATAAGTACTCGTGGGTCGCAGGAGTTAACGTAATTGTCAGTTTATTACGTAGTCCTCCCCTACGAAACTGGTTAACGCCTCGTACGATGTTCAAGTGACGTAGGTACGTCGTCCCGTTCTGGGACGTCGGGACGTCGGAGGTCTTTATCGCTGTCAGGAGCATAAGAATTAGTCAGCTTTTCAATAACAGTGATGATCCTAATCTTATTCAACTGTGCGTTCCGTCTCTGGACCAGTTTAATCTCACACGTATCTGGATTTGTTATTGTAAGTTAATCGATTTTTATGTTTACGCGTTGTCTTCAGTGTTAATGTTGATCCTGGTTTTTGGTGCTAACACCGCATGGAAGTGCGCAGTGTTACCGACGTTTCAGAGGAGCATAATGGAAGCAGTATGTACCTCTGAAACATCGGTGATGCAGGATCAACATTAACGCGGTTTTCATTGTCAGTCTTCGTACGTCTGGTCGTAACACCGCTGTAACCTCAACGTCGCTTTGGCAGGTCTACAGCTCCATCTGCTGCTAATATTAGCGCTGTCAGATTCGGCCGAACGAAGCGAAATCATTTAATTTTCTCAGTTCCCGTCCGTGTACGAGAGGACGACACGGATGGACCCAGAGTGTGACAAGTTCAGTTCCAGTCCGCGGTGTTACTTTCTTACTCCGTGCATTTTCGTGGACCGCGGAGGGTTTCTGCCTGTGTGTGATTTCGGCCGGACTCGAGGCGTCTTAACTCACATGCCCTTACTTTTCAGTGGAAAATGACCATTTCTGTTAACTTTAATGACGTTTATTTTAATCCTCTAGAATACCTTATTGGATCTGTGTATGTCAGGCGATAAATACCTGTACAGTGGGTAGCCCACAAACAGGCGTCGAACATCGCGTTGCTTATCTGCTGTGTTGGATTGCGTTACGTAGTCGCTAGTCATGGTGGATACGGATTTTGATAGCGTGAGTAAACCTTGGTACTCTGGTTACGACATTGGCTACTGTGAAAATGTATGTGTGCCTTTGTTTATTTAACGACGGTTTGTCAACTGCACTGGTTGTGCACCGTCTATGGTAGCGGATGTTGAAGGTAACTAGCTGTCTGTGTCTCTCTCAGCATTTGCGTGGCGTGATTAAGAAAACTTTGAATTAGGACAACCGGTTTTGGAACCGAGATTGAACCGGGACTGCTCGAAACCACACTGGATCACGACTTCCGGTGCATTCATTGTGGTAAGTTAATTTGGGACAGGTTAGTTCATTATCGTTCGTTCACAGTGTTTTAAAAATATCCCGAAAGATACGTGTCTATGAAACAATATTTATTCTTGGGTGTGTTATCTGTTGGAATGCTTCCCACGGGATTATTATCCGTCTTTTGGTTTGGTTTATCAAAGACACTTCTTGTGTGTTGGTGCTTCGTAGATGCTGTATGTGTGACCTCGAAAATGTGGTGGTTTATTTCAGAATATTTCACATAAACTCATAGTTCCGTGATTTTATCTGACACGAAAAGAAAAATATTTTCCATTCTCCGTTGTCTTTAGATGACTGGAATTCATGGAATATAATAGACATGCGCCCTTTTTATGTTAAATGCAAGTGTTGGTGTCGAAGTAACGTGCATTGTAATCGTTAATATGTTGAAAATTCACCATCAATAAATTTTATGAAGATGTTTTTTACGAATCGGTTCTTTTTCACATTAGGCTGAATAAAGAAAATCTATTACAGCTTTTTACGGAGCACATCTTGCACGATTTCTCTCTCTTCAGAATTGAAGTGACGAAGAAGGATTAGCACTAGGAGTCAGGAGCACACACTCGGATGTTACGTCGAAGTCAAGATCTGGAATGCCGCAAGCTTTAAGATTGGGGGGGGGGGGGAGGTTCTTGTAAGTAATGAGTGCTGTGTGTTTTGCGATGGGAAATGCAAATATACGAAGTTTGTAAAGACCCTGCCGTACAACTCTGCGGTGTGGTAGCGAGTTAAGGGTAGCGAATTTCTTTTCCTGGAAAAGCATCCACTCCTAGAAGCAGTTGGATAGACCAGTGCCTGGACGTTGCGACAGTCACTTTTGGACTAGCTAGACGACAGGTAGCTTCTCAAGACTTATTACGTACGTGACTCGTGGGTATCTTTTTTAATATTGTTTGTAATTATAGCAAGAGACCAGGAAAGTCTGGGGCGGTGTTGATGTTTTCTTTTACTGTCAGATTTTGGGGTGAAAGGAGAATTCTGTCAAGTCATTTTCGCCCAGTTCAGAAGGTCGGGAACGCTGAATCAGTGCCAGCAAAGGCGGAAACAGATGACGGGAGAGTCATTTTAAGGTTTCGATGTTCGGTGTGAAGTAAGACGAATGACGTCTTTTTGTTCGCAGTCTCAGCGAGTGTTACTTCGCTGGCAAGGGCGCCGCGCTGGTGCTTCCACCTAACGAGCGACTGTATCCCTCTGCCAACAGCGTCGGCAGTAACGGTGGACGCCACAGCCGACGTGTTAGCGCGAGTGGCTCTGACATCCAGCAGCACCTCCAGTCCATGTTCTACCTCCTGCGGCCTGAGGAAACACTCAAAATGGCGAGTACCTGAATGTTGCGATCACGTGTTCACCCAAGTTATGCGGTGTCGAGTCGCCGGGAATTCACTCTTTTTTTTTAGGTAGGTGCCTGCCTCCATCATCAGGGCGAACTGGATGATGGAGGCAGCAAGGTACTCTGAAACGTCGGTAAACTAATACCAGACCACACGTCTTCCGAATCACCGCCGTGAAAACCTTCAAACCCTACATAAATATGCACAAGTTGTTAAATTTTTCTTCAGCCAATATGAATAGAGCTTCGATAGTGGTTTCAACCTGGGGTACGTGTACCCCCGGGGGTACGTGAGATTTAAAAAAAATAATATTATTTTATGATGAACACTGAATTATCAGTAATGTAATTTATTTAATTTATTTTAGATGTAGATTATATACTACGTATAACTTGAATTATGCACCAACAACTCTGGGGGTACAAAGTTGAAGAGAAATTATATCTGGGGGCACGCGAAGACATCTTAGGGGGTACGTGAAATTTAAAAAAAAAATTATTTTATGATAAACACTGAATAATCAGTAATGTAATTTATTTAATTTATTTTAGATGTAGATTATATACTACGTATAACTTGAATTATGCACCAACAACTCTGGGGGTACAAAGTTGAAGAGAAATTATATCTGGGGGCACGCGAAGACATCTTAGGGGGTACGTGAAATTTAAAAAAAAAATTATTTTATGATAAACACTGAATAATCAGTAATGTAATTTATTTAATTTATTTTAGATGTAGATTATATACTACGTATAACTTGAATTATACACCAACAACTTTGAAGAGAAATTATATCTGGGGTACGCGAACAAAAAAGGTTGAATGCCACTGGCTTAGTCGGTGTAGAGTCTGACTGCGGACTGGACGACCGAGTTTCGATCCCCGACAAGTGTAAAGGAGGAAAAGATTGTTCCAGTCTCCCCCTCCCGAAAGCGGGATAACTTTACTTACTAATTGTAATATTTATGAATGAAGCCTGTAAACATACATCGTCTGACTTTCTTCTCAAAAGCATTGGCAACACGCTCCCGAAACATAATCTTTCTGTTGTTTAATCCATTTATGTAGATACACCGAATCAAAAGTTCTGACTTTAGACGATGAATGACTCGCGAATCTTAGTCGTACCGCAAGGCTAAGGTATTTTAACAAAATTACGCTGTTGTGTTATACTGGACTGGCGACGCACTGGAGCATATTACGAGATGAAGCCTCACGTAGATCTTAAAATTTCTCTTATCTCTAATGCGTGTTAGAAGATAAGCCGGTAATCGAGAGTATAACATTGGCAGTGGTGGAAAACGTAGCGATTTATAGCGAGCCGATCAGCAGTCCAGAATGTGCCGTCGTCAGCTTCGGGGTTAAATCATCGCCCGCGATTCATTTTTTCGATATCAGGAAAGGAAGTGGCTGTTATCGTCTTCAGGTGGGTTCTGGTGTTTGAATTTGTATGTTTTGTTTGCTCCCGAAGCTAGATGATACTGCACGTTAATGATTACGTCATCAGTGAAGTGCTTCGTAGTATTACGTGTCAGTACGACGTCTGAGCGCTGTTCGCCTCATATTAATTCATTACAGAGAGAACTTTGACTTCGATAGGTAACAGATGACGAATACGCGAACAGGTGAGAATGTCCTCGATCGGACAGCGAGGAAAAAGTGTAACGTCCCTACAAAAATGTTGAGACTAGGAAAAAATCACATTTTCTGGATGTTTCATAAATTATAATGAACCTGTAATAGATGTAGGAATAACGTCCTTTATGCGGAACGTGAAGACGAAATACTCCCGCGAGGGCCAATGACCTTTTCCATCCTGCTTTAGCTGCTCGTAGACTTATTGGATGTGTTTGTCGTCTTGGCCTGGTTTGTAGCTGCTACCAGGTTTATCTTTTAAATGATCCACCCGGACGAAGATGACCAGAGAGACGTATTTAGCCAATCAGGAGTGAGGTATAAGAGCACATCTCACTCGATACAAATCATAAAAGCTTTCGCCGAGCCGTACAGTACGCACGTGTAGAGTCGAAGGGGTTCTTATACTAGTCTGTGCCAGAGTCAAGAGTATTTTGAGAGAACTACTTCTGGGTTTTTTTTAGAACGCGTGTGGCCTGCTGATTGTGTACCATTAGACGTAAGTAAATAAGGCGTAAAACACTAATTGACTCCCCCGTGCACCCTCTGTTCTGTTTCTAACGCTTTTAGAAGTTAGCGGTGCCGTCCAAAAATAGACGTTTGCGGAAATGCTACTGCCCAGCGATGGACTACTTTCTTCTTAAGTGTGTTGTGTTATTGGACCCGGAAAGAGACCTCGGAAAGACGTTTCCTGGCCACAGGTTTTTGATTCAGCTTTTTGGAGGGCCCGTGTGTCCATTTGCACTGTTTCGCGTTCACAGTCCCGGGCTCTGCCGATACTTGTGAGGCTCTGACCAGCAATGGCGTCTGTCCCGAAAATTCGAAGGGAAAGTGGCTTTCGCGTTGAACGGTAATGCATTTATAAAATTTCTTCATAGTCTAAATTATGGCCACGGTGGTCTGGCCTTGTAATCCTGGGGTCTCGGGTTCGAATTTATAACTTGTGTTGGGCAAGGCCGTGGTCTAGGCAACACGGAGTTTTCCTCCGTGGCATCCCAACAATTACTCCATTCACACACAGAAGAAGGCAATGGCAAACCACTTCTGGATCATCTGCCAAGAACGTATATGAACAGGTCCCAGTCCGAGAAAAGGATGGAAGGATCCTGTTCATATGGACCTGTCGTCAGACAGAACACTAAATAATAATAAGATGAGGTGGTCTAGCGGTTAGAACGCTGGCCTTGTAATCCTGGGGTCTCGGGTTCGATTCCCGACTGTGCCAGAATTTATAACTTGTGTTGGGCAAGGCCGTGGTCTAGGCAACACGGAGTTTTCCTCCGTGGCATCCCAACAATTACTCCATTCACACACAGAAGAAGGCAATGGCAAACCACTTCTGGATCATCTGCCAAGAACGTATATGAACAGGTCCCAGTCCGAGAAAAGGATGGAAGGATCCTGTTCATATGGACCTCTCCTCAGACAGAACACTAATAAAAAAGTCTAAATGAAATGTGAGAACTTGATCTGTATTTCAGTTAATATTTTCATTCAAGAATCTTTGCATTAGACGTGTATTAAGGGGGCTAAACGTGGGAAAGTTAAAATTTTATGTCAGTTTACAGACAGATTAGTTACAGTTGTTCGCGTCAATACAGTACCCTGGGAAACCCTCGAACCGTTGGTGTTTTTTCATTAAGCCACCTCACACGGCCGGTAGCCCCGAGAAGAATTTCTTATACGCCGTGAAAGCTTCAGATCATGTTCGCGTCGCACTGCTTAATTCCCGCCAGCCTTGCTAGGCGGAGAGGCAGGTGTCGCTTCTTACATAAGCAATGTCATTGAGACGCGAGATGATTTCATCGGCTCGGTTCACTTCACGCCGTCAAGATAAACTGAACAAACTCTCACCGCGTTGTACACGCCACATTGGAGAGTGCAATTTTGTTCCCAACCGGTAATACGGCGTATTACGATTTGAAGCATAGGGAATTATTGAAGCTCGTGACAATACAATTACCTCGTCTGCCAGAGGGCGCTTGTCCATGGGAGGTCTTCCAAGGGTCTCATTAAATCTGCGTATTTCGAAACGAGACGAGATTTGCGTAAATTGTGGACGTCGACGGAGAAAGTGGTGAATTTTCTAACGAAGGCGATTCGAGTCCCGCGTGTCATCAGTACCTATTTGTACGCGCGCGTGTGTTATGGACTGTCAGGTTCTGGGAAATGACGCTGCATTGCAGAATGGTTAAAAACTGCTGCCACAATTAGGCAGCTTTTAGAAGTATGCCTGATTTTGAAGAACATAAAGGTACGAAAGGGTTAAGGGAAATGAAGATTAGAAAGAAATCTTTTTCATTGGATTTCAAAGGACCTTCCCTATTAACAGATGTAAATAATAGCTCCGGGCAGTGCCTACCGCGGAGCATTTGATGGAAGAGCGTCTGACCACCGAAACGTCGGTTGTGGCAGGAGCCAGGTGTTGGCCTCTGTTTACGGCAGATCGAAGTTCTACACCAACAAAACGTTCACCTTTGAGCTCCGGGCTTTCTGATCTTTAGGGCATCCGTACATAGAAGGGCATTGCGATTTCGCAAAATGTCACAGGACGAGGCACCCGTCAAAAGGTCGCGCTGAAGCGTGGAAGGTATCAGAGCTTCGTGCTTTGTCCTACGTGTAACAGAATGTTGCAATTTCTGTCACGTGTGGAGAGGGATTCCGTCGTCTGCATGGACACAAAACCTCGGATGACAGTACTTTTGACCTTCGAACGGGAACGAACCCCGGACAGCAGCGAAGTTGCCGTACGGTTTAATCCTCATAACGATGAGATTGTTCCCTGGAGAAAGGTCCTGTTTCCGATGCCGATGTAGTGATGTCGTGGCGCGTTTGTCACTTTCATTTAAGTGATAATTTTACGCGATGAGTTGCAAATTTACTTGTTGCTTTGAAGGATAAATCTCTGAGCACAAATGTTAATCGCTGATAGGCAGATTGGTTTAAAATACCCTTCGCAGGATTTAAAAAAGTGTCTTTGTAAAAATATTTTTCATTCGTTTTGGATTGGGCGATTGGTCAATTCTTTATTGTGATTTCCCTCTTAACTGTTCGTGTTAAGTGCACCCCATCTCATTTTGCCCCCAAAAAGAGTTTGGTTCTCATTCGGCACCAGGCCCCTTGCTGCTGGGAACGCGTGGCACATTTGCTGTTTTGACACCCCTTTGTCTACAAGTGAAGACTTGCGAGTAATCGACTCGAGTTTTATCGAAGTAGTTTTATTTTTATTCCTGAACTATATTTCACTGGGACACTGGACCTATTGCTCTGACGTGTTCTTATATTTTTACAAACCTCTTGTGTTCTGGATTAATTCTACTGAACTGTAATAGAAATTTTAAAGTGATTTTGAACAGACGCGACAGCTCATGGTTATCGTGTCTGCGATTAATATCGACAGTACTGTTAGCCTTGAATAAGGTTGCCTTCTACCGAACGTATCGATTGTGTGGTTAGCACTCTTTTGCACTCGGGAGGTTTCGGGTTCAAATCTCGGCTCTCATGTCTGAGTTTTTCTCAGTCATTTACCCCTTTTCAGATTCATAATCGATGAGTTATTCTGTTACCCTACACTACAGGGTGAGCTACTTTCAGCGTAATTTAATAAATCATAAAATAAACACGTAAATAAAAGGGCGTATGCAAATAAGAACCTTAATCACCTCAGTTTCCTTTCCGTTACCTCGGTAACGGTATCAACTCGGTTTGACCTTCTGAGTTTGTTCAAAATATCAGAATGGCAAACAGTGGCACGCATTTTGTTTGGATCGCGCGTTGTTATGTTACGAGAATTACAGTCACATTGCCAAATAAGTTCATTTTGCACAAGGCCGGTCTGTCCAATGATTTGTATTTTCTCTCCTGATCTGTTCCTTCGTCTTCAGATTTTCCGACTAAAATATTGTTTTTCTCGTGTCTTCGGTGCGTGCTACGTGGCCCGCGCGTCCGATGTCCCTCAATTCGATCACGTAATTGTATTTGGTACCGAATACAAATCGTGAAGCTCCTCCTTTTTAAATTTTTTTTTTCCGTTCAGGTCCAAGTACAGTGCGTCCACTGATTAAGTGTAACGCACGTCACTTCCTTTCTCCTCGGCAGGAAGTGTTAGAAACCTGGTTGGTTTGACTCGTGTCGGGGAAACCTTGTGGCGGTGAGTCATGCAAGCTGTTGTGTTCGTATTTTTTTATCAGTCGACGCGCGCTGTACTGTCCTCAGCGCGTTATCAGTTCCCCGCTGTGTAATTATTCCAGGGATGTGCCGTGTTTGTGATAGTTTTGTAAAACTTTATGTCCCGTTTGGCTTCCAGCTGAAGTGAAATTTATTTTACGCTCCGAATAGGCATTAATTATGTGATATGCAAATTAAGAGCAAGGTCGTACTGAACTGGATCTAAATAAACCTGTGGACGAACTGGCTTTTTGGCAGGTAAACCGAATTAGGCTATCGATTAATGTGAAACGATGATGTGTGGAAACTAGGCTGAAGACAGGAGCGAAAAATAGTTCCAGTATTTTGTCACGTGGGTTCAGCACTGGTCACGTGTCACCGCGTAATCGCCTCAGTTGCAAAGTTACTTCTTCCGGAAAGGTGGACTCCTGTAGCCTCTTCGTTGTGTTACTTTCAGGATGGTCGAGGCTGCCACCTTCAGACAAATGTAAATCAATTGCGGCTTGATTCGCTTTCCGAAGTGCAACCGGTTTCCTTGTTCCGTGCATTTTTATTTTGTAAACTGGTAGAATCCACTTCCACATAGTTCCAGCTCCTTTCAAGTTTCTTGTACGTCAGAATAAATTGCCTGAAGAAGGCAGAACACGGATGAAACTCAGAACTGTAAAACTGACGAAGGCCAGCCCTAATAATCGGACTGCTCGACGTAACGACCCAAATAGATGACAGCCATCTTCATGCAGTCTCACTGCACCATCGAGGATTCTGCAGAGAATTAAGGACAGTCAAAAGCTTTTTCGTATTTCCAATGCCTGCGTGACTTTTTGCCTGTAACTCATTTCTAGTCTAATTAACCAACTAGCTGGCTTAGGGAACCCGAAGGTTCATCACCGAATTAACCAAAGCCCTCCACCGGACCCTGTCTCCTTCAACTCCTATCTCCCATAGATCCCGCCTGAGATTATCCTCCCATCTACGTCTAGGTCTCCCCAGAGGTCTCTTCCCCTCAGGCTTCCCAACCAATACCCGGTGCACACCTCTTGTCCCATCCATGCGCGCTACATGCCCAGCCCATCTCATTCTTCTCGACTTAACCACCCTGACAATATTGGGGGAGGAGTACAGATTTTTAAGCTCGTCATTGTGCAGTTTTCTCCACGCCCCATCGTCTTCCCTCTTAGGCCCAAATATCCTCCCCAACACCCGATTCTCAAACACCTGCAATCTGTGTTCCTCCCTCTGAGTGAGAGACCATGTTGCGCACCCACACAAAATTATTGTTTTGTATATTTTAATCTTCAGGTTCTTAGAACTCAGAAGGGAAGACAAAATAGTTTGAACTAAGAAGTAGCGAGCATTTCCGGAATTTAGTCTCCTCCTAACTTCCTCGTGAATATCATTTTCATTTGTTATTCCCCAATAATTTAAACTTTTGTACTCTGTATTTGTCGATTAATTTTTCCGCAGTTTGATTCCAGAACATGGAAAGTTGTTATAAACTCGGCTGATTCCTCTGAGCTTTGGATTAACCTGATTGAAATTACAAGTTAAATAGACGCTAAACCCATATGTTCAAGATCAAAAACTTCTGCCTGGTTTGAACGCAAAACACATTCCTACATCATAGACAAAAGGGCGGGAGTTTTAAATATTTATTTATGATTAATTTTGATAAAAGTATCGTAGGTCTTTGTGTGTGTATGTTTTTGTAAACACGTGGTTGCGGAATTAAAGCGGGTTGCTTCCGGGATGACGGGTTTTGTACACGGAAATTTGTTTCCTGATCTTACTTCCTCGTCGTATGACAACTAGCTATTCTTTTTAGCGCCTGCAAGTTTGTCTGTTTAGATGTCCCAACTAAGATGATGGGCGGTCACCTCTCTCCCTACGACAAATGCTCTCACGTCCAAACAAGTGCGACTTGACACAAAGGAAAGAAAGTTTTCGTGAAGATTCTAGGCAACGCCGCTCTTACAATAAATATGCCCCCCCCCCCCCCCAAAGTAGTTTGTTCAGAGCAGCAGCTGTTAACTGGCATTATTTACGCAGAAATAGCTATCAATACGACGCTCGAAATCGTTGATCGCTGGAAAGAGTAATATAATTTCCTGTTTCATTCTTTTTTTTAAAAAAAAGAAAATAAAAGACCGGGAACATGAAATGACACCGGATGAAGGACAGCGTTTCACCTTGCAAGACTTTGTTTACATCGCCTCGTATCTTACGTGGAATCCCGTATATTCCTGACGACACTCCGCCTTCATTCATAATCCTCAAAGATCCCATAGTGCGGAAAAACTGTCTTCGACAAAGCACCAGGGAAATCGCCCAAGTACGCGGACTGGATCGACGGCTTCTCTAGTACTCGCTAGCCATATCACGATCCACACGGGACGAAATTTAAGGATAAACATTTCTTGTAGATCACAACTTGAATGATTTACGTACATTTATTTTCTTCCGTTCTATTTTTACCAGAGGATGCTCGTCTGAAGCCCTAATCTCAAGTGTAGGGTCTTCTGATGAAGTTACGATACCAAATGCACGGATTTCGCTGCTCTGGTCACAAATTGTTTTGTTAGTGAAATGGTTTCTTCGAGGCGTATTTGGTAGAGATACGAAGAATGGAAACAGGTTTACCAACGTTTTAGAGGTAATTGCTGCCTCCATCTTCAGGGCCCTGATGATGGAGGCAGCAAGAACTTTTGAAACGTCGGTGGACAACCAGACCACACCGCGCAACCGCCTAGAAGGCAGCCATCTTCAGTTTTTAGTTGGTTGATTTAGAATCTAAATTTTTAGATGTCTGCACGTAAAGTACGCCCTGCGGTGTATGGCGGGATGCTTACATTTCATTGTGATTTTACAGAAGAAAGTGAACTTTTGAGAGCTTAAAAATAAAAGGTGTTTTCATGATTAGGCATAAATTTTGACGTCAATCTTGATCTTGGACCTGAGTGTAAGACTTAATAACGCACGCAAGGTCAGATGACGCGGAGAAGTCCCGGATTCTGAATCCAAGTGTCGCCGTGAGATGTCACGACGGTAATTATGAGACTGTCTCGTTCTTCTTAGTGTGTTTCCATTAACCCTGAGCGAAGTAGAACAATAGACGTGGGTCAAGATAGTGAGGCCGTTGACTTCAGTCCACATGCACGAAGTTAAACGAAGTTGATGACTGGCTCGCTGACAAATTAAGCCTTATGATATGCTGACGTAAAAGTGGGGCGACTGTGTCGTAAACGCACTCGTGTCTTAGGGGGAAGTGTTCAGTTCCTGACACCGGGTGTCTTCATGAAAGCTCAACGCGGAGTTGCAAGTATCCTCCTCACATTTTCTCTGTTTTTGGTTCGTGGGACCTGTTTAAATTATTAAAATTTCTGCAACGGGAAAATTTAAATAAAAGTTGAAGTGTTTAGAATGTCAGTAGTTTTATTGTCGAAATGCATGTTTAATTTTATTTAATTCGATAAATAATACGATCCGCTTGAAGATGGCTGAGAATAGCCGAAACGTGTGAGATGTGTGTTTGTGAAAATTGTTTGGTGGATAAAACAAACTAATTGATCAAGCCAGTTGATTTGCGTAATGTCGGAACATTCAAAGAACATGACGAATAAGAAACGAGGAGTGAAAACGAGAAAGTGCGTTTAACAAAAGTGTAAATAGATGTCGCTCGCTGTTTCCTCGTGAAATGTATTAGAAATTGAAAAGATGAATAGAAGCCACTGTCAAGTTGCTTGGAGTTGAGTAATTCTTGTGTACATTTTACGACATTTGGCATTTGAAATTAGTGTTATCTGGGATTACATGTTTATATTTATAAGATATTGTAAATGCGTCATATTGTGATTCATAAGTATTAAAATATATTAAAATTTTTTGCCGTCAATCACAAATATAATAATGTTAAAAGATTAAAACATCATTTTAACGTTCCCCATCGAGTACTCGATTACAATAGGAACTTACACGACTGGTTTCGGCTATAATTTAGCCATCAACGGGTGTTATGTAGTTTAAACTTATCACTGAATTACTGATTTTTATTGTTTTTTATGATTTATAGTCTTCATTTTCTGATGATGTTCTTGTCCATTTATAGTTTCAATAGTATACAACGAACGAAGAAACAATATAAATGGACAAGAACATCATCAGAAAATGAAGACTATAAATCATAAAAAACAATAAAAATCAGTAATTCAGTGATAAGTTTAAACTACATAACACCCGTTGATGGCTAAATTATAGCCGAAACCAGTCGTGTAAGTTCCTATTGTAATCGAGTACTCGATGGGGAACGTTAAATGATGTTTTAATCTTTTAACATTATTATATTTGTGATTGACGGCAAAAATTTTTAATATATTTTAATATATTTTAATGTTTATATTTCTCTTCCAGAATCGATGATGTGCCGTGCATTTACGTTCGTTGTTTGTGGATCTTATTTCTTGTATTCGATTAAGACGATTATGTTTAAATTTATTTTGCAAGTTGGGAGGATTTTAGTATGAATTTATAGGGGCGGGAAGGGAAATCTAGGACTTTCTGCCTCTCTATTCTGGGTTGAGGTGCGTAGTCCATTGGAGTCTGTGGTTGTATTTAAGGTAAAACACCTCTCGTTCTGGATTCCTAATTAAATTCACCAAAATGAAGGACAATTTGTAGGATTTGAGGTTTTCACGGCGGTGAGTCTGAAGATGGCTGTCTTATGGGTTGTAGCGTCGTGTAGTCCGATAGAAGTTTGCCAACGTTTCAGAGGCTCTTGCTGCCTCCATCATCAGGGCGACTACGCAGCTCCACAACCCTCGTGAAAACCTGAAATCCTCCTCTCCTGCGTTTAGTGACAAGATCGAAAGTGTCCAGCATCATTGCTAGTTTTTGATAGAGGTGCAGTGTTTTTCATTATCGAATTTGTAGCTGCACGTTGTAAATTGTCATCAGTACACATTAATGTGGTTTGGACTGGAGTCTGTTGTTTTTCCTTAGCCATAAAGTCTAATTCTGAGCATCTCTGGTCTTTTTAAACAAACAAACATGGACCAACATATTTTACATTTCATAGCAGAGTAAGCTGTTTGCGCTGAAGGCCAACTTTTTATGAAATTCTATTGGCCAGAGTCCAGGGTCACAGTTCGGTTTGCTTTCAACTGATGGCATGGATAGTCCAGAAATGAATAATTGTGTTGAAAGCACAGCAGCCACGCTTTTCATTCGAATGATGCTCTCTTACGATGGCTTTGACGCTGTCTAGAGATGGCGAATGGACATGTCAGACCAAGAAAGTGGAGTTAACCCACAAGGCAGATAGTTTCTTTCGTGTTTATTAATTCTAAAAGTGAAACTGTAATAACAGTGTGTTTTTACGAGCCCTCGAAATATTTGGTCCTCTACCACGAAGTGGAGTTGAACAAATACGTGACGTTGGTACCTTATTAAAATGCTTGTTTTTTGTTGTTTTTTTGGCATACTTTTGTGAGCTGAATGCAAATTAGTGTGCTTCAGGAAGTCGACCTCGAAATGGCTACAGAATGTCACTCGTTCTGGCTGCATTTCGTATTCGTTCCTCTTTGGCATTAAAATTTAATGATCGTAGATCCAAGTCTGGGTCAGTCGGAAATAGTTTTATTAATGCTGCGTGTAGTTGTGTTGATATTTTGTGGACAGATGTGTGCGTCATTTGTAGGCAGATGAATAGATCACATGATGAACTCGCGAATCCCAATGCGCTTGAACATCAGAAGGTTTTTGTCGGTGCTTACAGAATGCGGATGGAGTCTGGGGACAGAACCTTCTTGAAACTCGATTAACCAAAGCCGAATCCTGGCAAATCGAAGGTCAAAACAATTCTGGTAACGTCGTTTCTGTGGCAAACGAATAATTAATTGCGTCTTTATGCCTTTAAAACAATGTCACTTTGTCTTGAAACGTTTATGGTAATTGTTTTCAGCAATGTTTGTCGTGTTGTTTCTGTATGTACATATGCATAATTTGTATTTGTGTACCTTCAGTCTATCTTTGTTCAGTTGTAAGACAAACCTGTTTCGGTTCGTAGACGGTCATCATCAGTGCCATACGAGCTCTGGACCATTTTGGTTCAACAAGCAATTTGTTGAATTATGATTGAATAAAAATTTACTTGGATATTATCCATCGTCTAGTAATAAACGTAAAAAACGTAAAAACGACGTTTCGGAGATGGGACTCTATCTCCGTCTTCAGGTTCCTACACAGTTGGGCCCACTAGATAGAGCTAATCCCTATTTCCGGACTTCTTGGATATTATCCATCGTCTAGTAATAAACGTAAGAAACGTAAAAACGACGTTTCGGTGATGGGACTCTATCTCCGTCTTCAGGTTCCTACTCAGTTGGGCCCACTAGATAGAGCTAATCCCTATCTCCGGAGATAGAGCCCCATCTCCGAAACGTCGTTTTTACGTTTTTTACGTTTTATTACTAGACGATGGATAATATCCAAGTAAATTTTTATTCAATTGACTCTTCACCATCGTCAAGAAGTTTTAGATTTAAATTATGATGTTTATAAGCGCATTCAGAAACACGTAATTAATAGCTTGGTGCTGCAGAGTGATGTTGACGCCGATAATGGTCTACGAACCGAAACGTCTTTCCGTATTGATTAACGACGATAGATGTATTTGCAGAATATGATAAATAATACGTGTGTGTGTGTGTGTGTGTGTAAGATGACGTAATAATGCCTCTGTTCATTTGCATGGGTGTCTGACCTCGTGCGCATTAATATTGCTGGCAGGAGCTTTCTTCGACAAATGTAATCTGTTCGACCCGTATTGGGCTATGATCACACCGCCTTCATAGCTCTCGTCTCCGTCTTTTGTGGAGAAGAAGTTATGTATCTACATGTCAGGCTGAAGGGACAATACTTGTTCGTACCCATAATTTGAATCTCCGTTCGTGAGCTGTACACATCATAGCACTACTAGTTAAGCTGCTTTGATACTTGTCTGCAGTTCCAGCGTTTTATCTCAGTGTAATTAATCTGTAACTACAAACGCTGTAACGAGAAGGAAATTTCACTGCCTGGTGTGTACAGTCCACAGACCAGGAGAAAATCCCTGCTAGGAATTCGATATACGCGCATGCGCGAGATTTCGCGGTGAGTGACGACCGATCCTAAAAGCATTCGTTCCGCAACCACTGAACGAACAACAGACGACAGGCTTTCACGTGTTCTAATGGGTACAGCTTTAAGATTACCTCACAGTGGCACAGCGATTTAATCTAGAATATTATCGCAACACCCGCAGAACACATTAGAGGTACACTCACTACACGCTACTCTTAACTGATTGATGTTTTCGGTCTGTGTAGTAGCGTAAAACTCTGACGTATCACACTTCCCACCAATAGCAGCCCTCTAGTCCACCTGGCAACTGTCCTTTACGACAATGTTGCATTGAAATCCTAAGCTCCAGTGGCGTGAAAAGCTGTTGGCCTTCGACGGGGTATTTCAGGTGTCAGTATGGGCGAATGCAGATGTGTAGGTTCCGAAGGCCCTATAAATGTTTTGTTTGTACTCTGACATTAAATGTGTTCAGAATTATGATACTGTCACCGAACATCAGAACCTTTCTTTACCTTGTGTGTGTGTGGTACTGGACACCCGGAGTATTGACAGCTGTCCTCCGTGCAGGACTCGCTATGCAGTCGCGACATTTGACACACGGATGATGCTCTGGGATTGTAGTCGTTCAGTTAAGGTCCAGATGTGTGATGCTTAGCCCACACTTAGTCTTATTTGTTTATTTCTGCCCGCGCTCGAGGTTGACACAACGTCCCAGCTGTTCTCTCTCCGGGGAGTCTTCCTGAATATAATTTTAAAATGGATGTGAAGTCAGTAGGATGTGAGGGCATACATTGGATTTGTCTTAAGTCAGGAATGTTATGATTACCCTGAAGATGGTGGCGATACTATATGCCGTCACAACCCAGAAGACCACAGTCGACATCTTCTGTGCCATAAGAACCTCGAATCTCAGACGCTAATGAACCTTGGAGTTCCATAAATGGTTGTTCATTTTCTGTGATCTGTTGAGCGTCTGTTTGTTTCTCGGTGTATTGTTTAAATAATACGCGTGATTTTGTTTGAAATGATGTGATGTAAGAGGCAAGGAAAGGCAACTTTTGTTTGTTTTGTTAAATCCTTTATCCATGTCACAGCCATTTTGTGTTAATTCAAAGGATACGGGTCTTCGTGTGAATGAACGAATCTGAATAAACCGTACAGATCATAATGATATTAATCAGATTGTTTTGGGGTGGAATGTGTAATCACTTGCAAGGTTTAAAAGTAGTCATCGATGGCGAATCTTAATTCAGGCTTCTGTTTCGTACGTTTTCCACCGCTGTGTAAAGAAATCAATCTAATTACAGTCACACTTTTTTCGTGTTTTAAATGTAATTACTCCAAGCATGATTCTGTAGCATAGCAGCATCTTCGTGTGTCTGTCTTTACTTTAATGTTGAAGATCTGTCACTTTGTGCACGTCCCATTACTGACTGATTAAACACGAAATTAGAAATTCATGAATTATAGAAATGGACAACGTCGACCGCTTTTTAGCCCCCTGAAGCCGACGCTGATATAAAAAATACTTTTAACACCGAGTCCCTACCTCAAAGGAAACACAACGCTCCTCCATTACAAACATCAATCCGTTTATACTTCAGGATATGTGTGCGTGTTCTCCTATACAACTTTTGAACCAGCTGACCGATTTTTGCTTTACTTGGTATGCACTTTACGCCATTGCAGGCCACCCCAACCTCGTAATTTTTAATTCCCTAAACTCAGTAATAACAACATGGCAGATGCGCGAACTTGGAGATGTAAGCGACACACTTCCGATTTAATATAGGGCCGGGAAATGTTGTTAAGACAATATTTTTACAGGATATAAACCAATGACATGTCGGTATTACACTTCGACACCGACAAGTAATGAAACACTGCAGCTAGAATTTGATCATAGACCTTCAGATTTCTGTATGAAGTATTTGGCAGTTGAAAAGATGGCGGAAACTAAGTTCTTCCCAATAACAACTCGGACCGAAGCCAACCAATGACTTAAATTGCGTTCTGATGTTGGGTTATAAACACGCGTTACGTAGCAAATTTAAAGTTAAGTACGTAAGATTTTTTCTTCGTCAACGAAAGCCGTCTTCTGATGTTGGTAAGAGAAATACGATGTTTTCTTCCAGTGGTTGGGGACGTCCGACGTCCTCGACGCCCTCTTCGTACAGCCGCCGCCGCCGCCCTGACTCATTTTCCACCCCCCTTTGTGGTGTTGCAGGCTGTGAAGCTAGAGAGTGCGCATTCTTGTCGTACCCGGTACCTGGTCGTGGTCTCGTGCGTGGGACGCCAGGACGCCGAGGAGAGTTGCCTCCTTGGGATCGACTGCAACGAGAAGACCACCGTGGGACTGGTACTGAGGGTTCTCGCGGACACGGCCATCACGCTCGACGGCGATGGGTAAGTTCGATCGTCGCGAGTCCACGGAAGTAATTAACGCGGGAATGAACAAACAATAAACAGCTCGTTTTCAAATTTTTTGACGGAGTAGGCGCAGCTGACAAGGGTGTCACTTGGCTAACAACTCTTCGCCGTGAAGGAAGAAAGTGTTACGAAGTGTTAGGAGGCGTCAGGCTTACGGGGGTGAACCTTTGGGTTTCATAGGAGCTGGGGAATTTGTGGTCTATGTGGTGGGTGTAATGATAGTTTCTCAACGAGGACTGTACTCCGCGATCTTGACGGGGGGAGGGGGTTACCACCTTCCAAATCATGTAATTGGATACTTACAAGATTTCGGGTTAAACATTAAAGTATCATAATAGAAGAAGCCACAGTTTTAATCGGAAAAGAATGAATTGTATTTATTGTCAGAATACAACTAAAACCGTGCGTCTACCTGTTTTAGTTTAAACTTTTACAATTTCCGCTAGTGCTTTGGCAATTATTAAAGCGGAAGGCTGGTCTTTTGAAAAAGTGGGCTTTCACATTGACGGGGGGGGGGGGGGGGGGGGGGGCAGTTTTACGTGGCTTGCTTAAGTGATGGCGTCCACTGGAAGAACAAATGTTCCGTTGAATCTTCAACGCAAGACGTAGCCTTTCGACGTGGTTGTTCCACTTGCATTAACAGGACTTTTATCAGGCGTTATCCTTCAAAAAAGACCATTAATATTAAACCTTATTCAGACGTTCTGTCCTCTTTGTACTGAGTCCGATATTTTGATATTTGAGTGGCTTCTGTTACATCAGAATTTTCATCTCGTCCTTCGTGAGGTGATCGGCACGTATCCGCGAGTTTAACGTTCGTCCCTTGAATGTAATCGGCAGAGGGCGGAGGAGAGACAACGATCGGTTACTTTGAGGCTTGCTGCATCAACTGGTGCTGCCAGTTGAAGCGATAGCCGCGACTGCCCGATGTTTTCAGACAAGGCAGTATGTAGGCGCCTTGCCTCAAAAGGCAGGTATAATGAAGGTGAAACCCGCAGATTCGCGCCGACTGCTGTACAGCATCCGTTATTTATGCAATTTCAGTGGCATCCATCAACGCGCACGGCACTGAAAACACGTGTCTTTTATCTGAAGTCAGGGGTTCTCAACCTTTTTCACCCTTTTATCGATTCGCGAGTCGGAACTTCGTGATAGTTTATTGGAAATACGAGTACATCCACGTTTACATGTTACTCAACGGTTTCTTTTGTAAAATAAATCATTGGTAACATGTTTGATACTTTTTTCGTAATGTTTCAGTATCTGGTGACTGATTTTTGAAGCAGGTGGGACGTTTAGTAACCACTAGACTGTAAGATTGATCTGAACTGCCAGATATTTGCGACATCGACAGGTTCTTTCCCGTTCTTTCGTCACAAAGGAACATATAGCCAGAAACTACAAAACATTTTAGCAGACTAGGGGTGGAGAACCCCTGTCGTAGGCTATCTTTATTGCGTTCGCAAGGTCGGTGCTTGAGATGGCCTGAGAGTCAAAACTTGTGCCAGAAAGTACTTTTGGATGCTCGTGGCCTGATGTGACAGCAGATTTGTAAAAATTTCTGACGAGGAGACAAGAGACGGGACTGTTTCACTCTGTAAGTGGATTTTGATGTGATTTCTTAATCCTTACATGACTTATAAAAAAAAAGAGAGGCAGGTTTGACGCCTATCGTCGTTTTGACATTTTCTTGCTGTAAGATGTCGCTAACAGCCACGGTGGGCTAGCGGTTAGAACGCTGGCCTTGTAATCCTGGGGTCTCGGGTTCGATTCCCCGAGGTGCCCGAATTTATAACTTGTGTTCGGCAAGGCCGTTGTCTAGGCAACACGGAGTTTTCCTCCGGGGGCTTCCCAACAATTACTCCATTCACACACAGAAGAAGGCAATGGCAAACCACTTCTGGATCATCTGCCAAGAACGTATATGAACAGGTCCCAGTCCGAGAAAAGGATGGAAGGATCCTGTTCATATGGACCTGTCGTCAGACAGAACACTAAATAATAATAAGATGAGGTGGTCTAGCGGTTAGAACGCTGGCCTTGTAATCCTGGGGTCTCGGGTTCGATTCCCCGAGGTGCCCGAATTTATAACTTGTGTTGGGCAAGGCCGTTGTCTAGGCAACACGGAGTTTTCCTCCGGGGGCTTCCCAACAATTACTCCATTCACACACAGAAGAAGGCAATGGCAAACTACTTCTGGATCATCTGCCAAGAACGTATATGAACAGGTCCCAGTCCGAGAAAAGGATGGAAGGATCCTGTTCATATGGACCTGTCGTCAGACAGAACACTAAATAATAATAAGATGAGGTGGTCTAGCGGTTAGAACGCTGGCCTTGTAATCCTGGGGTCTCGGGTTCGATTCCCCGAGGTGCCCGAATTTATAACTTGTGTTGGGCAAGGCCGTTGTCTAGGCAACACGGAGTTTTCCTCCGGGGGCTTCCCAACAATTACTCCATTCACACACAGAAGAAGGCAATGGCAAACCACTTCTGGATCATCTGCCAAGAACGTATATGAACAGGTCCCAGTCCGAGAAAAGGATGGAAGGATCCTGTTCATATGGACCTGTCGTCAGACAGAACACTAAATAATAATAAGATGAGGTGGTCTAGCGGTTAGAACGCTGGCCTTGTAATCCTGGGGTCTCGGGTTCGATTCCCCGAGGTGCCCGAATTTATAACTTGTGTTGGGCAAGGCCGTGGTCTAGGCAACACGGAGTTTTCCTCCGTGGCATCCCAACAATTACTCCATTCACACACAGAAGAAGGCAATGGCAAACCACTTCTGGATCATCTGCCAAGAACGTATATGAACAGGTCCCAGTCCGAGAAAAGGATGGAAGGATCCTGTTCATATGGACCTGTCGTCAGACAGAACACTACAAATAATAAAGATGTCGCTGTTTGCTTTGATTCCAGTGGCTTCAGCGTGAGTGTGTGTGGGCGACATCACATTTTCAAGCCGGTGTCTGTTCAGGCCATGTGGTAAGTACAGTGCAACATTCTGCCCTGAATAATATGTAAACTTTGGGGGCATTTTTGGTCTGTTTTGTCAGAAATTTAGCACGTGCGTTTTTCTTACTCCGTAGAATACTGTAGGTTATTTTCCTGTTATGGCTGTGTGCGGTTTGTTTGTCCATTTTAATATTATCTCTCATGTACTTTTCGGGTTCCCGTGTGGTACATTCACCAGAGACGGATGCATCCCTGATATGACGTCGTTGCCAAATTCTGTGATCGTTTGACCAGAATCTCTTGGGGTTAAATTTAGTTGGCAGTGGGGAAATGTGAAATTTGTGGTTGACAGCCGCGCTCGTCTGTAACTGAATTCGCGGCCATGCTTCATTTTCCGTAGATCTTCTTTGGATGACGGAACTTGGTTTTTGACGTAAAAACGAAGGTGTTCCGGATCTCACTCTTATTTGTGTGAGCGAGTGAGAGTGGGTGTGGGTGGAATCAGTTCTGCTTGTATACAAACACGGCTTGAAGAATGTATTCAGGTCACGGTAGGGACGGACGTTGGGTGGTGTCCGTGTTCCTCGGTTTTGGCACCACGTGGTGAATGGTAATGTTACGATCAGCCACTGGTTTCTATGAACATGTTGGCATTTCACGTGTGGTTCCTGTGCGTGACACTTCGGGACTAATTTCTTGTATGTTGGCGGCTCTGAATCGCTCGAAGGAGTTCTCTCGTCCCGATGAGTCAAATGTGTTCAAGTGTTCTTTGTTACTCCAGACCCTTTCTCTGTCTTAAAGTGCAGGAAATGTTGTCTTTTAGATTACCAGCTGCGTCTCCTTTTTTGCTATGAATCATACGTACAAAAGTGAAAAAGTGAGATTATTTTAAATCCCTCAGTTGTAGATAAATAATTGACAAGTTTACTTGTGATATCTGTTCAAACACTGCAGCAGAGAACTTTATATCTCCAGCCTGGAGTTCGTTATCGTAATGTTTCGATCAACTGTGTCCATGTTCATGTTTGTACGTACGTTTCAGTACAAGGTTATTGCTTAGACGTGCAGGTTTCTGCCACCGAGGTAAAGAAAGCTCTAGAGAAGTCGAAATGCGTTGTTTTACTCAGTCTTTTCCTTTCGAAACAGGTGCTTTGTGAGGGCGTTCTCAAGTTGTCCAAGTTCTCACGAAGTGCGGAATTCAGTGTTGCTGAAAGTTAAAGAGTGGAACGTATTTGAGTATTTTTAGCTCGAAAAATATTGCATTTTACCTTTCATGAAGGGCTTGCAGAGTAATTAGTAAGATTTGCAGACACTGACGTCAGAGTTGTTGTAAATGCTAGTGTTCGGTCAGAGAGAGACGGATAGAGAATCGACGTTTCAGTGATGTAAATTTCTTTTTGATATTTTAGCTTGCAAGCAAGTCCCAGCAGTATAGTGTACGAAATTTCATAACATTTTCGTGTAAGTGTAGAAATGGTTTGATGAATCGAAGTTATAAAAATGGGTTTCGCCCGTTGTTTAATTTTTTTATATAATTTATACTTAATCGCCCCCAGAGTCCAGATCTCGTATCCCGGTTACGTTTAATTAGTGCTCGATTATCGATCACTCGACTGAACTAACTCTGTTGCAGCATGATCAGGTGGGAGATGGTTTGCCAATTTTCTGCCTTTGACTTCGCCGGCAAGTGTCGTGGCTCGTGGGTTGCCTTACATGGTTCGCCGTCAGTTGGTTGGCACACGTCCGTGCCCTTCTTGTGATTAGGAAGGGTTTTTGGGGGGGGGGGAAGCGTGCACTAAAATTAGATTACAGAGAGAGAGAGAGAGAGAGAGAGAGAGAGAGAGAGAGAGAGAGAGAGAAAGCTTCTTTCTGAAAGCTGCGTCCAGCATCCCAGCTGTAGTAACGTTGCCAAGTTGCCTCACCTCGTCCCATGTTCGGATAACCCGCTGAGGTCTTTAACGCCGTGTTCAAAGGCCATTTTCGTGCTCTAATGCCGATCTTTATTGACGGCTTGTGGTCGCGGATGTTACCCTGACGTCGTCGTCATGCAAGCGTAAACAACTCTAGTCAGATTGACGTACTTGTTAGCAAAATAAACTCATGATTTTGATGGTTCTACGTCCAGTTATTTAAATTTAATGTGCTTTTGGGTGTATTAACTGACAATGAAGACGAAAAGATTTCGGGAATAAAAATAAACGATCCTTTTAAAGGCCTGAGGCAGTACTGGTTCGGTTTTTATGTCCATCCGCGGACCTGCCGCCTCCCATCTGCTGCCAAAGTGAGGACAAGGGAAATTATTAAAAAAACTTTGAGTCTGAGGAAGCTCCCTTGATATTAATAAAAAGGATTGAGGCTCTACCCAACCTATAAAATGCTTGAAATGTGATTTAGCTTTGTCTAAAGGCATTCCACTAGCGGGCCTTGCTCGCACGTTTATAAAAAGTTTCATCTATTTACGAGTACAAGATGTCTCTGGAGTGCAGTCTCTAAAATGGCTTAGTGTAAGGCGACGGTGCGAATATGAAACAGACAGCGTGGGGTGGTTGAGTTTTTGGCCGTACAAAATTTTGACAGTCGTCGGCGAATAGAAGTTCGTGGGGACGATTCTTAGACCTCGAGACCGGTGTCTGGGATGTTGGATTCCAGGTGTAATGGCTACACCATTTACGCTGAGCACAACGTTTGGAACCCTGAAACTCCGAGGGAACTTGTTCGAAGAATTCGCCACGACGGGGCGAAGCCTCACACGAGGTTCCAGAGATTCGAAGCCCTCCCCTACGAAGCTCGGAGTTATTTTGCGTCCACTGTAATCGTCTTTACTGGCTTCATAAAATAATTACGACAGAATTAACTGATTCAGAACAGGCTAACTGCTTCGCACTGCTGAAATATAGTAGCAAGTTACTCTTAACCCCAAAAATGGAGATCTTTGGCCGATGTGTGTCCAGTATGCCATGCTTGCGCGCAAGTGCTTTCAATGCAACGTGATGGCCTTCGGGAATCCAAGAATGGTTAGCAGTGAGACAGATACAAGTAGGAACACTGCAGTCGGAAGGCCGCCGTCAGCTGTGAACCTCAAAGAAGGATCCGCAAAGAAGCCTTGTTTTTCTTGAAATTCGTGGCTATTAAAGGACAAACAGCCTTACGCATTCATGGCAAACGTGGAAGTGGTACCTGTGCCAAGAATTGTTTGCCAAACATCGCGACCAAGTGGTTAGCAATCGTGCTTTGTGTTTCGAAGTTCCCGGGTTTATATCCCCCAAACCTGCTATCATTTCAATTCACCAATTCTAATGAGAATGGTCTCTTCTTGAGACATGATTTATGCTTGTCTGTAATAATTACTTTCACATTAAGAGCAGAACTCAGAGCGATGGAGAATGTTTGGACGTAAGAGACAGGGCATTCCGTGATGTGCAGTCTCATAATTTGTACTCTGGTGATGGGCAAGCCATGTAGCGCGAACGGAGATAAGAAATTTATACAGAATTTTGATTGGAATGCTGAAGACAACGGACGACGTGGGAGACATGAGCGCGGATTGCAAGATAATATTAAAATGGATTTTAATTAAACAGGGTAAGAGGCTATGAAGTGAATTAATCGGGGCCACTGACGGGATTTTCTGTACGGTACTGAAAATTCCTTTCCCAGTATCTTCTCTCAGGGCGAAGGCAGTGGACGTTAACACATCACGTGACCCCGTGTTATGCGGGCTGCATTGGCCCTCGGATCACGTAACTGACTCGTGCTTAACTACGGTGCTCTGTTCAGACACATCTGTTTACATCGACAGTCTCCGTCTCCGTGAATGGACTGCAGATGAGTTAATTTGCATTTCGGTAACATTTTTAAGGCAACGAACTCCCCTAACGCGGATCTTTCCGAAAGTAGGGGGGGAACCCCTCCCACCAGGAAAGCGTGATTTTTTTTAGGGAGAAGTGCTGAAGGTCGAATTCCGAGAGAAAGGCAACAAACATGGCCGCCTCTGGTTTTTAACAAATAATTCTTAGAAAAATACAGTTGCGCCAAAACGTGAAAGTCATTGCGTCAGAATGCCACCGATTTTGTCAACATTAAAAGGCGTTTCGTGAATTGGCTCTCGTCCAGTCTCAGGGATCGGTTGTCAATATACTGTTATTAGTGGTGGCATTGGAGATCGAACCCAGGACCTCAGCCAAGACGGTAACTAAGCATTTCAGCCCCGGGGTTGCACATAATAAAATATGAATGCGGGTGTCTCCGTGCAGATACTGAAGACATTTAGCACAACCTGATCCGGTAAGTTGGGCCACAGCTCTGCGGCTCTCACACTATGCATGACACGTGCCGGAAGCTCATGCCGGATCGTTTCTACGTGCATTGGTTAATGCATAGGAACACAGTCATGCCGCATACTTCACAGCGAGTTAGTTGTGCCCAAGGCAAAGTCGTCCCTGCTGGTAAAGTAGTGGAGAGTAGATGTATAGCTCCACACATTCATAATGGGCGTATGACAGTCATCTTCGAGAATGTTTTCGCCAACCTCAGAATAGCCAGTTTCTAGAGTGCACCGGGTATTGGTTGGGAAGTCTGAGGGGAGACCTAGACGTAGATGGGAGGATAATCTCAGGCGGGATCTATGGGAGATAGGAGTTGAAGGAGATTGGATTTTGTTGGCCCAGGACAGGGTCCGGTGGAAGGCTTTGGTTAATTCGGTGATGAACCTTCGGGTTCGGTAAGCCTTCTGGTTGGTTGGGTCCACTATTTGGGAAGCCTGAGGGGAAGAGACCGCTGGGGAGACCTAGACGTAGATGGGAGGATAATCTCAGGCGGGATCTATGGGAGATAGGAGTTGAAGGAGATTGGATTTTGTTGGCCCAGGACAGGGCTTTGGTTAATTCGGTGATGAACCTTCGGGTTCCGTAAGCCTTCTGGTTGGTTGGGTCCACTATTTGGGAAGCCTGAGGGGAAGAGACCGCTGGGGAGACCTAGACGTAGATGGGAGGATAATCTCAGGCGGGATCTATGGGAGATAGGAGTTGAAGGAGACTGGATTTTGTTGGCCCAGGACAGGGTCCGTTCATCGCGTTGGTCTTTTCCCCGCCATTTCGCTGTGCAGATCTAAGCATTACACACTTGAGGCACTAGCTTTGATTTGACAGCGTTCACACGGGTCATTTGCAGATATGACGTACCGTTGAATCGGCGATGACATAAGACACAGGTTTATGGGTGTACCTGGCAGTCGTACAGACTGACGAGGCCATTTAGAATACTGTCTTGTTGATGGAGAGTTACGAACTACGTTAAACTGGTCAGTGACACAGTGTGTCCAGTCTTTATTGTGTGGTGTGTGTGTGTTTTATATATGCGATCCGCCCTTTAGTGGCAATGCTGTTGTTGGATGTAATTGTCGTGGGTGTGCAATCCCGAGCCTGTGAAACCAGGTGGGTGTAGAGGAATGTGGGCTCAGACGGGCACAGACCGTCAAACCTTAACGTCGGATACCTTCTGTACGGCGTGAGTGGAGAGGCCTTTGAATCTTCAGTGTCTTCTTCATCAGCTAGATGGGGAGACAGATGTTACATTCAGCCGTTTCGTGATTGGTGTATTTAGAAGTGAAATGTTTATTTCGGAGGGAGGAACGTCCCTGTGACACTTTATTTATGTTCTCTCTTCGCATTAACAAAAGCAGCGTCACATCATCTCGTTGAAGGCTTAAATACGACATGACGTCAGCAAACTCTACTTCTTAACTCGTTGCCTCAGATTTGTTTGTTATTTAGTACACCAATTAGTAAACCAAATAATTTTGCTCTCCACATGTAATGCAACATTCTGTAGGCGTTTATTTTCTTCATATCTGCACTTTGTGGTTGTTTCGGTCCAGATCATGTCTTGTTTAAACTACCAGCACTTCATGTGGGTCTATCCCCTTGAAACATCCACAGAATCCGCTCATTTTGCGGGCAGTGTGTTGATAGCCCTACGCCCACCAGGGGCTGTCGGCTGTTCGATATTTTCGCGGTCGTCCAACGTATCTGGAAACCGTCTTCTCCACCAGGAACACGAGACCGCGCCATTCCGTAGTGGTAGCAGGCTCAAGGGAGGTTAAGCGAAGTTTATATCTGCGAGATTTCTATTTCAGTTTGAATCGTCATCATCTCGGACTTGCGTCTCTCGTGTTCAGACGAGCGTCTCACCGAAATGAAAGTGTGACGCTTATTGGAAGTTGAAACGAGGGTTTCTGACTGGGAAGTCCTTCCGCGAGGTAGTGTTAAGTTTTGTCTGTCAAACGCGCCTCGCCATGGAGTCTAGCTCCGTGCATTCAGGGTCTCTGCACGAGATTGAGATGAGTGGTCAGGAAAGGAGACGAACTAATCAGACGTTTTCTGTGACGATTAAGTAACGCGTGTGTTGCGGGTGGCGTCTTTGTCTTTTGTAGGAGCAGTTGCTTGTTTTGCGTGGAAGGATTTAATAATTTAAATCATGTCGAATGCATTTATGCCTTGATGTATGCTGAATATGGAGAGGGTGTAATTAATGTGCGTGTTCTTAGGCTCGGTTAAGTAGTCATGTGTTTTATCGAGGTAATGAAGTTTACTGCGATGGCCTCGGATGACTCTGAACGTCAAAAGAACGCCATGTTTTCAGTTCTTAATTTGGACTCGTCATTGAAGTTCTGTGCTATGTCTGGCGCCAGTTGCTTCCAGCGTTTGCCCCTAGGGGCCCATGACCGAGGAGAGGATTCATTGCCAGGGACAACGATGAATCATGTAACTGGTAGCCGGCAGGTGCGGACATGCCACACGCCGAGCTGGGACAAGGTGTGTCTGTAAGCCGCCCTGCGTACGAATTTTAAGAAGTGCTGCCCTCCACGACGTTGTGATGAGCGATTTGTCATCTCTTGAGCTGTTGAGGATAAGTTCGTGGCTTGTGGGTTAGGACTGGACTGTGGTAAGTCCTTAACTGCACAGTCACTGACTTTGGCTGATTTATGCCAGCCACACCCCGTGTTTGCATGCGTTCCGTGACTTTCTGAGGCCTCGTGTCGCAAAAAATGTTTACGTTTCATAAGCCCAAATGGCCTACTGAGTAATTATGTGTTCGGGTATCCAATTTTTGAGAAGATTTTAGCGAGTATCTGAAAATATGGAATCAAATTTGGTATTAACCCTTTGAAGCCGAAGATCGTCCTAGTATTATTTATGAATTCAGTCCGTACCGCGAAGAAAACACTACGCCTCACCATTACGAAAATCAGCTGGTTAACCCTTTGAAGCCGAAGCTTGTCTTCATAATATTTACGAATCCAGACCGTACCGCGAAGAAAACACTTCACTTAACCATTAGAAGTCGAATCAGGCGGTACCACATAAGATTTAACAAAAGAACATCCCGGTCAAAGCCTTAATACTGAACGCAATACTGTCATCCCAGATTTTATCGAATATTGACCTTGATAAGCTGAAAGTCGCTTAGCTGATCAAGATATTCCCGACCCTTTATTAAGCCCAGAGATTTATTAGTGCTTCCGAGGAACCCGCAGCTGGACCCTTTCATGAGCCAGACGAATCCAATCATCATACACATATCCTATTTTTAAGAAAAATTTAAATATTTTTACTCCCATCTGCCTGAGGTATTTTCGATATTTTCTTGTGTTCATGTTTTCCGACGGATTGTGTGTGTATTTATTTATCCCATTCGTGCTACGTGTCCTGCCTGTTGCCGTTGATTTGATGACAGGAACACATTTTGAAGCTCCTCAGTATTTGTCCATTCTCCCGTTACAGGGGCGAACTTATGTTTCTGGAAACAGTACAGCGTAGTCGTTCACGCCCGCACTTCTCGTGGGGCTCTGTCAGATAATTAAAGATGAGTGGCACACAGGAAGAAACAGAGAGAGGCAGACAGACAAGCCATCTCGAGGCCGATTCGCGCCTTTTCTGCAAACAGCAGCGTCCATTCTCCTGGACGACCATATTCGGGAGTGCGAGGGGCTGTTTCTCACGACCACCACGCAGCTCCAGAAGCTAGTTGCTGACCTGACCTGTGTCGCCAACAGCCTCTGGGATTACTGCCATTAATTATACGTATTGTCTGAGCCGGTGTTCGCTGTACCTATTGATCATTTTGCGGTTTACCACCTCGAAAATGACTGGTCGCAGAAATCTGGTAAATTACAGGCATCACGTGTTATGGTGTTAATTCAGTGCGTTCGTGCATTGGTTCGTTCACCTGCTCGAAGTTTGTTCTTTGTCTTCTGATCACCACATTCCGCGGGTTGTTGCGAAATTACTACTTGAAGTTGGTGGAACAACTCCATCCGACCTTCTCATCTTTTCTTGGGGCGACCTCTATTTCATTTATAAATATGCAAATTATATTAATAGTTCCTGTAACGTTACAACTGATATTAAAATTAGTCTAGTCGGTTACGTAAAAAGTATATTTGGCAGTCACCAGAAGAGAAAATTGCGTAGGATGCATAGACGTATACTAAGTTTTAGTAATATTCTGTAACAGTTGGGAAATCGACATTTTTTTAAATATCGTATACGTTATTTTTAAATGACTGATTATTTTTCTTAAATTGGCACTTCAATTGAAACATGGGACCCAAAGCTTGGCCCAAGTTTATCTAACCCGTTCTACATCTCACACCCTAATATTTAAAGAGTCATTTTAATATCATCCACATTTCTGCAAGCATTCTGTTTCAGTCAGATATTGTAAATAGATTAAATTATACTGGAATGCGTTTCATAATTAAACAGTCTATTTAAGACTTGAGGTTCTCACAGCGGTGAGTATGAAGATTTCCGTCTTCTGGGTTGTTGCGCTGTGTAGTCTGGTCGATGTTAACCAACGTTTCAGAGGTCATACTGCCTCCGTCATCAGAGTATGAATATTTCCGTCTTCTGGGTTGTTGCGCTGTGTAGTCTGGTCGATGTTAACCAACGTTTCAGAGGTCATACTGCCTCCGTCATCAGAAGACAGAAATCTTCATACTCTGATGACGGAGGCAGTATGACCTCTGAAACGTTGGTAAACATCGACCAGACTACACAGCGCAACAACCCAGAAGACGGAAATCTTCAAACAGTCTATTGTTTATGGTGTGTGGATGTGATGTGTTTGCTGTCAGAAGTACGTAGATGTCGCAAATAGCCCACATTTAATGTCGGCCACGTCGAACCCGGATCAATCGAGTTACATATTAAGAATTTTGGAGATAAACTGATGAACAGCAGAAAATGATTGTCTGGACACACATCACAAGAATGAACGAAGAGGGAATCTGAAACTATAGGAAGACGCTCGAAATCAGGTGGAAACGACCTATTAGCAACTTTGCCACGGAGAGCAAAGTTGAGGCAGATGGAGAGAGCTCATTGCCAGCCTGCCCACATGAAGAGGACTCCGCTGTGCGGGAGGTGGCCCGCTGTGGGCTTTCGGTGCCTACAGCAGAGCGTGGTAACAGTAGCCTACTCTTAAACAGATGACTGTCATGTTTCACTTTTTGCCAAATCACGCACAGCTCCGTGGAAGCCCTTCTTCAGAAACTGGTCGTCGCTTGGGTGGTAAATATATGAGGTCCGCGTGTTCATTACCTTGTTTACGCCTTTAGAATCCAATCCGCTGCTTTACACTGTATTGAAGATCCATTTCGTTGCCCTCGCATTCAGTTATCGATTTGCTCTAGGATTTGAACTCCTACGGATGGTTACGATTCGCGTGTGAGGTATTTTTCAGTCTAGAAACACGTTCCCATTGCCTTATATGAGAATAGCGCAGGTTTCTCGTTCCGTGATGCTACGTATGCATGGCTATAACGCGTTGTCAGTTTAATCGTCGTCTCCGAAACACAATAGCAGCAGACACGTAGCCAGAATTCAGCAGTCGCCTACGGAGACAGAGAATGGTTTTCCTTCGTCTGACGACGAGAATTGCATTGGAACTATGTTTCCGGTTTGGCTGTTGATCTGGGATATCACGGTCAGAAAAGTGACTAGTTACGGGTCGCACATGACCGGAGTTCGATTCTCGGAAGGCAAAGGTTTTTTTTATCTCTGCTACAATATCCAGGGATGCCCAGTCTCCTTTCTGTCGTAGGTGAAATGGTCAAACGTGAAGCTGACCATCTGGAGCCAAGGTTGAGAATGTGTGACGGCTTGATGCTTAAACACAGAATTTTTCTATAGCTCGTCTTTTACCTCATGAATTTCTTGTGCGTGATTGTGTTACATTTTGTACACACATGCATCCATCAGCTGTAATTCTCTCATTCGACGTAGTCTGTGATAGTGATAAGCGTCTTTAAATAAACCATAAATATCTATAGTAGTTTTACTCTGTTGTATGAATTCGTATTTGTTCGCTGTAATTCTGACACGCGGCATCTTTGAGGACCTCTTCTGACATCTTGCACGATGTTCTGTTTTCTTAGGTACGTAATTGATTTGATTGATTTTTCACTTTGCTTTTTTGAATATGCCACGAAAAATAAATACATTTATTTAAAGGTAATATTTTTTCCTGGGCGATCGTCTTTTATTTGGCCCTCGTAGAATTTCTGTCATAGTCTTCAATGACAAGTTAAATTATTAGGCAGTTAATATAATAAGAATTTTCCATACTGACGCCAGATGAAGATATTGTCAATTTCTGTGCTTATTATTCTAGATTATTTTTCGGAAGTTCGCAGTTGGTGTGAGGTTATTTTGACAGATGAGGCAGCCATCTGTTGCTTGCGGCTGACGGCCGACTTTGAAATCTCCACAACCAGTGCTGATTCCGCAGAAGATGGACGCTTGAAGACTTCTGACGACGGAACTTTAAATTGAATAAAATTGTTCTTTTAGACTTTCTTAGTCGTGTGAATTAGTTTGTGGACGTGCGTACAAATCAGATATGGCTGCGTAAACTGCGTGCTGATATTCCTGGGGTTTACAGCAGAATGTGTGTCCCGAGAAAATAACTCTAATAAGGACAGTGGCATTGCTTTCTGTATGTGTGGTATGGAGAAACTTATCGCCCGATCAAGGACACTAACTCCACGGAGCCGAATCCTTCTTGAGAAGCTGTTGGTACGCTCATCTAGTCAACAAATTCCACGCCTTTTATGGAACTCGAAGGTTTATCACCGTATATTTACAAGAACCCACCATCGGCCCCTATCCTGAGTCAGATGAATCTGATCCACACCCTATAAACCAGTGGTATTCAACCTTTTTTGTTCTTGTACCCCCCAGATATAATTTCTCTTCAACTTTGTACCCCCAAAGTTGTTGGTGTATAATTCAAGTTATACATAGTATATAATCTACATCTAAAATAAATTAAATAAATTACATTACTGATTATTCAGTGTTTATCATAAAATAATATATAATTTTTTAAATTTTACGTACCCCCTAAGATGTCTTCGCGTGCCCCCAGATATAATTTCTCTTCAACTTTGTACCCCCAAAGTTGTTGGTGTATAATTCAAGTTATACATAGCATATAATATACATCTAAAATAAATTAAATAAATTACATTACTGATTATTCAGTGTTTATCATAAAATAATATTTATTTTTTTAAATTTCACGAACCCCCTAAGATGTCTTCGCGTACCCCCGGTTGAATAACACTGCTATAAACCACATTTGCCTAAGATCCATTTTCATGCAAAAACCCTTCTTTGCCCACCGCTTTCGAGTGACTTTTCCCCTTCGAACTTTCTAACAAAACTTTTCTGCAGAAGCTGTAGGACGGAGTTCGTACGGCCGTGGAGGGTTAGAATGTGAATGACCCTGCTGTAGTAGCGAATGGAGATGGGGTTCAGGTGTTTGCTGTTTCAGTGGGAACACCGGACGTATGTATTTGCACGGGGATGTGCCGTCCACTCGTTCGCTCGCTGCTGTTTCAACTCTCTCGACATCGATGTTGCCTGCGTGTTCTGATGCTGTGGCAAGGTTCCTCCTGCAGCCGGCAGCAACGACGTTGCGTGAAGGGTGGTCGTAGCGTACCCAAGCTTTTCAAAATGCGGTAGAACCCGTTCCTGCTGTTCTGTGCTACTTCTCCTCGTTTGAATGATAGTCCAGATTTCATATCATGTCAGACTATCGAGGTGAAACGATTGCATTTGAACACGTGTGAAAGTCGCCTGCTAAAGAAGAGTTGACGTTTGTTTACATTGAATCAGCTTCCAGACCTGCTCTGAGGGCTCATCTGGCCTCCTGCCTGACGGGCACCAAAGATTTTCCCCCTGGCGTACAATTTTTGCTACCCTCCATCCAGTGCCGACGTCAGTGGTTTCTTTTACTTATGTTTGTTTCAAGATGACGATGATTACCCGGCATAACGAACTTCTTCGGCCAGAGTCCTTCTTGAGAAGCTGATAGTCACGTAGCTGATTAAGGTATTCCCCTGCGTTTTAAAGCCCAGAGCAAAATTTTCAATGTGTTTGCGAGAGTCGTCACGGGTCTCTGTCCGGAGTTAGGTAAATTTAGTCCGCACTCTTACCTGCAGAATGAGCCGAAATCACGAGCTCGATTTCAGATGTTTATTTATCACAATTTCACTTTCCCAATATTCCTCAATCAAATAGCATTTGCGATACATTCTGGACGTCATAAATCCCCCCAAAGCAGAATAAGCGATTGTCTGGATGTCGTCTGCAATTTGCTTGGACTCCGTTGCTTAGACAAAGCGAGAATAATGTTCTGGTTGAAGTCTCAGGGGAACGCTAGCTTGTCTAATTTCGGTACGCAATCGCGTAGTTACTTCAAATGACAGAGGGAAAAAACAGAAATCTTCAAAATAGCCGACCTTGATTCGAGCGGTGGACGACGTGGAAACTGCCCGTCCGCGTGCAGCTTTGCGTAGTCTGAAGTTCTGACAGAATCGTGTGTTCCTATCGTGATTTCTCGGAGTAAGGCTAAGCATGAGACGTAACACGAACACTTTACTTGCGTATGGTCGTTGCGTGTACTCCCCTTCTGAGTTTGCAACTCAAAATGCTCTGCGGAGACTTTTAAGTATTCTAGAAGTATTTATGGAGAATCTTTTTCAGTTCGGTCATCGCATTTTTAAGAATGTCTTCAGCTGTTCGAAACGAGGACGTTCCAAGGATAACGATAATCAGTCGGGCACGGGATATTTTTTTAACATCGGTGTTCGTCTTTGTCCACAAATCGCTTTACTTAAAGCGATGGATGGGAAAGTGAGCTACATTTGTCCGTCTGTCATCTGATTCATTAGGTCTTCTACACCAGTGGTATTCAACCTGGGGTACGCGAAGACATCTTAAGGGGTACGTGAAATTTAAAAAAAATATATTATTTTATGATAAACACTGAATAATCAGTAATGTAATTTATTTAATTTATTTTAGATGTAGATTATATACTATGTATAACTTGAATTATACACCAACAACTTTGGGGGTACAAAGTTCAAGAGAAATTATATCTGGGGGTACACGAAGACATCTTAGGGGGTACGTGAAATTTTAAAAAAAATATATAATATTTTATGATAAACACTGAATAATCAGTAATGTAATTTATTTAATTTATTTTAGATGTAGATTATGTAATATGTATAACTTGAATTATACACCAACAACTTTGGGGGTACAAAGTTGAAGAGAAATTATATCTGGGGGGTACGCGAACAAAAAAGGTTGAATACCACTGATATACACTACTGATGGACCTATTTGCGTGAAATCGCGCCTCTGGATAAGTCCCATCGTGATACTTTTTTACTCCCTGAGGTTTAATAATACCTCCATGGCCGTCGTGTGAAGCCTTCAAACGAGTTGGCAAAAGTGTCGCCATTGAGCGTAAAGTCTGAAGTTTTTGTGGAAGGAATGCAGATTTTTAATAATGATTTATAAGAAAACTTCGCGTGAATGTTTCGGCCCCTCACAAGATGATGGATAAGTGAGAAATAATTGTAATTTCACCTGAAATTTCTGTTCTGTCCAGACATAAGTAACGGTACATGCGGTTTTAAAACTCAAATATTTTTGCATTAAAATTCGCTGTGCGAATAGCCGAGTTCGCTTAGTTCTTGTGTTTCAGTGTAACACCAAGTTAAGTTTTGTCTACATGGATGACAGTTCATACAGCACGAATGCTTACGTATATCAGACTTTTTCCCCCAAAAATAAACCGATACCTTTGCAAACGTGTTGAACGGGCGGTATTTTGTTTCAAATTCTGACTTTTGCGGGTGGCAGAACGTGTTCGCGTGTCTTTGGAGCGTCTTAATTGTTCATAGAATCTGCTCTTTTCATCGTCCGAGAGTCATTCAGTGGCTGTGCTTCGTAGCCATAACTTCCTTTTTATTTACCGGCGATGAAGTTGAATGAAAGAGGTTGTATCGTCGGTTCATTTACTTGTTTTATGTTTCAGTCTTTAAAAAAATGCTCTTGTACCGTTATAGTAAATTATCGACATGCTTCAGAGTACAGTAATCGATCACTCGGGGATTCTGGTCCGATTCCTTTTATGGGTTGAAATTCTTGCTGTTGATCTGTACGTGATCTGTTTCGTTCGTCCATTGGCTCATTTGTATTGTCTGCTCGTACTTGATTCTGCGTAGACAACAGGAGAGGACAGAGGGAATCGAACAGTGGCATCCCATTCATCAGGTCTGCGTTGGCCGCTCCTCTGCGCTCTTTTTGATCTCCTGTCGTATGAGAGGAGAGTTTTGTGCAGTGGCGACATTATCCATCGCTGGCTCCTGTCACATCTGACTTCAAGGAGCGTGGACTCTCGTGATCCCGGGCTTTAATTGGAACACACAGGTGCTGGGCACTTTGGTTCCCTGGTGACAACAGACGAGAGGTTCAGATGTACCAGGAGTGAAATGCGTGGTATGTGTCTTCGGTAAGAAGTTCTTCGATCGATACCACATACGTTTGACTTAAGCCCTTCTTTCCGAGCACCATGGACCATTTTTTTTTTCGTACTCTGAATGGGGAAAATTTATTATGGGAATATATTTCACTGCATGCACTATTTGGAGCGTAAGTCAGTTCCGTAGATTCCGCAGGTTTGAAGGCTGTGCAAAATTGGCCAGATTTCGCAGCGAAGGCGTTATAAATGATCTACAGACAGTATACAGGCTACTCGACTAATAATAGAATTGAGGAATGTCTACTGATGGGGTGCCAACTCCAACGAATGAATGCCAGCAAACACCCCCCTCCCCTCCCCTCCCCTCCCCTCCCCAATTTGAATTCTGGCCCTTGTGACCTACGCTAACTGCAACATCGCTTGATTACGAAATGAGACTTGTAGTCTACTCGGAGTCCACACGCTGTTGCTTCGTTAGCCTGTTAAGGTATCCCTCGGACTCTGGGCAGTGTCCAACGTCATATTGCTGAGGTAAAGTACGATTCAGCTGGCGACCCGCGGGTAACATCCGGCCCGCGAAGTTAATAATTAATTTCTTAATAGTTATTACGAGCTCATTTATTTTCTTCACTCCGAAGAGTGTTCATTGTCTTCATTATTCCCGTGTTTTATCAGGAATCATAAACATTGAAATGCAGTCCTACTAAACAAAATTTGGGTAGGACGAGATTCGTGAGACACGTAGAACGCATTGGATAAATGAGAAATTGTTCCAACATGTTTTTTCGGATAACCTGAACGTGGGAGTCCACTTGGAATAATTTGGCGTACATGGGAGGATGATATTAAAACGGCAACTGTGAACACTGTAATAATCGTACGGCGGGGAACTGCGCCCCGTCGAGATAGTACGAGGATGCGGTCTTCCATAAAAGACGGACAGCCGTCAGCTTCTCACGAAGGACTCTTCTTCGAGGACAGGACCCGGAAAGTGGCAATTCCTATCATGACAATTGACGGCAGTCGCTTGCCCGTGTTCGTCGGGGACAGCCCACATATACATTCCTTCGTAATCCTTTACACAACACGAAGAACACGTGGAAATGTTGCGTGCATTCATCGTGATGCGAGTATTGGAAAGAATCTTAGTGCAGGAGGTCAACCGATATCAGCGAAAAACGAGAAACATCAGTAATGTAATTGTGTGCTGTACCCCTTGGTAGGACGCCTTCCTCTGCGATGTCGTGTTTCAGAGTTAACCGGTGCAAATTGCAAGAACAAAAACTATTGAAAAAATAAATAGAAATATGGACTGGTATAAATTCTGTCAACCGTATATAGTTGGTGCTGCAGGGAACGGGCTTAGTAGAAGGCTAAATCAGTCTTGTAAGTTGGCTAAAAAAATGTTCGTTCTTCCATATTCGGAGTTACCTCTGTTGGAATCAAAGCCACCCATCTGACGCCAGTAAATCAGAAGGACAGAGAGAAATAAGAATAATGAAAGTATAAACTTATCTCATTAAGGGACATCCACCGCAAGGGTAAATGATGCAACTCTCAGGACACCGCCATTTTAGGAATGTTCTCAAATAACAGATAATTCCGAAAATAGACATACAAAAGGTTCCGACGGATCTCCGATTACAAATCACAATCCGACAGAGCAAAGAGCATTGATGATTGGGTTGCGTTGAACTCGCACTCAACGCGACTGTTCTTGTGAGAACGACGAAACCAAGTCCCCAAGTCCGACTTGCAGTTAATACGGTAGAACTTATTGGCGTAATTGGACGTGAATGTGGCAGTTACCTACAGGGGCCATCACGAATTTTTATTCTTCAAGGTCACGGAAGGATTCCCCCCTTACCGCGCGTCTCTAATTCACCAGTACAGCGTCCCTAGCTTCTCTACTCTGCGTGTTCTGAGCTGTCATCACTCGCTTCTGCTCAGATTTTCGTGTTGCAGTGTTGTACGATTTTTATGTGACCCTGGTGAGGACAGGATGCATGAAGATGTTACGGAATCGCGGAGATTCATGAACTGCGCAAATGCAGTGTTGGCTGATGGCAGCAGGGATGACATTTTTATGTAAAAACTATCTGAGAGATTAATAAATGATCAGGATGGAGAGAATGTTCAGGTAATTGCATTAGAGAATAAAATTATTAGTAGGTGACAATAAAATGTGTGTCCACGTTTTAAGAATGAGCGAAGATACAATTCCGAAGGGGAAGGCGGTTAGAAAGGATGTCACAGAAGCAGAGAAGGAACTGAGGAAAGGGGAATGTGTGAAGACAGAGACTGGATGCTGTACGGGGCACACAGACTATTTCCGAACCCGATCTGATTATCCTCGACCAAAGTCTTGCACTTTGTAGTTGTAGTAGCGGTTAGAACGCTGGCCTTGTAATCCTGGGGTCTCGAGTTCGATTCGCGGCGGTGCCCGAATTTATAACTTGTGTTGGGCAAGGCCGTGGTCTAGGCAACACGGAGTTTGCCTCCGTGGCATCCCAACAATTACTCCATTCACACACAGAAGAAGGCAATGGCAAACCACTTCTGGATCATCTGCCAAGAACGTATATGAACAGGTCCCAGTCCGAGAAAAGGATGGAAGGATCCTGTTCATATGGACCTGTCGTCAGACAGAACACTAAATAATAATAATATGAGGTGGTCTAGCGGTTAGAACGCTGGCCTTGTAATCCTGGGGTCTCCGGTTCGATTCCCGGCGGTGCCCGAATTTATAACTTGTGTTGGGCAAGGCCGTGGTCTAGGCAACACGGAGTTTTCCTCCGTGGCATCCCAACAATTACTCCATTCACACACAGAAGAAGGCAATGGCAAACCACTTCTGGATCATCTGCCAAGAACGTATATGAACAGGTCCCAGTCCGAGAAAAGGATGGAAGGATCCTGTTCATATGGACCTGTCGTCAGACAGAACACTAATAATAATAATAAGATGAGGTGGTATAGCGGTTAGAACGCTGGCCTTGTAATCCTGGAGTCACGGGTTCGATTCCCGGCGGTGCCCGAATTTATAACTTGTGTTGGGCAAGGCCGTGGTCTAGGCAACACGGAGTTTTCCTCCGTGGCATCCCAACAATTACTCCATTCACACACAGAAGAAGGCAATGGCAAACCACTTCTGGATCATCTGCCAAGAACGTATATGAGAAAAGGATGGAAGGATCCTGTTCATATGGACCTGTCGTCAGACAGAACACTAAATAATAATAACTTCATTTTGTATTTATGGGTTATACATATCGTTGCCCCTTGGATTAAATTACTTCCTTAGAAAGTTTTTAACAAGGCTGTGGGTTAAGAAACACGAATTTTTCTTTTGAAAGAGGGGAAAACCATTTTGGCATGTGGTGGATAGGACGTGCATAACATTTTCAATAGATTCTTCTTCTTCTTCTATGTGAGGCGTGCGGTATAACCGATCGCTTCGACGCGTGTAGTGCGTACCGTCGTGATGGAGGACAGTGTACAAAGGAGTGGGCGGGTCCCCCTGGCTTCTGGCTCGGTAGTAATCGCCGAGTGACTGACACTCCTGTAGCATATTCGGGGCGTACGGGTTCAGATCTCAGCCCGCAGGCTGCCTAAACAGACCAAGGTTTATCCTGGATGTCACTTAGTCTAGTGGCATCCAAACGTCATATATATAATGCGCCTCTCCTCAGCATAGCAAGTATTTTTTGTCAGTTTTTGATTTTTAAAATCAACATGTTTTAGGTTTTCATAAGCCAGTAATATTTATCAAGACTTTACTAATGTAAAGAATTGATTTACTTGTGTGATTAATCGCACTTAATTTTCAAATCATTTCGAACGAATACAGGGGTGAACAACCTTTGTCAGAGTGCGGGCCACATTGAATTTTTTTAACAACCTGGCAGTCGCGGATATTATTAACTTAACAAGAGGTGTGCTTGTATTTGGTTGGGTTTCCATTGGGCTTAAATATTAACATTTTCGACGCGTGGCATCGGAAAATAAGGTGGACTTTGGAACTGCCGCTGTTTTGTGTTTCGCGCCATCGTCGTATTTTAGTCTGCGGGGGAGTTTTTTTTTTTAATGTTGGGTACTCGAGCTGTGTGCGCGTTGAGAGACACTAAGGTAGGTAGGTACGTGGTCTTGAACATTACTGCAAATGGATGGAATATTTGCTCTATCCCTGTTTGCGTAGAATGCGCTCCCATGTTGGGCAGCCAAGCGTTGCCGGATGCTTGCCAAATTAGGAGTAAAGAAGTCGTTATTCAAAACCAATCTGTTTTTATTTTCGTAGTTTGCTCACCCCCATACAAAGAGGTTGTCTTTGCCTTATTTATATACCGAAGACCTGCGCGAGGTATTTTACCATACAAGTGCATGCATGCTCTGAATCGTTGGTACACTCCACATCACATCGATGGAGTCTGATGAACTGCCTGTTTTGTTCATCGGATTTCTTGTAAGCACGGAACACCTGCAGGGGTTTGTTAGAGGGCCGTGAGTTGATACTCGAGTAAGGACCTCGCATAAATTGGAGAACTGACTTTTTTTTTTGAATCTAGGATCGAAAGTATGAATTTCATTCGGAATGATGATGCTGATGGAAGAGTTGTCCGTGTCGATGTAATACCGGACAACATACAACCCAGAATAAATTAATTTCTTACGAGAATATATCTTTTTTCATCGAAGGATGCCTCAGACTTTTTCTCTTTGCGCTGCTGATTGGAAGTCGAGGGTTTGCGACGGCTGCCAAATTTTGGATGCATCTGGGTTTGCGATGCTTGGAGGAATGAGTGGAGGTGGGAGGTTACGTGCGTTCTTTGTAGTAAAAGGACAGTGAGTACCTTCATGGGACTTTCCAGAGTTTTATGCAACATCGTTATGATTTGTGAATCATTAGTCACTTCTCGATTTGGCTCGTTTCACGGAACAAAATACTACAAATATAAATATGGCCAATTGATGATGCCCATTTGTGTGGACAAGTCGGTCTCCCGATTGGAATAAGTTCGTTTTTGGCGGGGGTGAAGGTAAGTGTCTTGTGGGATGGTCGCCAGAGGCGCCTGCCCTTATAAGACTGTAGCATTCCTTTACTTATTCGCGGTAAACACTGTTTAAAGCAAAACACGGACGCTTCGGCACCGGAGAGGTCTGTGAACCTCGTGTGGGTAATGTAGACCTCGTGTTTGTATTGATCGGTCCAATGATTTATCCACTGTTTTGTGATCATTTTGTACCTTGACGGGACCCGGCGTCCCTCGACTGCGTTCACCACTTCGTCTGACCCAAAACAAGTACGACTCTGATTTGTGTGGGTGAAACTTCGTCATATTCGTGCACGGGAAAGTCTTCTTGTTGGTTTGAATTTTAAATGTCCCGCCACACACTCTTGTGTCTTCGCATTTATACTGCGTATTTGTTTATTTGCGTCATTACTGCACCGCGTTATTTTTAAATTTAAGTAATTTACTTGAAAGCGACGTCGTAATTTTACGTGACGTCTCGTGTAAAAATTTGCAAGTGTCAGGCGGAGTCTTCCAGACACGGGTGTGAGGGTGCGAGCTGGGTTATTTTTTTACCTGGGTAAGGATAGATGTCCGGTTCTTGTGAGGTAGATGAGCAACCAGCAGTTTTGTTGGGAATTTGATTTACTTTGGAATGGTAGCAGGATGATTAATCATACGAGTTTCTTTCCTCGTGCCAGATTATTTAGATTCCTGTCACTTGTTTAGAAATTTTTCGGGCGTCGGAGTATCTTATCTAACTGTTCTAACAGTGTTATGATTGTGACAGTTATCGGCGAAAGTTGTGCCAGAACGGAGTTCACTAGAAAGTTCTAAGGCAGGAGGAACTGCACCACAGAATTGTGGTGAGATTATTTGAGAATGTTGAGGTTATGGAAGTCTTAGGGGAAAGTATCAAATATAAATGGAGTAAAAGGCAAGAAGTAACAGGATGATTGAGAAAAAGTTCTTTCTGGAAAGTGTCACTGCCATATTTTATTAGAGTGACTAAGCCATGACGAAAGATGGGCTGGTCGCGCAGTACGTACGGGATCGTTGTTGAAAACCTGAACTCCGTGGAAGTACGTTCAGCTAGCCTAGAAATTAATCGTCTTTTATGGAACCTGAAAGTTTATCAACTGTTCATTTTGTATTCGTAGTTTTTGTAATGGTTATCGCTGTAAACAGCGATTATTTTTTTTTTCAAACAGTGTTGATCTTTGTAATTGTGAAGAGTTGTCCTTGTTTTGAAACGAACGCCAGAAATTAGGTCCAAAATCGTGACGGCATAACTTCGGTTGTCTGTAGCTGTTGGTTCCGAAGTTGTTGACTCTCTTGTAGGTCTAGGACCTCGTATAACGCATCCACGTCGCCGTTTGTACGCTTTCCGACTGTCACCTGTTCAATCTTGTTTGTATTTACCTCCCGGTGCTCATTCGCACTGCCTGTCCGTCGACGTGCGCTCGACAACCCACACCTTCGTCGTATAGAACGCTAATGCAGACACACGGGAACTGCCATGTCGTGTGGAGATGAATAATGACGGCTTCGTCAAAGGAGAAATAACGTGAGTCTAAGCCGCAACGAAACTGCTTTGTCGAGTACGTAGATCAGGAAGGAGAATGCCGGTGTGTGTGTGTGTGAGAGAGATAATGATGTTCGGAAGCCAATGAACGCAAGGCACTTACTGCAGACAAGAAAAAACAAAAATAATAAAATTTTCGACGGATTTAGCCTATCAAAGTAACATAGTGTTTTGTGCAAAAAAAAAAATATTACGTAATAATGTAATTCTTATTGATATAAATCAGTTTTAGAAATATGAAAACGCGTGTTACACTTCACAAACCGAAAAATCAGTGTTCGGGCGACACTACCTGGCTTTTGAACCGCTGGCATTATATATATAAGAGCAGGGATAAAGCTAAATAGCCATGTGCAATCGTGTTACTGCCACAGGCAAGCTCCCACCATCTCACGATTCATGCAGTGACTGATGAAAAGTCATCTGGCGGATTGTATTTCGCTATAATCTTTTTCCTTTATCCCGACTTTCAAACATGTCAGTGTCGCGTGTTCATAAAACGCTGATTCCCGGCTCTGATTTCAGGTAAAGCCTTTCGATATCCGTGGATGAAAAAGAACAAAGGCGCCGAAGAAATCATTTTAAGAAAGAAATTAAAAAGATTTTTCATTCGTCACGGACAAGCGGACGACCGAGTTCTTTCATCCTTTTCAGTTACTCCGTCCGCACAACTGTTGTTGTATAGACCTTAACAGAAAACCGGCGACATGTTTCCACCAGTTGATCCTTCATCAGGAAGTTTCATGTAACCCGGCTACAAACTACCCAGTGCAGATCATGCAATTCATCTGTCATCCCCCCACTATCACGCACGGATCACAACAAACACATGCCCTGAAGCTGACCAGCTTGTCGAAACATGTCGCCGTAATTCTGTACGTTCTGTAAAAGAGAGAAAAATACCTCCAGCGTTACATTCTGTGTTGCTGTATCTCTGGAATTCGTCCACCGTCTGGTATGTTGAAAACGCCCAGGGTTTGGGATTAGCTCCGACCAGACCCAACATCAGTACGCGTTTTCAGACGAAAACGTGTCCAGAGCCAGCCCTCGAAACGTAGTGTCTTCAATCCCAGAAAGAAATTTAAAAAAATACGTAAATGACACTTAGCATTCATTATTTTATACGTCGTGTGAGATGTCCACATTCGTCTCAAACTTAACTTTTCGAGCGAGTTATAGTGAGTAGAGATGTTAACGCGCGATCAGGGCAGTTTTCCTCTGTGACACGAAATGCTGTGATTAATTTCTGCGTCTGTGCTATGAGCAATAGAGACGTGTTATATTATAATGGCGGTCCTTGACAGAGTGAACAGTTTTTGACTTTTGTAGATAGCGAATGTACCACAGGTTAAAGTCAGCAAAGACTTTCTCATTTCGCTTTCACTGTTACAAATCATCCGTAATGATTCTACCCTCCAGATTCATCGTTTCATATGGCCTCTCGCGGCCGAGTGGTTAACACTCGTCATATTTGGGAGGTTCCGTGTTCAGATCTCGGCCCGGAAAGGGAGAGAGTGTTTTGTCAGTCTGTCGTGGTGATCCTCAGGCCATCAGGAAAAATGTCGGAACAGTGACCTAAATTAGTCCATGTTGTTTTATCTTCTGTCATTCGACGTCGTTAAGTAAACCACGAATGAATATTTTAACGTGAACAAGAACCAGTTTCGTTGCAACAACAGATCTCACGTGAGATCGTCCAAGTTTTGCGGCGAGGCACCCTGTCCTGGTTAGAGTGGCCTTTGCCCCTCATAGGCCGCTGCAGGAGCAGCTTGTAGGCTTGATGCACACACGAGTTTTAATCTTCAGAGTTCAAGTAGGGGGCTCGGGTAGAGATACGCATATGTAGACCCACGGATTGCTAGTTTTAAACTTTTGAAAATCGGGAGAAGAAATGGATTAATTTTGCTATTCGCAGAAGAGGTTCTACTTCGTTTCCATGGTCCAGTTTCAAGAAAAATACCACGTGATAAGAGATCCTCTGTCTCTGTCTGTCTTGCTAGTGGGGGAATGGAGAACGAACTGTTGACATGTTTTCTTCAGTACACAAAGAAACTTAGATCGCCTCAACGAGATGGGTTCCACAGACACCCCCAGAGCGTTTCTTATTACCCAAGTGACGAAGTAACAGCTGTTGTTCTTCGAAAGGCAGATGGTCCATACACTCGTCCCATAGACGCTGCATCATCTTCGCATTCGATCCTTCTGAAGGCGAGTATTCAAATGTTTCAGTACACGCAGCTACGAATGTGTTAGGCATCGGTCGGAATTATTTTTTATTTTCCTCCTCGTCTGGTCCGATTGTGCGGTCCCACGTCTCAGGTAACAGCGATTTAGCGCCGTACTGCCACGGAGGTCTAGCGGTTAGAACGCTGGCCTTGTAATCCTGGGGGTCTCGGGTTCGATTCCCGGCGGTGCCCGAATTTATAACTTGTGTTGGGCAAGGCCGTGGTCTAGGCAACACGGAGTTTTCCTCCGTGGCATCCCAACAATTACTCCATTCACACACAGAAGAAGGCAATGGCAAACCACTTCTGGATCATCTGCCAAGAACGTATATGAACAGGTCCCAGTCCGAGAAAAGGATGGAAGGATCCTGTTCATATGGACCTGTCGTCAGACAGAACACTAAATAAAAAAAAGTCTATTACAGAAGGGCATTGTGTGAATTATAGCTTGAAGTACGGCCCACTTAATCATGCTGTGATACAGCGAACACACGAACTGTAATCACTGGCTATTAATCATTCATAATCGTCGTGTCACCACTGAAAATGTCTGATACAGTGTATTAAATTTATCAGAGCATGGCATCTACCGCTGGCAGTGTATTATGATGGACGGCGTAGTGCATCTTGTACTGAACAATAAGGCAATGGTAGGAACGCTGACCTTCAGGTCCTGACCTCCCCTTTTCAGCTGTCTTTCGTAATGATACGATGATTGTCAGACGATTAGACAGTTCCGTCGTTCTGCAGTGCAGATTTGAGATGTGCGACACAAATGTTTGCCTCTGTAAAGATGACATCTTTCAGGGATATTGCGTCGTGGTCGTGTACGGACTGACTCCATCATCAGGGCGATGGGGCAGTACGCTCCTCTGAAACGTCGGCCAGCTTCTACGACACTAAACTCTGTCCCAGAAGGCTGTCATGATCATACTCCTGTCCTCGTGCTGATATTTCGTCGAGAGATTGTTTTGTAGTGATGACGTCGTGAGTGTAACCTGGGCGTTTCTAAAATAAATTTTTGCCTGAGAAGTGCAGAAATTCTGTTTGTCGGGAATTAGTTTTTGTACTGTGTGGTTATGGAACAAATATATCGAACGATAAAATTGATTTGAGAGCGCGTAAGCTTATTAACGACATGACGATTTAGAGTGGAACCTCCTTCCAGATGGTGACCACGCTGGTTATTCCCGCCAAGTCCTGAATGACGTTAGAACAAATTATAGCGATCTGGTTTTGCCGGTTGAATATTTTCCTCGAGTCTTACGTGGGAGTCTTGCTTGAAGAACTACGTTTCTTCGTGTTGAGTAAAAGACGTGTTTGCATCCATTGGCTGTTAAAGTATTGTGTTGAGGGAAACTTAAGACGTTCTCTGCTATTGTAGTAGTCGGCGATGAAGATATTTTAGCGGTATTTTTTTTTTAATATCCACGTGGGAGTGAGTCACTTCTGTAAATGGTTCCGTTACGCTGGATATGGCCACATCGAGTTGCGTGCTTATCCAAATATATGATCAGAATATCGGCATCGTACTTTTGGTTCGGTCAAGGTTTTGAAGGTTTAACCTTGTTGTCGGGGGGGTTCTGAAACTCCTTCATGGTCGAGGACCCGTCTGTGTGTGTGAGCGCTCCTTTGCCAGTTCCAGTCCATATTAGGCCACGTTTCTCCAAGAGTTATCAGCATTTCTCACAGCTTGCTTGAAACTCGCAGTTCGCGCAAGACCACCGACAGTTTTATCCAGGATAAGTTGTCTGACAATTGAGTTTGGCGCCTTTTTTTGTGTTCGGCTCGCAATTTTCTTGTCTCATGCCGAGTCTGTCCTCCTACTTGGTCATCCTACACATGGACCATGACTAAATAAGGTCGTCTTCAGATGTGTAATACACTCTCGACGTCCCTTTCACTCCCAGTCCATTCTGGCTTTCCCTCTCTTTTATACAAACGCCTCCACGTGACTTGCCTACTCGTGCAAAATCATCTCGCAGTCTTGGACGTTGCTACGTGGTTCAGTCGTGTGCATGTGTTGGTCGCTGGATTACGACGTGTGGCTTGGAGGGCAGCGTATTCTTGGCTTGAAACGTCATCACTCGCTGTCGGCGCCGTGTGGACGAGCTGACATGTTTGTTCTGTGCTGAATGAACACAGCATGGGGAGATCTTTCTCAGGGTCGGTATAGTGGCGTGTTTTTAATTAAATGAGTGTGTGTGTGTGTGTGTGGATGCGGCGTTGAGGGTGTTTTGCTTCATGGTTAAAATAAAATCTGTTACGTGTAAGATCTGTATCGACAGTCAGAAATCGATATTTCTCGTTTCAGAGGCCTGCGTGTTTCAGTCATGGACGGAAAATCGTAAATCTTTGTTACTATATGCTTAAATCCCGGTGATATTCCTGTCCGGCGTCGGAAATACTCGCCAGTCGCATATTTTATTCATCCCAGAAACAAACCTGTCATCTTTTTAGGATTTATATCGCGTAAATACGCGTTGACTTGATGGATATACATATTGTCGAATGTTCAACTATCGATTTTGTTTTCGATCGGAGTTGGAGGAACTGATTCTGGATAGTGGTCTGACTGCATCCATTCCAGTTGTCCATTTTAGGAAACAGCGGTCGTGTGAGACCGAGCCATCGTGTTTCAAGGTGATGTATGTACGTACGGACTACGCGAATGTGTCCGTCCGTCCGTCTGTGTCGTGAGCGGCTCGGCGCGAAGCTCTGGTGTTTTGTTAGTGAGGGGTGCTGGGACCATGCAGTTTGTTACCTCGTAATCGTGCGATGTGCCGTGTAGTGAGGGTATAAACATCGGAGCCATCGCCACAGTGGATTGTATTTATGAGCGTATCGCACGGGTGTGAAGATCGTGTTTCCAGGTAACGTCTGCGTAATTTAAGGTTTGTTGTTCGTCACACATGTGAGTATTTTTCGCTACGCTAATGGCGCGTGAGCATTTATCACTGCCGGGGCCAACTTCAGGGCCACGTTTTGTCAGCAGGAAGTCCGTATCGCACCAGATTTTCGACCCGCGAAGAAATGTATTGACGGAATCATTTCATCGGGATCTAGCAGCTTGTGGCATTGTGTCACTTATGCCAGTGTTCCACAGACGTTTTTCACCCACCACATAATTTCGCGTCATGAAAAGTGTTTATGAAACTTTGCATGGGCGGACACGTTAAAAAGAATGTAACACAATGTTTATTCTGAGAATAATAAGAAACCCATTAAGGCTTTGACCGGGATGTTCTTTTGTTAAATCTTATGTGGTACCGCCTGATTCGACTTCTAATGGTTAAGTGAAGTGTTTTCTTCGCGGTACGGTCTGGATTCGTAAATAATATTCAGACGAGCTTCGGTTTCAAAGGGTTAACCAGCTGATTTTCGTAATGGTTAAGTGAAGTGTTTTCTTCGCGGTACGGTCTGGATTCGTAAATATTATGAAGACGAGCTTCGGCTTCAAAGGGTTAACCAGCTGATTTTCGTAATGGTGAGGTGTGGTGTTTTCTTCGCGGTACGGACTGAATTCATAAATAATATTCAGACGATCTTCGGCTTCAAAGGGTTAATACACTCTGTGGCCAAAATGTATTTTTATTGAATGTTAAATCAGGTGGTGCGTATAGTTACCACTATTTTTGAAGTTACATGAAAGCGAAAGGAGTTAGCAGGTGAAGGTCTCTTATTCAACTCCACTTTGCCATTGGACGTGCTGTCTTGTATCGGAACTGCTATTACCTGCCTTCCGAGGTCTTCTGAATTCGTGGTACTGTTAGGTGATGAATACAACCTGGAACTCCATGAAGTGATACCATCGTAATCTATTATCCCAATTCCTAATGAAACGGAAGTTGTGAGGGTTGCAGTGGGCTCACAGTGAACACGCAGAAGCAGGAGGAATATGTCTCTGGAAACTTCGCTCTTTCATTCCGGTGATATCGTTTATCACAGGCCGAGGTATAGAAGCCGTCATAAACAAAGAAGTTGGCGGCGGGCAGACATGTTGGCTCCAGTTCTACCCGAGGTCATGGACCATTCGTCTGCAAACACGTAATGTCCTTGGTGAGGCTGCCATAAGTCGAGATGCCACCAGCGTGTATTTCGCTCCGGGGGGTGTCGAAACAAAACCAGAGACTGGTTGCATGTCCCGTCGGCCGGTCGCTTACGTAGTGATGCTGGAAGTTGTGTCGTGGATTTCGAAGTGCCAAGGCCTGCTGAGCTCCAGATGTTAGCAAAATCTTATCGCCGTGGTTTTAGGTTACCGTCACTCAGATACGCCGACTGGAATTTTCCAGTTGTTTCTCATTGGAGAAATGAAGTAATGAGGTATCATTCTGCCCAGTAGAAATTACACATCTGAAGCCGTGGAGGATGCTGGTTAATTGCATGGCAGGATGTTGATAAGAGTTTTGTGGCAGGGAAGTGGTCACTGTGGGATCAGCTGTCGCTTGTAGAGTGTACTGTGATGTCACGTACAGTAATAGAGAGAAGTAATTCCTACTCGTGTGTTGTTGGATCTGACTTTTGCCTCGCAGAAATGGAATTTCATGTTAGATCAGCAACTGTGTTTTGGTAAGCAATGCTTTAAGAGTATGCAGCATCCGTGGTAAAGATTAGAAATGCGCGAGGATAATATTAAAACGGGATATGATGGCATGGATTGGAGTCACGCCAGGGCGCATAGTGGTAGGATGTTATGAACGTGAAGATGTCCTGAGCATCTGTTAGAGCCTCGTCTTGTTACAGGTCAGCACTGCAGACCCTGCATAAGGTGAGCTCGAAGGCACGCGAGCAGAATTACTTCCTGGGAGGGCTGACACACGACTGGGTGAGCTACTATGAGCAGCGCATCGAGTCGGACCGCTCCTGTCTCAATGAATGGCATGCCATGGACAGCTTGGAGTCACGGAGACCTCCGTCGCCGGACTCCGTGCGGACCAAGTAAGGCCACTTACGAAAATGTAGTCCACGTTCTGTTCAAGCAGGAATTCTGCTAACTTTGCTTTGCGAAGTCTTCTTCCATGGTTTTCAAGTCCTCTTTAGTTGTGATGCGCCTTATAGATCGTACGGAGTGCCTCAAAAGCCACGCACCTGGATTATAATTACACAGTCGCAAACATATTGAAAGTGTGTCCGCCACCCAGTTGAGCCACGCAGCGAAGATTATCAAGTCGGAAAATGGACGCCTAAATTTGGTACAGCAGCGTCGGGAAGTGGTGGACGATATGCCGTTAAGAAGCGTCTGTCTGGGTAATTCCTTTCGTGCGGTTGCACGGCTGACTGGTAATTAATTTCCCTCTCGGAAAACACTCACACTAAGAATTACTAACGCGGGGATTCCCGTGTTGGGATTCCCCACCAAAACAGAGGCACATGTGCAGTGTCGTTATTCATGTACATTTTGAACGAAAATGAAACATCATTACTTTCAATTAAAGCGTGTTTCGGGGGCATGGTAATTCAATGTTTTGAGAGAATTTGTGAGCAATCACTGCATTAATCAGAATCCAAATTTATGAATTCTGGACCAGCAATTATTAAATTATAAATTGCTTTATAATTTACACCAGTGATATTCAACCTGGGGGTACGCGAAGACATCCTAGGGAGTACGTGAAATTTAAAAAAAAATTATTTTATGATAAACACTGAATAATCAGTAATGTAATTTGTTTAATTTATTTTAGATGTAGATTATATACTATGTATAACTTGAATTATACACCAACAAATTTGGGGTACAAAGTTGAAGAGAAATTATATCTGGGGGGGGGGTACGCGAACAAAAAAGATTGAATACCACTGATTTACACGACTGTTGTAGATATAATTTTGATAGTAACAATTTTTGTCATCAGTTGTTACGTCGTAAAATTATGTGACGATTTGGGCTAAGAATAGAATTTGAGGTTTTGACGGCGCTGAGTCCGCAGATGGCCGCCTTCTGGTAGAAGTTTGCCAACGTTTCGGAGCTGTTTTCTGCCTCCATCATCAGGGTGATGTTCTTTTCTCTCTCCATGGCAACTCTAAGTAATGTGATTTTTCGTCATGTTTAGGCCTCACGAACGCGAGGAGACAGAATGTGTGATTCGCTGTACATTAAAGGAGATCATGATGTCGGTGGACTTGGATGAAGTAACCTCCAAATACATTAGGGGTCGCTTGGAGGAAGACCTCGACATGGACCTTGGGGAGTTCAAACCATTCATCGATCAGGAGATGCTTACCATACTGGGGCAGATGGACGCAGCTACAGAGATTTTTGATCACGTGTACCTTGGCTCCGAGTGGAATGCTTCTAATCTTGAGGAGCTGCAGAAAAATGGGTTAGTGTGGAAAGAATATATATCACTCTTACACTGATTTAAAGTACGATCTCTCACCAGAAGATATCCGAAAACGAATTCAGAATTTTGCAGTGCTGAATTATTTAACAGCGTGGGCTTATTGCAGAAATGTCTTTAAATCAGAAGGTTAGAAGCCAGGAATATGTGAATGGGTGCTCTGTGTTACGTCGTCAGCCAACTTTCCTTAGCTTTCTAAGGAAAGGTATTTAACTTGAAATTTCCTTATAAAATGTCCGTAACTCGATCCCAGCGTCATTACAGTTTTGAGAACAGTTAAATAATATTTGTGCAAAGAGGAGAAAACCACGTAAGATCTGAGGTTATCACGGCGACGAGTATGAATATTTCTGTCTTCTGGGTCGTTGCGCTGTGGAGTCTGGTCGATGTTTTCGTCGCCCTGATGACGGAGGCGGTGCGACCTCTGAAACGTCGGCAAACATCGACCAGACTACACAGCGCAACAACCCAGAAGATGGAAATATTCAGTAGAAAAGCAGTTACATTTCAGCAAACAATTCAGTTGACCGTAATCCGCGTCATTGAACTATTTTGAATCGTCGGCACCACCTGGCAGTGAAGGAGTTACGCCACTTGTTGACCGTACCGGCTTCAGTTGTCCAAAAATTATTCTGAGCTGCTAAATCTGTCTGGTTTTTAATTTCTTTAAGTTTAGGAAGCGTGCCTCATTGCATCTCTCAGCATGTTCGATCCGTTTGGTTCTGCATTTAAAAATATCCAAAATTCTTCTTCTTTTCTTTTTGTATTGCGAGTAACAGCCACGTGATCAGAATATTCAGTCTAATGAGGTATCGTGAGGGCCGTCCCATCAGTCGCAAGCTCGTTAACAAAAAGTTTATCAAAACATGAAGAAGAAAGGTTTCCAATTAAAATTTGCAACTTTGAACATAAGAATTTTGGAAAATAAAGAAGAAGAAGTGGACAAGTCATAGACTGAAAATTTTATTTCACCAGCTGTAATAAATTAGAGTAAAAGGCGTGAACTATGCACAGAATTATATTTTTCTTTAATCACGTAGTCAATAGAAATATCAGAGCTCGGACAGGAGCGATAATCTAGATCGTAAAGCAGTTTCCGATAAAACATTTTAAAGATTTTAATGAACCGAAAATGTATTCTGGTATTTTTTTTGCAGCGTTCATCACATATTGAATGTGACACGAGAAATAGACAACTTCTTCCCAGGAATGTTTAATTACTTAAATATTCGTGTTTACGACGACGAGAAGACAGACCTCTTGAAACACTGGGATAACACTTTCAAATACATCACAAGAGCAAGGTGAGGATTTTCTTACAGCGTTTTCTGACACCGAATTTTATTTTATAAGCGATAAATGGAGTACGGAGACGTAGGGAACCCAAATATTATTTATATAGATATTTGTTTATACAAATGCAACTAGTTGGGGTGCGGTTAGAAATGAGGTCATAAGGTACAGATTTTACTGTGTACAGAGAATTTATTTTAAGCACAGCGATTTCTTGAGGTAGTACGTCCCCGAAGCAGATTACGTGTTGTGAGTCGGCTAGGAGTGTCCAAATCTTTCACCTGAGTGATTCACTGTATATCTGCCACAATGTCAAGAGTAAAAATTACATATTTTAAATGTCAGTATGTGGCAATATAAAGTCTTCAGAATTGTTATTATAGGGAGGAGGAGGGGTCCACAGTCGCCGCGCGGTCTGAGACGTGGGCCTCGTGCTGCTTGGTCGCTGGGACCGTGGGTTCAAATCCCACTCAATGTGTCGTGCTGTCCCGTGTACAGGTACAGGCCTTGCGACGGGCCGATCCCTCGTCCAAGGAGTCCTACCGAATGTCCATAGATCAAGCCAACGAAGAGTTGGGACCCGCAGTGCTCATTCACTTGAAGAACGGGTCATTCCCAGTATCCCAGGAGGAGAACGACTGTCAAGTTTATATACGTCTTTACAAAAATGTGTGTCGGGATATTTCTCGCTGCTTCATACACGTAGAAGTAGAAATTTTGTGTGAAAATATTTGGAATTCCTTTTTTTTGTTTTGCAGGAAAGAAGGTTCTAAAGTGCTGGTTCACTGTAAGATGGGTGTCAGCAGGTCTGCATCCGTCGTAATTGCGTATGCCATGAAGGCTTATAACTGGGACTTCAAAGAAGCTTTTGAATACGTGAAGCAGAAGCGAAGTTGCATCAAACCAAATGCAAGCTTTATATCTCAGTTGGAAACGTACCAGGGAATCTTGGACGCGATGAAAAACCGTGAAAAGCTGCAACGCTCGAAGTCTGAGACAAATCTCAAGTCCCCGGGACTTGTAGCGAAAGCAGAACAAAGGACCGTCTGTGGTGGGTCTCTGGGCAAAACAAGGCAGGAACCCCTTGAGTCTCTGGCCTGTTCACAGGTGCTTGGAAGTGACTGGACAGACTCATCCGGAGAGGAGTTGGCCAGACAAGGCGGGCGACCGAAGTCGTGGTCACCGGACAACAGCGCCACTGCTTTGCTTTTCATGGGAAATGTGACGGGTACGTTTCGTTTTCATATTCACATTTATGGAAAATTTAGACAGCGTGGAAGTTAATAAATAATAAGTGCTTCGTGAATTTCACATGGAGAATGTTTTCTGATCGTTAACTGAAATGCTCTAGGGGTTTGCTTTGGGGAGACAGAAATGGGAACTTTTATTGTGATATATTTATTCTAACATATTTGTGGTTTATAGTTTTCTTTCCGTTGCGTATTATCTGCCCCACTCCAAATGCAGAATCCACGAACAATCAAATTTTCTACTATGAAATCTGAGTGTGACTTATGTGGAAAATACAGGCACAAATCTTGTGAAATCATTTTAAGTTACGGATTCTTTTAATATATCATCATTTAAAATCTGGAACCGTGTTTGTTTCTGCGATTAACAGTTCTCGGTTGATGCGTTAGAAAGTAAAAGACGCGGTACTTCCGAAACAAAGTAGTAACTAGGTTAACACGATAGAAGTTTGCTGTGTGTGTCTTTTCTTGTTTTTAACAAGCATTTTGTTTCATTTTTCCTGAAGGGATTTATATAACCAATTAGAAATACAATGCAAAGTGGTTAAATTATTTGATGTCGTTTAATACTATCATGACTGTAACAGAAATAGAATATTAGTGCTTCAGATCGGAATTCCTTACTTTTAAATTAATGTCAAGTCTCACTTGCACCCGCATAACAAAACTTCAGATTTTTTTTAAATGCACGTGTTCCTAATTGTCCCCCATGAGCAGGAATCCTCGATTTAGTATGCATTCTGAGTAGCAGAATTTTAAAATTTCTTGCCGTGTCAACTAAAACATAATTTCAAACGTACTGTAATACTCGCAGACTGAAATGTTCTGCACTAGCCGGAAGCAGCGCATTCAGTTAAACTGCGTATTGTAATAATTAAAAAAAAATGTTTGTTTTGATGACAGTTCTCTCTCAGGTAACAGGTCTGAGGGTTTTGATCAGTTTTATGAACCTCTGGAGGGATGAGCGATGTTCAGTATTTCATTTATTGTTAAATAATCATATTTTATTCCTCTGTGTACGTATTCTTTCCATTTATTAACTACTAAAATTGCTCTTAATTAGCATGTACCCTTTTTACTCTCATCCATTGGTAATTAGAAAAATAAATGGTAACTATGTAACACCTGCTTTGTCCAGAATGGCTTTTAGTTCATAGGTTCTTTTCATATTAGCATATTCAGTTAAAGAAATTGCAGTAGTTTATGTTGTTGTTGTTTAGTAATTCAAAACATTGGAAAATAGAATACAAAAGGCAGGAAAATGTGCTCTTAATTGCCCCAGGCCTCAGTCTGTGGTCGTTATGCCTAACATGATAAATGCTGTTTGGTTTCAGAAACACGCAGACATATTTGTTTAATGGATTGACATTTATTGTTCTGTGTGTAGGTCCTACGTCGGTTTCCTTGGAGCAGCTGAATTTGGAGGGAGCGTCACCAGCGAAACAGGACGCGTCTACTTCTGTCGCGCGTTCCCGACTGGAAACGAAGCTGCCGGAACCCCGCCCGCAGGATGGGATTCCTCCAATACTGCCACAAAAAGAAACGACCGAGGCAGCTCGCAATTACAACCTCAATGTGCGCATGCCTTGTGGAAATGGACAAGCGTACAGTGTGTCTCAGAACAAAGTAGTGTACCTACCAGCTTCTTGCTGTCAGGAGAAACAGTGCATATCAGAAGTTGAATGTTCCTCTGTAGCAGAAGGCGTAGTTCCATCGGTGAAGCATCGAGTCAGTGAATTGGAGTCGCAGAACAGCCATCCAAATGGGACAGCAAGCAAGAAGATGTCCTTAGATAGGAAAAGATTGGTACTTAATCTTACAACACAGTTTGAATCGAGCGGTTCAAAGCCCGTGTCTCCAAGTGCTGTCGAAGCAGAACAAGAGAGACCGTGCAGTAACACAGTTGAAGAAGGTGAGCACACGGCACAGTCGCAAACCAAGCTACGTCCACACATGCTCACTGCAGTCCTAGTCAAGAAGGAGATCTGGGATCCTGGGGAGAAAGAATCCCCTACAGTTTATGCCGTGGAACACGTTACTCCAGTTACTTCTTCCCCGCCCAGAACTCCTGTTTCTCAACCTGTGGTGCCAAGTAATAGTGACTGCCTAGTCTGGACCTCTTCTACTGAAGTGGCAGAAAAATGTGTGCATGAACCTTTAACAAACAAAGCTGAAGATGTGATATTTGTTTCTGAGTTGAAGTTAGTGGATACAGATACTATAGAGAGATTGTCAGCACCAAGTGTTGGGCAAGACAAAGTAGGAACAGGGAACAGAATGTTACCTAGGAAGGAGGGAGATCCGTTCTCTGCCCAGCTGGACCGTGTGTTTGAGCGAGAAGAACGCAAGCAACAGCGAGTAGTGATACCTGGCACCGTGCCTGCCACAAATGCAGCGTCTCCACCAGTACCACCGCCACCTCCAATACTACCTCCATCTGTCACAGAACATTCGAGTGACTCTCCGAGCAGGGAGTGTCCTTCACGGCAAAGTTCGTGGAGCTCGTACGACAGTGCTGTTGTGCTAGGTTTCCAAGGGGAGGCTCGTGATGCGCCATCCCGCCAGAGTTCTTGGGGATCAGGAGACACAAGATGGACATATAGTGGGGGAGGTACGTTACCATCACGTAACAGTTCTTGGGGGTCATATGACATGCGACCACCTATGCAGTACGTCAATGAACGTGGTGAGAAATACCAGCAGCCAATTCAAACGCATTTGGATGATTTGTTTGGGAGCAGCAGCAGCGGAATGTTTCCCTATGATCGTGATGAAATACCGTGGTACCCTGGCACTGTGAAGAGAACAAAGCAGAAGCTGGAGGAAGGTACCGGCACTGTAAAGCGCGTATGTTCTGAAGCTCAGCAACGAAGTGAATCTCCTGCATCTCCAGTGGCCGGCAGCCAAGAATCCCCATTGTCTTCTTCCATCCGGGCTGGAGATTCTAACCCAGGAATGAACGTCAAGATCCATGGACCCCGTCCTTACCGGAGCCCATCCTCAGACAGATTACTTCCTACTACAGGCTTTTCTTTCCCTTCGTCTGATCCTCACTCCTCCGACCTTCATTCCGGGAATATGGTAATCCAGTTTCAGGCTGAAAGTCCTGTTATTGTCCACTATGCTAGCTCTCCTACACTCTGCTCACATCATGGAATAGGAAGTGAGAGTAATGACTCGGTGGGCACCGCTCCGGTGTCTACCGAAAAGATGGCCACCTCTCAGCCTAACATCACCTTTCTGAATACTGCAGCTGCTAGTGACAGATTAGTGGAAGATGTGATATCACAACAGTCTAGTGCCATATCAAGACGAACAGACTTAGATAGGGACTCCTGCTCTGCAGTGGTTGTGCCTGATTCTCCTCCTCACACTTTATGCTGTCTCTCTGCTAGTGCACCCACTACATCGGCTGTTAGTTTAGTAGAAGGTATCGAGTCCCTGACTCCTCCATCACATTCCCTACCGTCTGTGTCTATGGTCTGCTTAACTCCTCGCGATCTGTCTGCGGCTGTCTCGTGTGAATCGGTGAGTGAAACTAGTCCTTGTATTATCAGCACCACTCAGTGTGCGTCAGTAAGACATCAGAAGAGGGTGTTGGAAAACTTAACCAATGTTACAAGAAGGAGCATATCAGTTGACAGTTCTGCAGATGTTACCAAAGACACTAATGCATTGCCAAGATCTCCAGAGGTTATGGATAGCCAGAAAAGTGTTTCGGGTCTTGTCAAGAATCTAAAGAAAGAGTTTGAAGCAAAATCTGTAAATAAGACAGAAAAATGTGTCATTACATCCACTGAATTATCTGGAAGTGATGGTGATCAGAAGAGATCTCCAGATGGCTTGAAGACGCACAGTCTCCCATCATCACCTGTGAGCAGCCATCCTCAATGCAAGTCCTCAAGCAGTCCTTGCTGCGTCTCTACCACAGAGGACTTGTCAGTGAAGGTGTTGGTGGGAAAGTATGAAGTGAGCAAGAACACCGTAGGGCATCCTGACTCGCCTTCTCTTGGCTGCAGACACAAGTTTTCAGAAAACGAGACTGTTCCCAGGAGGACATCAGCGTCCCAGCAGCAACCACCCGTTCCCTTACGAAAATCCAGTCTTGAGATTCCTTATATTCAAAACAACGCTAATAAGCATTCTTCCTTGCTGGTTCGTAACCTTCGCAACGGTAAGGAAGGACCAAACGCGCGGCCCCCGACGGCGCCGCACATACGTAGCTGTGTGGGACCGTCACCTAGCGTGGTGGTCGCTAATGTCGTGGCTAAGGCTGCTAGTAAGAAGCAGCAGCAGGGCAAGACTCACCCATTGGCTCGCCTCACAATAAATAAGCCCCGCCACACTAATAGTGTGTACAACACCATGTGATGACAGGAAGTGTGATTGACATGTTTTATTTCTAGTAATTTATGAAATTAATCTGGTTCTTTCAACCAGGTGAGTGCTTGAGGATGTATGAGAGTGGTTTTAAATGCCATCAGTTTTCATAATTGAGCGTATTATTGAAATCATTCGTCCTTTCCCGTGCTCACATTGATTGTCGTAAATTTCTCTTATCAAAAAGTTGACGTGCTTACCAAACGGCAGTGTGTCGTGATGGACCATCACAGGTCATTACTACATTTTTATATTGTATGAATAAACGTATCACACTGCCACAAAGTACAATTGATACTGACAAGCTACAATTAATACTGGTCCACAGACGAGTTCTGAAGCACAAGATAGAAACGATAAATGGTTTACTTAGGTATGCAAATGTATGCATTAGTAAGGTAAGCACTGTAAAATGCAGTCTCCTTGGAAAGGATCCACATAAATTTAAGTGATTTATAAGCCGATACGCTGTTTTACCTTTTAAGAAATTCTCTTGACGGTGGATTTTTCTTGCCAAGGTTAAAATAAGATGCAAATGAATATGTTTACCACAGAAAGAAATTCTCTTATAATTTATTTCATATTCCATAATGCTGTACGTTGCACCCATGACAGAAGCATGTATTATTAGCACATCCTAGATATCACACAAAAAGCTTTGCAGTTTTGTATTCGAAGAAGAGGGAATTGGATCTGCGCTTTTTCTAAATTTGATACATGTGAAATTTTACATGATGACTGTGCATTGATTTAGTTCTTGGTGTATCATTTAGCATCGGATGCTGCAGTAATTGATGACCCGAACTCTGGGAAAGGACCAGTAACATCACATTTCAAAGCCTTTAATGTGTTAGAGCTTATCTGTTTTTAGAATTTATTTGTACAGAATACATTAGAATTAAATTTTTTCTTTTATTTGTTTCCAAAATCTTACCCCCGTGTGCCTACAACCCCGTCTTAGACTTCTTCTCACATTGTACCCCTGTTAAGGTGAGCCAATGGATAAAAAAAAATGGAGGCTGAAGCAGTGCTTTGAACTGAAATGGCTGTCGAGAAATCTAGTCTTTGTTTTGTGTGTGTGTGCATGAACTTTACAGCTCACGAGGTTTGGCGCAACATTCCAAGGCCTGAAGACGAGACCAACCAATGATGCGGTGTATGTGATGTTTGTAGTCATGTTGCAAGCTGTAGCTTTGGCTGATAAACAAAGTTCCAACCTTGCGCAGACAAGTCGAAGAAGTGGGAAGACTTCAGTGTGTGTCTCAGTTGATTCTGACCTTCACTAGATGTCGCATTAGTTTTTTTTTTTTTTTCCTGCTTTGTGTATGTGTATGCGATCTGTGCAGTGTAAAATTTTTGTACCATAGTTTGTATGAAATAAGTACATATACTGTTTATTGCTTGAGTTGGATATTAATATTTTTAAACCCCACATGACCTTTTCCTGTAAGATAGCAAATTTATGAGAAGATGAACTGGTGACTGCAAAATTGTTTCAAGATGTCTGTGTTTCTAGAAGGACCAGAGCTGAAGTAAAACCTGCTACCCAATTTCTGTTCTCATCAGCTTTAGAGAGATGACGTGCATTAGATTCGTTCATATGGAGAAGAAATTATGGCAATAGGCAGAGTCTCAAAATGAGACAAGACAACATGTACCAGCATAAAAGATAAAAGAAGCAGCAATGTCTGCACACTTTTACCCAGTTTTGTCTGTCTGTCGAACTTGTGTGAGAAAGGAAATAACACTTGTCTGAACAGCAAAGTGAAGAACAACAAGGGGACCTGGGAACCTGTTTTCTCGTCCCATTCGTCTGTTTTGTTGTTGAAGAAATAGGAGGTTCATTTTTAATTGGACAGTATATACCTATTTGTCTTCCTCGTCTCTCCAGAAGTTGTTGATCATGGGGCCGACCAGGGTTGCGTGTTGATTGAGGTCACCGAAAATGGATTTGTCTACCCTGCGTTTCTGTCGTTCAAGTATGATATGCATAGTTTAAAAATTTTGGGAAATTATGTAATTAAATTATAAATTCAATGAATTTAACACAAAACGCTGCAATATGGATGTGACCAAAGTCTGAAGTTAAGGAATTCAAACGAAGGGAAGTTTGGGTGAATGGGGGGAAATTGTCCAAGCCAATACGGAAGCTTCAAGCACAGGGAGAATAAATCAGCCCTTTTCAGGGCCAGTGGGGGATGGAACAGATCAGAGGAAGGGAGTATCACAAACCCAATGGTGTACATGGCAGGACAGTGAGTGGATGGATCACGGTTATGACGATGGTAGAATGGGGGACAGCATCTTGGAAGCTCTTTGCATGGACCGTGGATAGATGAAGGAAAATACATGCCATGGTCTTTTGAAAAAAAACTAGCACTTTTATGGTCAGGGTATCATTGACAGGCTGAAGAAAACTGGAAAGCTTCTGTGGTGGGAGACCTACTATCTTCATGATTTGTTTTGACAGCACCCTGCTGATGTGGTTGAAAGTCGTGCTGAAACAAATCTGAATGACAACTTACTTTTTTTTGTCTATATGGTGATCTTTGGATCGAGAGTTTGGAGAATCTACTGTTTCCTGTAACCATTGTTGTGGAAGGTGCTGCCTTTTCGCTGGGTGGTGATGAGACCTGGAATTCCAATAGAGGTTGGTGTGGGTGGGCTGTCATTGTGTTTCTTCTGAGCATGTGTAGACTCCTTGCATGCAACCTACGTTTTCTAGTAAACAACATAAGAAGTTATTATATCAAGTTTTTGTTTGCAAAATATTATGCCTGCTAAGAAGTTGGAATTATTTTTCACATAAAATTATAATCTTTGCTTTTTCTTCATATTATTTATGATTAGAGTGTATACCGCTGAAAGCAACATCTTCACGTGCAACAGGCTGAGAAGGTTTGATATATATATAATCTTGTATTATGATGGTTATTCAGTTTTCAGATATAAAGAAAAATAGTGTGAAATGTTGCTGCCTTCATTTTGGACAGTTTCAGAAGTGACATTTGGTTTTTTAAGACCTGAATTTTTGGAAACTTGTATTAAAGAATACAGATTTATCTATTTGAATTGCATAAAAGAAAGGCTGATCTTTATCAACCAGTGCTGGAATTTGAGGTATAGTTTTCATATGAATTTGGTTTAAACTGTTATGTGAGGGGGAGGGAAAGGCAGGAAGAAACAACATTCTGTAATTGGACAGTAGAGGAAGCTTTGAGTCTACATTGACTAAACAGATTACAACATGCTGGGCTCAAAAGAATTAAGATTTACCAAAATATGAATAAGGGCTGACAATTATAAACATGTTTGAAGAATATTGTAGAAAAATTATTTTTATCTAGAAAATCCATTAGATAAAAATTTTGTTTTAAGAAATATAAAACAAAGCCAATCAAGATCAGTCTCCGTTTCTTTATTGGTTTGCAATAAATTTCAGAGATTTAAAATCTAAACTGTGTGTGTGTGTGTGTGTGTACACATATAGATCCCACCCATATATCAAAATAATGTAGGTGTGATATTCTTTATATTTTCGGGAAACAAATAATGCCTACAGTCAAAAATACTTTATACTTGATTATATATAGTTTGATGTATATATAGTTATTAAACTGACTATTAGTTTACCTGAACTGAGAATTTCATTTTTCACTTGAAATACTCGATCAATCAGAATTAAATATGTCTGTGGCGCAATTGAATTTATGCTACTTTGCAGTCTATCACGATGGTTTTTATAGTAATTTTATTACGGTGTACGTAAGACAGTATCTAAATTGCGTCAATCGTTGTGGACAGTGTTACTCTTCGGCATCATGGCGAATGTCGACAAAGGACGCATTAAATGTGAAGATAATTATCAAGGTAAAAATGTTAATGGCTATTATATAGGGAATAAAAAATGCTTAAAAACTATTTTTGTTCATATGTTTGAAGAATAGCATAATTTATAAATTTGTTTTGTTCATCTTGGGCATAGCTATTGTTTGTTGTGGATTGCAAAAAGCAAGGCTATAAGCTGAAATCAGTTGTGAATCTTAAAATTACTTAGGTTTTGACATTTGGAGGGTCTTTACACAAATATGTTTTATATTCCACGCCATAAAACAATTCGTACCAAATTGGTTTTGTAAAACAACCATAGTTTTGGCATCTAAGTAAAAATTATTATTGTATAAAATGAGTGTCTAGGTTAAGTTTCATATATCGGGTTGGCGAGCTATTTTAAGGTTATTTATTCGGACCATACCTATTTCTTCGAGACAAACAGTAGACCTGAATGATATGTCTTTTTTCAGATGTTCAAAGTGCTAGAGTAAAAGATGATATGAAAGGAAACCGCCGAGGAAAGCCACAAGTTGAGATCTATCGTCCAGGAAGTGGACCATTGCGAAAATCTGCACAAGGAGACGAAGAAATTGTTTTCTATGATAATGTTCGAAGAGCTAAGTCTTCCACCGAAAATTCTCTTAGCAGTGTATCTGAAGATTTTAAACGTGGTGGTAAGAAGCCAAATCATTCATTGTCACAAGAGCACCTTAACAGTACTAGAAAACGAAGCAGTGATGTGAGAGAAACAACTGATGTATCAAATCACAGTAGAGGACTGACAGCCATTGAGGACAGAATGAGAAATGTTCAGCTTTCAGTACCTGGCTCAAGTTTTAAGGACCAGAGGAACAGCTTAGATCATGTGTCTCTTGGAGGAAGCACAAAATCTGTAGCTAGTGATGCCAGAAAGAAAAGCAGGAAACCAGAACAGGCAATCTACATACCTAAACCTCTTGCACAGGCTATTGCTGAGCGAGATGTAGTAAATAAATCTCCAGTGGATATGACTGAAGAAACAATTGCCACTAACAACAGTTGTTCTAAGGAAAGAGATAGTTTCAAAGGACAAACAGACTATTCATCTCAATCAGTGGAAGAAGAATGTTGGGATGAAGAAGTCGACCATCATTCACATTCAGATCATTGTAGAGAGTTACGGTCACAAAGACCAGAAACGTTGGACAGGAATGGTGGACCTCAGACAAACAGGGGAGAAAGTTTTAGGAGAATGAAATATGAAGGAGGTCGGAAAAGTGGAAGAGGATCTGGTGAGAAAGAGAAAAATTGGGTTGAAAGAGGTGTGGGAAATGGAATGGTGAAACAAGGTGGTGCTTCTAGTTTAAAGAGCAATGAGTGTAAACCACATTTAATTAAGTTCTCAGGTAAGTGCAAGAATTATCATTCTGTAGATGGGGACTTGAAGAATCAAGAAGATGATCAGACATCATCTGGGAATACTGAATCTTCCACAACAGTTCATATTTATCATCAGGGAAGAAATGATGTGTCATATGTGTCAAGGGAAATTAGACAGGCGTCAGAACCCCGTGCACTTCCTCCTGCCAGTCTGCCTCTTGACACAAATAGAATGCGTGACACACGAAGTGTAGAGCCTGTTGGAACATCTGGAGGACGTGGCTGGAATGGGGACAAATTGCAGTCGAAACCTCCATCCGGACGCAGGGGTAGTGTAAAGGACTGCAGTATGCTTCCCACTGTCAACAAGGGCAACCCAAAACCTCACCCTTGCTATGACTCTCTTCCACCGCGCCTCAAAAAGAAATACCTGGCAGAAAATATGGCCTCTTCCTCCAGTTATATTGGCACTACCTCAGAAGATGTGTGGGACGGTAGTACAGTAACGTTTCAAGGCAGTGGAGGTAATTACCAACAGCATCATCATGTTCACCCTCACCCCCCCATGACTCCACATTTGCCACATCAGAATCAAGAATCATCATCGTACGTGGTACAGCACAATGCGCAGGAACACTGGGCGCACACGCTGCCTAACTCACGTGCAAGAGGCCGTGGCAGGTTGAGACCTGATGAGTTGGAGATGGAGAAAATGGTTGCAGCTGCTGCCAGGTTCTCAAGGTCTCTCACGCCTGATCGACTGCCGATGCCTCCGACATGTAGCACGGGTCCGTCGTCTTTGGGTCACGTCTTTAGACGAGTTCCAAGCCAGGAAAACTTGTTGAGGCCAAATGATAGAATGGGGGTTGGCAGTAGAATAAGAACACCACCACCAGCTTTACCGCCTCCGCCACCGCCGTCAACATCACCGCTGTCAACAGCTAAGGGTCCACCTCTGGATGAAAGAAGAGGGGGGACTTCCAACAAACCTTCCAATCCGCATTCTGCTAGGTATAGGTGAGTAAATGTTGTGTAATTTAAGAGCGTACGTTAAAACTAACCTGGAGGACAGACTTTGTGGTTCTTGATCACGTTTTTAGATTTGCCATTTTAATTTCTGTGTAGATATAATAAGAAGCTCGTACAGAGGATGTCAGTCAATTTATAATTAGAGGTTTTGTCCACAATCTCACATTCTGACTTGAATTAAATGGATCTAGGAAGCTAGAGGCCATTTGTGATTATATTCCGCCCTCAAACACCTCATGAAATCATCAGAAGTATGTGATGTAGCATTGTTTTACTCATATTGACTTTCTGAAATTGTCGGTTTGATTGAAGAATGGATTCGCTATGTTGCCCACATTCCAGTGGTTTACATTTGCTGAAAACATCGGGCCAGTTTCTCACTGTGCACATGCAGCGCGTTACATCCGTATTACATTGTTATGATCGAGATAAATCCATTCTTTTTCTCATTATTTCTTCCAACAAAGTTTTGTATTTCTTTCTGCATGCATTTTGTTTTGTGGTACCCATCGTAACGTCTGTCGCTTAAACCAGTTAAATATATTATTATTGTGAATATGCGCTGTTCAAATCGATTCATTACTTTTAATAATCATGATTTATCGATAAAGTGTTCTACCTGCGTTTCAGAAGGCGAAGTGATAGCAATCCCTGTGAGCCCGGGGAAACGTATCAGAACAGAAAACGGAATGAAACTAGGTTTCAGTCTAAAGGAAGCGCACAGAAGCTGTATCATCAAGAGTCAACTTCTTGCGCTCCGTCTAATGACGTATTGCGAAACTCGCCATCACCAAAAATTCTGGATTGGGGTGAGGAAGTAGAACAGAGCGAGCGATTGGAAGCAGAAGGAATGTTGAGCGACGTGATGACACGCAGCTCCTCCCTTGCCAGCTTACAAGAAAAAAGCCAGACACATCCTCCGAGAGAGAGACGCAAGCGTCATAGGAGGTAAGAGAAAATGCTATGAATTTGCGTTATGTAAAAGTATAACAAAATTAAACTGTATTTCTGTGATGCCAGTGCAAAGGCCGGCACCCTGATTTACAGCCAGCATATATAAAGAGGAATATTGATTCAGGTACCGCCACGGTTGTCTAGCGGTTAGAGCGCTGGCCTTGTAATCCTGGGGTCCCGGGTTCGATTCCCGGCGGTGCCCGAATTTATAACTTGTGTTGAGCAAGGCCGTGGTCTAGGCAACACGGAGTTTTCCTCCGTGGCATCCCAACAATTACTCCATTCACACACAGAAGAAGGCAATGGCAAACCACTTCTGGATCATCTGCCAAGAACGTATATGAACAGGTCCCAGTCCGAGAAAAGGATGGAAGGATCCTGTTCATATGGACCTGTTGTCAGACAGAACACTAAATAATAATAAGATGAGGTGGTCTAGCGGTTAGAACGCTGGCCTTGTAATCTTGGGGTCTCGGGTTCGATTCCCGGCGATGCCCGAATTTATAACTTGTGTTGGGCAAGGCCGTAGTCCAGGCATCAAGGAGTTTTCCTCCGGGGTTTCTCCGTGGCATCTCAACTCCACTTTCATCATCATCTCTCAAAAAGAGGGTCACAGCAGGAGCGTTAAATGTTGCGGTCCCGATCGAACCCATGTACTGATGGGTCGTGAATCCTGCTAACCACCAATTCACACCATGCTGAATAGTGTGTACTGGATACGAAAACAAAAATGACATCACGTTATATATCTCAGTTTTCAACCATCGTATGTTTTGCCTATTTTAAGATTCAGATCTCGAAGAAGTCTCTCTGTTTCTTCTTATATAATAGTGTTCCTGTATTTTCAGACGAGGTGGGGAACCACGCCCAGCTGATAATAGGTGAGTTTGTTAATGATATTTGTGTTAGATTTAACTGTTATGTGGTTCAGTCATTTGTGGTCAGATTAATTTCATATTTTGTTCTCTGTAACATATAGTATTTTAGTTGCTGGAGTAACGTATTGATGCTAGGTATTAATTGAAAGGCTATCCATATGAATTAAAATAAAATCATCAAAACGAGCTGTACATTTGACGGTTCAGTCAGCATGGTGGCAGAAATTTTCCAACAGATGGCGACACTTCGTAAGGTGGGATCAACAGTAGAGTCATACAGTGAATTATTATAAAAGATTTTTTTATTTCAGCTGGAATTATTTAGAATTCAGTTCGCAAATAATGTGTGTGGAAACTGTGTAGTCCGATATTAATATATCTTTCCAGTCTTGTCTATTATTGAAAATTATCTTAAAGTAAACCATAGGCATTTCTGTTGCCGTCGCACTGAATGGGTTTAGCTTCTTCATGATGCATCTCACATGTATATTTTGAGGATACTGTGCTCAAATATTTGTTGTTAGCTCGATGGTGTCTCAATGTTTTTCTTTAGCTCTTTCATGCGAGTACTGATTCCCCCATACAGTGGTACCCCACTTAACACTACAATCTCTGCTGCTCACTAAGTAATCTACAAATTAATCTGACTTGAAACTCTTGAATTGAAAGGTTTTATGTTTGTGACTAAAACATGAGAAAGAAAACAGAGTGCAGCAGTGCCTGTGTTCTTGATATTCGGATTCCATCTGTAGTTATGGTACATATGCTATTTACATATTATTTAAACTTTGAATTATTTTATAGGTTGTGATCCTGGCATATCTGAACACCGCATCGTCGTCATAAAACATTGAAAGTGAAATATCTCTTCTAATAGGAATGTGTGTGTGTATTTTCTTTTTTGCAGGAGTCTCAGCAGGGAGAGAAGTATACGAGAACAGAATAAAGATCAAAGCAGAGGCTACAGTGGTGATCGCAGCAATCGTGGTTCAAGTCGTGACCGAAATTATAGAAGCCATCGTAACCGAGGATATAGTAAGGACAGAACTAACAGGGGTCCAAGCAAAGAGAGAAGTAACAGAGCTGAAAGCAAGGAACGGAGTAATGCAACTGAGAACAAAGACAGGAATAACAGAGGACTCAGCAGAGACAGGGACTTCAGAGGTCACAGTCAAGATCAGAATTATAGGGGTCACAGTCGAGATAGAAGTAACAGGCAAAATCATCGTGAGAAGGATCGATTGAAAGAAACAACAAGGAAACATGAAAACTGGAGAGAAGAACAGCGGCAGCAGCCGGAGCAAAGTCACCAACAAAAAAGAGAGACTAAAGAACAGGAAGTTGTACAAGGGAAAGAGGCAACACCGCAGCAAAAAGCTAGCGGCGGAAACTACGTTGCAGGAATTTTGGTAATACCTCCGCAAGCTCCCGAACATCAAGTTCAGCAAAACCACGTGATGGGGTTTTGCCATCCTCAAGATCAGTCGGACTATACGGGCAACTTTCCGGCATTCCGAGGATGTATACCAAATCCTGCACCTTTTCAACAGCAGCAGCGACAGCTGTTTGACCCCAATAACCCCAGCAAACCGATTATTGTATCTTCTCCAGGGGCCAGAGCAGTACAGTTACTCCATTCAAGGTTAAAATAGCAATAATACATTTTATTATGTTACCGTCATAAGCTGGGAGTACAGGTTGAAGAATAATTAGAATTGAGAGGCAATTGAATGGTTGCCTTCGGAGTTGGTTAGTAGTTTGTTGAGAAAATATATGATCGTTTTGGTTTGTAGTTTTCTTTGAAGGTAGCTAGACAGATTATCATCTGCAGTGATATTACTTTTTAGAAGGTTTGGAGCTTGTCCTGTGGGCTGGATGTCCTTACACAGGAATGTGTTCAGTCCCATCATGATGCATCTGACCTGGTTCAAGTCTTACCCGCTGTCCTACGTGAGCGATTTGCGAGTTGCGTGGGCGAAGCGGCTGCCCTAGGTTCCGGCGAAGCGGTCAGGAGAGGGAAGCGGCCAAAGTCCGAGATCAAATATTTTGATATTTTCGCGCGAGCTCTGACCGTGCAGTACACGGAAGGTGCATGCGCAGGAAGGCCGTGTCCTTCTATTGCGGTCTCTCACGTAGGACACAACAAGCGATTCCCCGCTTCATATGACACCCCATGCTGCTTATGCAGCTCGGGTACCTCGCTTGTTATCGCTTACGTAGGACATTGCCTTAGCTCTAAATTGGCTATCCTGTTAAGCTTGTCGTGGAATGTGGTTACATTCAGATCATATTTTGAAATATGCAGTAGTTTATTTGTATGTTGTACGAACACAGGAATTGAGATTTCGGTGGTGTTTTGTTTTCAGGGAAAGTGACGTCACTTTGCCAGTTCCTACCGCTGGATTTGTTTCAACTCATACACCAGAATTTGGTTATATTCAGTACCCTGGTATGTCTCATTGTCAAGATGGCATGGGTCAGAGCTCGTACGTCACTGATCAGTTTGGAAACACCCGTCCTACATGGTACGACCCCTATTCAAACAGGTACGTACCTGTGAAATGGGTACTTTCTCTGCTTCGCTGTGTTTTTTGAACGCGTGAAAGAATGACTTTGTGGGATACATTTTTTCATGACTTTGAATTCAAGCTTAATTTGTCTGAAATGGTAGAACGTAACTCAAAAATTTTGAAGATTTATAAGATCTGGGAAGAACCTGTGAAGTTTACTTATCAACAAATGCTTTAATCTGTGTGGTGATGTCTGCAAGAACTGCTGTTACACAAATGGTTGACATCTTTAATTAGGGCGCTGCCCTCTTGTAGTATGGTAGAAGTTTACTAACATTTCAGATATGTTTGCCGCCTTCATCATGAGACAGCAACCACCTCTTAATCATCAGTAAACTCCTACCACTCATTGCCCTGATGGAGACAGCAATCACCTCTGAAACGTCCGTAGACTTCTATCAGACTACACATTGCATTGACCCAAATGACAGCCATTTTCAACAGTATCTTGGTGTGATAACTGAGTAAAACTTTGTGTTTTGTGCAGATACTTTGTTGTTGTAAAGTGTAAGGAATTTTAGAACTAAATCAGACTGTAATATTGTACCTGTTGTTTTAGTTTTCGAAGCGCAAGAAACCCTCATTTGCTGTTAGATATTGAACGAGCAGATATGGAATTGCAGTGGATTCTCTCTACTGGCGGTATTTTACGGGACTGGAATCAAGTGGTTTATATTAGGTAAGGTGAAAGTGAATTGAATCTTAGAAAAATGTTGCTTTAATAATACGTATCCCTATTTGAAACATGACTATTAATGTATGTTCAGCTTATTTTTATGTTTAGCGTGAAAATAGTTTTACTGCATATTTACCTAAACCCATTACTTTAAAGAAACTTGTTTTGTTAGATTTGTATGCACGCGTGTCTTTCATTCACATTTCCATTGATGTTAATAATCTTTAGTTTTTGTTACTGTAAAGACATGTCAGACGTAAAGCTTCTATTTGCCGTTTCCATTGATTCCACTTCGCTTTCTATAGTCAGGCGAAGGAAGCATCGCCGTGGAGTATATAAATAATACGTTTTTGTAAGTTAACGTTTCAGTTCACAGCTCATTTTCTCGGAGTGACTGAGAAGGAGGAGAGAAAGCGTACTATGGAGTCAGAAGCTCGTGCTTCTACAAGCATGCAACTAAGAAACGCACTTGAATATATATGGTCCTTTAGGTCTTTACCCCATTTTATTTTAATTAACTAAAGTTATTCTTTTACAGACAGTACCTCCAACAGTGCCTTCATACGCTGTTGGTAACAGATCTCAAATTCTGCCAAACAGAAAATGTTGAACAGCATTTATGGAAGATTTTGTTTTACAACATTATTGAACTTCTGCGCAAGAGCGTTGCTGAAAATGTGGAGAACAAGGAACAGTATAAACACATAATGCTCACACTTATAGAGCAGGTACGGAATGTTTTTCATTTTATGTTCAAGAGGGTAGTCTCTAATTTTATACATAACCTAACCAGTTAATCAAATAGTACAACAGTGTTTAATGCTCCTTCATTTAAAATTTATTTTACCTGTGACTGTCCTTTCTCCTGCATTGGAGACAATATTTGTACAGTCTGAATCCATTTAAGTGCAGCCGGAGAAATACAGTTTCTTGATCTGTCCTTTTAATAAATAGCTCTCGTACTTTGGACTCCTTCAGTAATGTAACTCGTAAGGATGCTTCTGGACTCTGCACGTCACCTGGAGTAGAGAATGTACGTGCCGTTTGTCTCCATATGTGTATGGATACAGCAAGGAAAGGGTCTGTTAAATTAAGTTGTGCTGAGGCCATATAAAGGAGTCTCACGGATTGATTACCTCAGCAGTTCCCTTGCCGATGCACCCACCACCACCAGCGTACTTGGACATTCTGCTCTCAGGAGTGATAACCCGAGATGGCAACAAGTGCGTTTGGCAGGTTGACATGACCAGAGGGTGCCTGAGGAGAATACAGAGGGGGGAAACTCTTTGAGTCTTCTGGCCGCTTCAGTATAGTCTTCGTTGCTGTTATTGCGTACCTGTTTTTCCTTTGGATTTATTCGAACAGTTTAAACATTTTGTAATTCTGATTAAATTATAGGGAACTGCGTACTTTGAGAATCTTCTGGAAGTACTGGAGCAGACGTATAAATTTAAATTGGAAACTTTCCTATCTCCAAACAATGTATCAACAAAAGGCCTCGGATTTGCTGGTTTGGCATTGGTATCTGCACAGAAGATATTCTTGTTCCTTGGGGATCTGGCGAGATATAAGGAACAGGTTAACGAAACATCAAATTTTGGGAAATCTCGGCAGTGTTATATCAAGGCGCATCAGATTAATCCAAAGAATGGTCGTCCGTATAATCAGTTGGCGATACTGGCTGTGTATGCTGTAAGTATTGAACTTTGTTATTGCTGTAATCATTTTTTATGTATATCAGCTCAGTTGGTACAGTGATTACTTATAGGCCAGCCAACTGGGTTTGATTGCCGGCAGCGACAGGGATGTTTATCTCTGCCTATTATAATGTGTGGGAATTTAGTAGCACCGTGAAGAGGTGGAAAAATGAAAAAGTTACAGAAGAAATCGTGGGTGTAGGTTTTTGCTGCATGTGCGCTACACAATTGTCCACAAACCACTTGATTTTCCTTCTCATTGATATTGATATTGAAGTCCAGCTTGACCATAGGAACAGTCTCCAATATTCATGTAGAAGTTTTTCTGAGAATCCAGGTTGGAAAGTGTTTGTTTCATCACAATTCTTAAAACTGAGAAGACCACAATCACAGAGGTAGCCTGAGAACTCAAGAAACTTGCAAAAAGCTTTGAAGACAGATTATTCAACAAGTTTGTTCCCTAGAAAGATAAAATATTGTTACAGAACTGGAAGAAACTAGAAATTTTCAAGTAGAGATTTTGTATTAAAAAAAAACAAATGAAATAATTTGGGTGCACTCATTTGTATGAATGAACAGATAGATGTCTTAGATTAGAAATTTATGGTTCCTGTTTTAGTTTTTATCACATGTTTTTCATTCGCAGAGAAGAAAATTGGATGCAGTCTATTACTATATGAGAAGTTTAATGGCATCGAATCCATTTCAATCTGCTCGAGAAAGCCTCCTCTCCCTGTTTGATGAGAGTAGAAAGAAAGTGAGTAGTTTCTTAAACCGTTGGTAATGTCATGAATGCTTTATTGCACATGTGAAATGCAGTTGCTACTATTTAAGATGAATTTCCAAAAATTTCTTGAATGATTGTTTTGCAACACCTTATTCGTGTCAGCCTTTGGTGATTTAAGCAGCAACAGCTTAATTGGATTTTGTGGATGATCAGTCTTATAAATGTTGTATGAAGATTATGTTCGGAGATTTAGGTGCCAACGACTGACAGGAAGGTATCTACGTTTACTCGAACTTAATGAATATGCTCAACTCTTAGGCAATGTCCTACGTAAGCGATAACAAGCGAGGTACCCGAGCTGCATAAGCAGCATGGGGTGTCATATGAAGCGGGGAATCGCTTGTCGTGTCCTACGTGAGAGACCGCAATAGAAGCACACGGCCTTCCTGCGCATGCGCCTTACTGGTCAGCGCAGCGACTCGCGCGAAAATATCAAAATATTTGATCTCGGACTTTGGCCGCTTCGCTGAAACCTAGGACAGCGCCACACAAACAGCCAGTTTGATATTTCCACTTCACCCGCGCAACTTGCACCGCTCGCATTTAATCGCTCACGTAGGACTGCGGGTATAGGTAATGGTTCCTTTATCTTAATCTCTTCCACATTTCTTCCCTTTACTTTATCTACTTTTAAATTCTACAATCTAAATTTTAAACTGACTGGAATTTCACATTTTTTAGTATGAGCAGGCAGAAAGAAAGCGTCGAGAAGAACGGGATGCGAAACAGCGTGAGCGAATGAAGGAGAAAGAAGGGGCTGGAAAAGAGTGCGGGGGCAATGGGTTGAGAAGAGAATATTGGGTACATCCGGAAGGTGGACGGCCTCGACTTCATATCACCACGTCCACCGTGCAAGACCAGCAGAGAACTGACAGTGACGAGGAGGAACTTGTGACACTCAGCAGCATCGAGGTTTGTTTACAGCAATACAGAATAACACAATTATCGTCGAAAATGAACCTAAAAATTTTCATCGCCCTCCTTTTTTATTCAAGCTGCGTGTTCTGATGAACTTGAGACCTATGAACCAGTTTCCGTTAAAAATTCATATCTGAATGCTTATAATAAAACTACAGATCTCTCTGATCACCTGTAGAATTTAGTTTGTCACATGCAAGTGTTTTTAGGGTTTTAAAGGGACAGAAATTCTTCTGAAATGTATTTTAAAATTGTGTGGGTCGTACCAGACTTTCCTTTGGTCGTTTCCTAATTTGAGCACTAGAATCAATGTGTCCTATAATTTCCTGTGCTCATAAGCTCGGTGATAACAGGATAGTTGCGTCTTTTACGTGTGGTATTCTGAATTTTGTGTGTGGGTTCTCCTGTATGTGAGTACTTGGAACGTTTTTTAATCATAAGTGCTTTATGCATCCAAGTTTCCTATTTAACTCTGATAAACTTGTAAATACTTACTTTAGAGTATGTGGAAAGTATTTGGTGTTCCATTGCTGTTGATTCTGTGCGTTATTCCAGTAGAAGAGCAACTATATTCAGCGCCTCAGTACCCAGGTTGTATCCAAATGAGAATGCTTATAATAGAATTTAAAATAAACTTGGCTGTCACCGTTGACACTTCGGCAACATATCTACATGTTGCTTGCAATGTTTTCCAAACTTGCATTTCAATATTAGACCAGAAAAGTGACATGCTTGATTACGTACATCAGTGGTCCCGAACCTTTTTGTGCCTACGGGCACATTTAAGAGTTTATGAGATCGTGGCGGGCGCCAACCAATTAACAAAGCCAATTTTTTTTTTCTGGACAAATAAGATGTGGACACTAAATACGCAAAACAACACGACGTTTAATGATACAAGAAACCACGCAATCAAAAAATATGTACTTTTACAAGTACAATTATTATTACTCAAGTGGGAAGTTAGTGTGATGTTTGGCGCTGCATTTCATCGGCCAGTTTTTAAAATTTGGGAGTGTAGGATGATGTTGCTGCTCGCAAACGATCGTCAAGATGGGCGTCAGTAAGTCGAGATCTGCGCTTTGATTTTATAATGTTCATGGTTGAACGGCATTCATTATTCAGTATAACCTCTTTCCGTAACAACGCGGACACCCAAAAAAAGCCTTGGCGCCTGCAGGCACCGCGTTGGGGACCACTGGTCGAATAGATCAAAGCCAATGAAAGTTGGGACCCGCAGATGCTCAAGGCATTGAAGAATGGGTTGCCTAAGTATTTGTATAATCGGAATATCAAAATTTTTCTTTCACAGGTGAACAAGAGATTTGTTACAAGCTACCTTCACGTCCATGGCAAACTGTTTACTAAAATTGGGTACGTATATGTCTGCGTCTTTTTACAGTTATCGTATATGTAGCTGGAATGTCCCTAAGTCAAAATGAATGTAAAATTTATAAACTGTGTCAAAATCATGGAAATGAATGTGAAATAATGCTTTTAAAATATAATTTCACATTTGAAGATTAAAAATTCTGATTGTTCTTACGATGAATGTGGATTCTGCCGTAATAGGTCAACTATTGATCAGATCTTTTGCATTCGACAATTAGAGAAAAAGTGGAAATATACTGAGTCAGTACACCAACTATTTGTGGACTTTAGGAAGGCATATGACTCAGTTAGAAGAGAGGTGCTATATGGCATTTTGATTGGGTTCGGAATACCAAAGGAACTTGTTAGTTTAATTAAGATGTAAGATTTGAGGTTTTCACGGCGGTGAGTATGAAGATTTCTGTCTTCTGGGTTGTTGCGCTGTGTAGTCTGGTCGATGTTAACCAACGTTTTGGAGGTCATACTGCCTCCATCATCAGGGCGATGAAAACATCGACCAGACTACATAGCGCAACAACCCAGAAGACAGAGATCTTCATACTCACCACCGTGAAAACCTCAAATCTTATGATTTCATATTTGCTAACTGTGAGTATATTTTTCTCTTTCCTGTGCATGTCGTAATATGACTTTACTTATGTACCTTTAATTTTGTTGCAGAATGGAGACGTTTCAAGAAGCAGCATTGCAGATGCTACGAGAGTTTCGTGCTCTACTACAACATTCTCCAATTCCTCTTAACGCAAATCGTTTTCTGCAGCTTCTGGCCCTCAATATGTTTGCTATCGAAAACACGCAGCTTAAGGGTAAGTAATTTATTACATGTTTTTAATAATATTTAGTTGTCATTATAATCATCATCATCATCATCACCACCCACGAGAATTTCCATATCCATGTTGTAACTTTTTGATTTTCTTTCTCTCTTTACATTTATTTTCTCTTCTTTTTGTATATAGACTTCTCGTGGTGGTCGACCTTATTTTGAATCTCCCTATAGATTTCTTTTGCGTATGTTTGTTTGTTGCTTTTGGTATTTGATGGTTTTCTACTTAATTTGGTCAGCCTTGCTGATATTGGTTTTACCAGGATTTCATCAGAAATTGTTGTTTCCTTTCTGCTGCTTTAATTTTTTCTGTATTTCGGCTCGGAATAAAAGATTATTCATTTTATGTAGGTGGGAAGGTCACGTGGAGGCCATATAGAGGTCTGTGTGGATGGAGAAAATGTATAAATATTTCGTGGAAGGAGCAACTTAGGAAAAGAGCCTTTCCGGAGTTAATTAGGATGGAATGTGCTTATTCGACGAGCAGTGGTTGTTTTAGGTGTGTGGCAGCTGTGCGTTTGGTATCTTAATGTTGCCCATCTACCTGCCACTCGGCCTGGCTGAGGTTCTTTTGGCCTGCATATGCGGCCGGGAATCCCGCGTGACAGTAATAAGCATTTGTAACCGTCTTACCAGTTTTGGTTCCAGGTTACGTTATGCACTGAAAATGCAGCGTTATCTGATTTTTTGATTGATGTTTCTGCGTATGATTGCATATTCCATGTTTGTTTACTTTTGTTTTATGTCTCAAACAAATTAAGAAAAAAATATATATTTGCGTAATAATGTAAAATTTATATGTTTTCATTTTTTGCGGATAACGCAGACGTATTTCGGTCGCTACTAAAAGGCCGAGCCCGTGGCGTTGAAAAATACAGTCGACGACGTTTGAAGTTTTAAACTGCAAAAGTATGAGTCAAAAACATTTTTCAAAATTAAATTCTCTTTGAGAGACAAGGGAGTTTCTTCATTTATACCAAAACCTCTCTGAATAAGGAATGCTGATTTTGTTGAGGACGCTAGTGACTGATTATTTGGTACCACGACTCCAGAGGGAATATGTAGAAGGTAGCAGGAAGAAAGTTGAGTGTTTGGATGAACAAAGAAACTATCATCTCTGTACGTATTTGTAATGGACGTCTCTTACTTTCTTAATTGCAGAATTTCAGCATTTTATCCTTTTTCCTTCAAAATGGACTACTTTGTGCGTTGTTGACTGAAGTGATACGAGAAAATATCGGGTTATTTTCTCGTTGACATCATCTTGTAGCCAATCGACACTGATCATGAGATTAGTCCCATATTTTTACCGTTGTGTCACTGTACACTTTCTCAGATCTGTTGCGTGTAGATGAGAGGATGATCGTGAGTGGTGAAATAGAATGAGGGAGGCTTTTGAGATATTGTCTGTCCATTTTCTGGAAGGGACTGAGGAAAGCATAAAAAATCACAGTCAGGTTAGCCAGCCTCGGGGCCAAGAACGAAACCTGGTACGTGCTCAATACAGAGAAGGAATTTTGCCTTGTCTTTGCATCTGAAGCGTAATGACGTGTAAGATAAAAGACGAGCAGTAGCCGGTGTGAATGCGCTGTTTGGAGGCTCTCCGCTTTTCAAGTGATGCAAGGTCGTTTATCTTACCTTGGTCTGAAGCAGTTTGGCTAGAAACCTGATTTTAGCAAGGTCATCGTGTTCGTCCTTCTGTTGCTTCTTTACCTTCCTCATGCTGACTCCAGGAATGTTAAATTCTTGTGATGTGTGTATTTCACGGGCGCGTTGATTTAGACTGCCGCCGAGTCCTGAAATTACTTGCCTGTTTATTACAGTGTTCATTACATCTCAAGACTCTCTGTCCTCTTTATGTTGATACTGCAGTTCTTAAACCAAGCCCTGATCTTAAATTCAGTATTGTCTTTAATAATGTAATATTTCTTCAGATTATGGAGATTTATTTAGGGTTCTTTGTTTTGTGTAAAGTGAACACACAGTGGTGATGTCATGCCACTCTGCTCATCCATGTGCATGTTTCATCGCTGTTGGAGACTGAACTTCGAGTGGTTATTTGATATAGGATTGTACTCTGTGACAGGTTTTTTTTGTGGGTAACTTAGTTTTCCACTGTCATCATAATTCCCGTGCGGCTGCATATTCACTCGTGTGTCATCTGGATGACAGCCGTTGGACCCATCGGTGGCCCAGTTCCACTCCATCACAACAAAAAAAGAAAATATTGTGTGGTTTAAAAATAATGGCTAAACAAGTTAGAGAAGTGTATTTGTCTCTATTCTTCTTCTTCTTCTATGGCTCTCCAGTCTGTATTCGGTCCGTGGCCTCCTCAATTCTCCTCTTCCATTCGGTCCTCTGTTAGGTCCGTCTGTCCGAGGCTTTGATCGAGGTTTCGAAACGTCTTCCTTTTTACGGTGCAAGGTTGTTAGCCTTGCGACCAACTCCCAACCTGGAGGACCAGGGTACCTGTCTTAGTCTGACCTCTCCCCCTCGACCAATCTGTCTAGGGACGCCCTACCAGTAGCTCTAGGGGTCACCGAGGTACTCAAGCCCCACGACCACGACAAGGTGCAGATACCATTAAGTGGGAGGTTGAAATATTCACAGTTTTTTTTTGAATGACGTTGTTAGTGTTAAGGATAGTTTATGATTTATGGCAAGTTTACACTTTAAAATTAATTTGAGCTACGCATTACTGTACTTCGGTGTTAGTGCCACCAACCACACGAATCCTTAGTGTTGAAGCTGTGGTTCAGTTAATGTCAGGCACAACAAGTAATTAATTTCCTTGCGTGATCTCTCTGCTCGTTATGTAGGTCCGAGTATGCAAATTTTAAATTGTATTCTCATGACAAATGGCAGTCGGTTTAATTTTAGTTATAATTTAAACTGGCGTTGTGGCTGTATAATCAATTACGCGCAAAGTTTGTTTGTTTGAGAGTGAACGTACAACGCACTGATAATCTGTTGCAACGTGCGCATGTCAGAAAATGTTCCATCGCCATTATACTACCAGCAAAATTAATGGTAAACTGGGTTATCTGATTTCATACTTGTTTTGGTTCCAGTTGAGTTCATGTTTAATATATCTTATTCGTTTATCTGAATCAGGTTTTGCGCTTGACTTGTTTATACCTTTCTTGAATCAGCGTCCTTTTTGTGTGTTGCTTTCTCGAGATAAAGTCATTGAATCCAGTGGTATGAGGAAGGGGTCTAGAATTTTTGGAAGCATCATAGATCAGATATACAGGAACTTGGTCTGCCTAGTCAGAAACTTGTGCCGTTAAAAGATTACGGTTTGGTAGTTCTTTGGGAAATTGTCATGGCAGTGAGCAGCTTCGTTACCGGAACAGTTGTCATTCCAGGAACTGACGAACTGTCTAATATAATTCTGTTGAACCTGTCTGGAAGATACGCTGATGATGAGAAATAAATAGCCTGTGAGATTTGTATTGTTTGGATACTTAAAAAGTCATTGCTCGTGTAATAATTTTAATTTTTTGATCTCCATAGATGGAAACGCCAACCAACATAAAGCTGGAATGTAATGTCGTATTTTATAATTTAATTTCGTCAGTGAAATCTTAAATTGTTGAAAGGACATATACAGTGCAGGTATAATTTTGGTGCGCATGACGATGAAAACAGTCTGTCCCCGAATATAGTCAGGCACCAGTTCTTAATTACTGAACAGTATAATTTTTTGACACCTAACTCTTTTTTCTTACGTGTTGTTTGAAATGAATTTGATGTCTAATTGAGGTTATAATAGCTACGTGGCGTAATACCTGTCATGACGATGTATCACAGTCCGGATCTGGACCACGTTTTTTAAACGTAGCTGTTGGATTGGTTCTGGTATTTTTGTCGGCAGAAAAACAAATGCAGGATATTTCTTCATTTTGTTAAAGTAACACTTTATCACGTCGCCACAAGCTTGTTGACGTCAGCTTGCACGATCATCACGCATTGCGATACTCAGCAAGCTTAGATTAATTTCCCTGTCGAATCCCCTCCGTAGGTGGTTAAGACATAAATTAAAGATACGTTTAGACATAGACCCATGCCAGTTTTAAATAATTGATAGTCAGGAGTTGTTACTATCTGTAGTTTGCCGGATCAGTATTCATGGCTGCCTTCACACTAAAGTGTATGCACCATCATTACTTTGGTATCGATATACACAGAAATAAATCGAGGAAGGTCGATCTTTGATGTCACGAGTGTAACGGCGTGTCGAAGACGGAGAATGGCAGAGGAAGGAAACACCTTTTCCACACGGAAGAGTGCGCTGTTTTAAGATCTAATTTTAGCCATTAATAACATACACGAAGCCTGTTTTATAACTGTCAGGCTAATGGTATGTGCCAGATACTGCAGCCAGAAAACCTGTTTCCATCACACTGACGCTATGACGCGGTAATTGCACTTCGTGTTATTTAATGACGCTGTTCCAACTGAATGTCACACGGCGTCGAATAAGATGGAAAGATGATCGTGAATGTTGAGTAGTTATGCATCTGGAAGGAGCCGTTTTTCTAACTCACCCAGCGAAGTAGGAGTCCCCCTTCCTTACGAAACAACTCACCCATGATACAGGGTTCTTGAAACGTTGACAGTTGCTCATTTGGTCAGTAAATTCTCTGCTTTTGTGGGATCGGACGGTTTATCGCTGCGTTCACAAGGAAGCCACGTGACCTTTTCTCGAGCTTGTTAATAACAGCAGCAACAATGTAACATTGGTTAGTTTAAATAATGAAGTGAATAAATGCAAAGACTTGGTGGGGTCTTCCAGGGTCGTGAGATGTTTAGAACTAGGCTGTGAAAATTCATTGTTGCGATAACTGTCTGAGGTACAAAGAATCGTGTTTGCTGATTGTATTTGTCGACTGTTCATACGAAAGTTTTGAAGGAGGATTGTAGAGAAAGGAAAATAAATGCTTAATATTTTCTTATACGGTCTTCGCTCGTTTGCGGTCAGCGACTTCTTTTTTACGTCTCCGTTAAATAGTTTGTTCGTCTTCTTATATGTGTAAAATTGAAATTGTGTTTTCGCTTATAGCTCGAGAACTGATGAACCGATTTACACTAAACTTGGTATGCGTTTTCCTCGAAGCCATGAAGACATTTCAGAAAGGTTAAAAAATCGAAAAAAGAAAAATCTGGATTCGATATAGGCTGAGCATGACAGAAGAACATCGCCAGGACAAAAGAAGCTTCCTGTTTCGACGAGATTACAGGAACATTTGTTTCGGTGACGACATTATGGCTTTCTTTCGGGCGGGAATTTTTATCTTGAGTTGTTAGGTATGATGTTGGACGCAAGCGATGTTTAATGTATTGGGCGTATTTGGCACTTGGTCGAACTAAATACGGAATAAAGTGTCTGGCAGCTTTCCTGCATCTCAGATAGGAACAAAGCACCTGAGAAGGCAGTGCACGCAAAAGTGGTTAACTCGTGTGAGAACGATTGGCTCAGTATAAAAGAGTAAGCACGAAGTCGGTTTACAAGTTTCTGTGATTGTAACAGGCTTTCGTATGTTCTGCGTTTGTCTTGGTTTTTATGTTTTGGTTTTCAGAATCTACCTGTAAGACCGTTGTGTCAAAACGCGATTTGAACTCTCCTTTCTTGTGCATTTCGACTGTTCAAGATCTGATACTAAATATATATTAAATATTGTCCGTCTAATCACAATAAATTCTTATTAAATATTAAAATATTACAATAATTAACATTTAAAATATTTAAAATATGAAATGATGTTCTTTATCGAAATATTCGATTTACATTAGACCATCATTTTTTCACGACATGTTTCAGTTCCTAAAAGAACCATCTTCAGGTGTATATAATTATATAAAGATTCAAATCAATAATAACTTAAATACAATGTCTATATATTATTTTAAAAAAAAATATATAAAAAATAAAATATAAAATAAATTAATAAAATAAAAAATAAAAAAAATAATATATAGAAATTGTATTTAAGTTATTATTGATTGGAATTTTTATATAATTATATACACCTGAAGATGGTTCTTTTAGGAACTGAAACATGTCGTGAAAAATTATGGTCTAATGTAAATCGAATATTTCGATAAAGAACATCATTTAATATTTTAAATATTTTAAATGTTAATTATTGTAATATTTTAATATTTAATAAGAATTTATTGTGATTAGACGGACAAGATTTAATATATATTTATTATATCACAATATGACGCAACTTTACCATCTCATCTGATACTAAATTTGGGCGTGTACATCATGCAAGGTTTACCATTATTTTTTTCAATACTTTAGGGTTTATTTCTGAGACAGTTTCAGTTTCCACTCATACAACTATTGTTGCATGTGGCACTGGCCTGCCTTATTTCATTATTAGCTGTGTTCTGCGTCTTACTGGCCGTGGTTGTTGACTGTAACCGCAGGCACAAACCTCGATTGTCACATTGTTGGCCGTTAATAACTGGGAAGTGAATGGTTATCTAGCCTCTGAGAGCGCCGGAGTTTCAGCTAATAAACAGAATGGCTAGGTCACATAGCAGCACGTTCTTGAATAAATTGTTATTCATTTTTTTCCCCCACGAAACAATTCGCCTTGGTTGAGTTATTAAAGTGGAGTTGAGTGCCTGCGTATGTGTGACGCCTGACAGAAGCGTGCTGGTTTCAATTAGTTGCGATTGTGTCCACCAGAGTGTACAGTCGTTTTGTACTTCGTGTAACCGAGCTGCACGCCATATTCCCTAATCACATCGAAAAGTTCCTTCTTTTTTTTTAAGTTTCGCACGAAGAGTACACTGATATACAATTCATTCGTGGTATCTACGATGAAAATACGAGTATTGCAGTTAGGGATATCAAAGACGCTTTCTAAATAGACGAATCGACGGACTTTTATCACTGTTTACCGATGTTCGCCCTGATGATGGAGGCAGAAAATACCTTTGAAACGTCGATAAACTTATTTTGTATCTGTGTTTGAATTTATGACTAAGCTTTGTCTCAAACGTGGTAGACAATGTAATAATAATAATAAATAATGATTTTGATGATGATAATGTTAATTTTCCAGGCGTGTTCGAGGGCACAGGGAATAATCCGTACATTTGTCGTTTCTATTTCGAAACACCTGGCTCTTTATCGTGTAGCCTGTTGGTTTGTGCAGAACGTTGCCCTTTGTACAGATGTATCAGTCATTTTACTGAGTTCCATGTATAATTTTATTATTTTCTCTTTTTGGATTGAATTTATTTGCAAGCCCGCATTGAAAAGGCGTTAGCATAGTGGGAACCATCTTTTGTGCTGGACGTACCGGTACGAACGTCCATAGAAACTTGTCTAGCACGACCTCCTGCCGACTGGACAGAGGTGGGTGGTTTAATCAGGTGTTTCAACTGAAATTTCTCACCTGGGGGCTTTCTTGCACAGGGTATTTGCAAATAAGGTGCCTTTGTCTCGTATACACACAGTCATGGCGGTGCACAGTGTTTTTTTTGGAGTTTGTCTTCCTTTTTAAGTTTGTATCTGATCATCTTCTTGAGACAGACAGACAGTGGAATGGCTGCCACGCTGGCCTTGTAATCCTGGGGTCTCGGGTTCGATTCCCGGCGGTGCCCGAATTTTTATAACTTGTGTTGGGCAAGGCCGTGGTCTAGGCAACACGGAGTTTTCCTCCGTGGCATCCCAACAATTACTCCATTCACACACAGAAGAAGGCAATGGCAAACCACTTCTGGATCATCTGCCAAGAACGTATATGAACAGGTCCCAGTCCGAGAAAAGGATGGAAGGATCCTGTTCATATGGACACAAACCTAGAGAAAATTACGCAGTGAGGCTATGCATAATTTCTGTCTGCTTTAGATGTTGTTAGGGCGACCAAATAAAGGACGATCTTACATACGGGACATGTAACGAGCGAAACGAAAGATGCGTACAGAATTTTGGTAGGAGAACCGAGCATAACTTATTCTTTGGAAGATGTGTGTAATAATGAAATAGGTTTTTCGATTTTGGGCTGGATTCAAGTGGCTGTGGACGGGGACCGTTGTCGGGCTCTTGTGAACATGGCAATGAACCTTCGGGGTCCCATAAAAATGGAATGTCTTCGTGAGACGTTCGAAAATTCCCATCTTATAAGGGACTTCGTGGAATTAGTATCGATGTCGTTAAAGCCCAGTGGTAACTATATATATACCACGTGCTTGAATCCTTCATTCATGTGTTTCGTGTGTTTTTTTAGAATAAACAGCGATTATTTCCCTGAACGTCATTGGTGAAGTATGGTGTTTTCTTTGCGGTACGGACTGAATTCTTAAATGTTATTTTGGCGAGCTTTGGCTTCACGGAATGAGTCAAGGAGAAGTTTTTGTTGTTGTATTTCGTATCGAAGTGAAATGCATATGTGCATTACTGGCAGAAATGTAAACTCTTAAAACTGCGGGAGTTTTATCCATTGGTATGGTCATTGCAGAACAAAGAGCCTCGTTTTCAAGGACCAAGGCTTACATAGCATGAGATTTTTTTTTATTCGTTTTCGGACGGTCAGTGGCTCGAAATTGAAGGCCGATTATTCGGCTTTTGTTTGTTTGTTTGTTTGTTTGTCAGTACGTTTCGGTTAGGTTAGGTTTTGTTTGAATTGGCTGTATATGTATACCAATGATACTTCATAGGTCATGCAGCGAAAATGTCTTAATGAGAAACTTTATAATTTGTGCTCTCACGAATTATTAAAATGAGAAGGATGTGATTCGCGGTGAATGTAGCTCACACGGCTCAGGTTAGGGATTAGTAGGTGGCTTTTGTGAACATGGTAACGAACATTTGGGGTATATTATGATTAGATGAGCAGCTAGTAGCTTCTCAGGAAGGGCTCCGCGCCAGAGAGCTGGTTGGTTAAACTCATCGTTCAGACAGCCTTGTGATTCAAATTGTCGTAATTCTTTGAGCACGCGCTGAGGGACGGAACTGCCAAGACGCGATTTGGTTGACGTCCGCTGGACCACCCTGGTCGAGACAGAACTCACGTAAAATTGCAGCGCTCTGCTAGAAACGATAACGACTGTTCTGAAAATTGCAATGAACTCTCTGCTCTCAGTTGACCGTGTCGATCGATCTTGATAGCGTCTTTGCCAATTGTGTGCGGTACCAACTTGATAGAACTTTGTAGCTGCTTCCGTGTATTGCCAACATTCAGAAACATTTCTTGAAATGTAAAGGAGTGGCTTGTCCAAAAAATTGTCTTAAGTTAACACTGGACAGGAAACATGGACCAAAGTAAGCAAACGTATAACTGGGTTTCTGTAACACAGATTAATACAATAAACGTTGCCAGCAAGAGTTTAAGTTTCCGGTTTCGCGTGTGGGAGGTCCCGGATTCAAATCTCGGCCCTGAGATCGTTGTCTTGAGTAATGGTTTTCCTCAGTTCCTTCATGCAAATGGATTCGCTATTTACTAATCATTCTGTCATTCGAAAGCGTCGTCGAATAAGTAAATAAGGGGCAAGAATACAATAGCGGCCGGAGCTTGAAGCTAACTACTCACCTGTACGTGATGTCGAAGTTTAAAACGCGCGTGTTTTGCTGGCGGTGTTAGATCTGCCATCCACGCGGCGAGCTCGTAATTTCAGATAGCTTCTTTCTGTGGGACTCGACTGAACATGGATGTCATCAGGGGGATGGACACAGGTGAGCTTTGCGTGAGTGTCTCGGATACTACGGCTTTATGAATAAAACTCTGTGTGTGTGGGAAAACCCTTGTCTTGTTTTGCGACCTTCTTCCTGAAGCCACAAAGGCGTATTCAAAGTGCGGTCGCCTGGGGCAGTGTCTTATTGCAACTCATCCAGCAGATCGGAGAGTGTATCAGCAGGAAGGCTCATCCCACCGCGATGTAGCTCGGAGGATAATTGCACCAACATCTCGAGGCTGTTCACCTTGTGCAGCCATGGCGGACGACCTTCACAAGGTTACAACGTGCTACCTTCAAGGCTTACAAAAAAAAAACACGTATAAAATGATTGTGGAGAGGAAGGGGGAGTTGATGAAAAAAGACGCTGTGGATGAACGTAAAGCTAATCTAAATTCTGGTTAAGTTGGCTGCCATGTAAACCGCAAGTTTTTGTGTTACATCTGTAACTGTTTTGTGGCGATGGCGGGAATGAGAAGGAGTCGTGGACGTTTCAGCCCCGAAACTATTCTATTTTCGTTGTGCCCTCAGCCACTGGGCGATTTGTTTACAAAACAGAGGGCCTTATTTACTGGTCTTCCGAGTACTGGGGCTTCATTTGTAAAAATTAATTGTTTTTTGTTGTAAGAAGTATGATTAATTATCATTTCTACCCTCCGGGCTCCTTGTTTTGTGGTCTATTTAGAACTTTATTGTGAAATATGTTTTGAAAGCACTGACGAGCGTAATCTGATTTAATTTCACGGTGATCTAGCGGTTAGAACGCTGGCCTTGTAATCCTGTGGTCTCGGGTTCGATTCCCGGCGGTGCCCGAATTTATAACTTGTGTTGGGCAAGGCCGTGGTCTAGGCAACACGGAGTTTTCCTCCGTGGCATCCCAACAATTACTCCATTCACACACAGAAGAAGGCAATGGCAAACCACTTCTGGATCATCTGCCAAGAACGTATATGAACAGGTCCCAGTCCGAGAAAAGGATGGAAGGATCCTGTTCATATGGACCTGTCGTCAGACAGAACACTAATAATAATAATAAGATGAGGTGGTATAGCGGTTAGAACGCTGGCCTTGTAATCCTGGGGTCACGGGTTCGATTCCTGGCGGTGCCCGAATTTATAACTTGTGTTGGGCAAGGCCGTGGTCTAGGCAACACGGAGTTTTCCTCCGTGGCATCCCAACAATTACTCCATTCACACACAGAAGAAGGCAATGGCAAACCACTTCTGGATCATCTGCCAAGAACGTATATGAACAGGTCCCAGTCCGAGAAAAGGATGGAAGGATCCTGTTCATATGGACCTGTCGTCAGACAGAACACTAATAATAATAATAAGATGAGGTGGTATAGCGGTTAGAACGCTGGCCTTGTAATCCTGGGGTCACGGGTTCGATTCCTGGCGGTGCCCGAATTTATAACTTGTGTTGGGCAAGGCCGTGGTCTAGGCAACACGGAGTTTTCCTCCGTGGCATCCCAACAATTACTCCATTCACACACAGAAGAAGGCAATGGCAAACCACTTCTGGATCATCTGCCAAGAACGTATATGAACAGGTCCCAGTCCGAGAAAAGGATGGAAGGATCCTGTTCATATGGACCTGTCGTCAGACAGAACACTAATAATAATAATAAGATGAGGTGGTATAGCGGTTAGAACGCTGGCCTTGTAATCCTGGGGTCACGGGTTCGATTCCTGGCGGTGCCCGAATTTATAACTTGTGTTGGGCAAGGCCGTGGTCTAGGCAACACGGAGTTTTCCTCCGTGGCATCCCAACAATTACTCCATTCACACACAGAAGAAGGCAATGGCAAACCACTTCTGGATCATCTGCCAAGAACGTATATGAACAGGTCCCAGTCCGAGAAAAGGATGGAAGGATCCTGTTCATATGGACCTGTCGTCAGACAGAACACTAATAATAATAATAAGATGAGGTGGTATAGCGGTTAGAACGCTGGCCTTGTAATCCTGGGGTCACGGGTTCGATTCCTGGCGGTGCCCGAATTTATAACTTGTGTTGGGCAAGGCCGTGGTCTAGGCAACACGGAGTTTTCCTCCGTGGCATCCCAACAATTACTCCATTCACACACAGAAGAAGGCAATGGCAAACCACTTCTGGATCATCTGCCAAGAACGTATATGAACAGGTCCCAGTCCGAGAAAAGGATGGAAGGATCCTGTTCATATGGACCTGTCCTCAGACAGAACACTAAATAAATAATAAAAAATAAAATATTAAAATAATGACGGACTATATTTAATATGGCTGTGGCAGTCGCTACTCTTAAATGAACGCTTTAAAGACTATGAGACCTCCGAAATGAGGCCCTATGATCCACTTAGGAGATACAGGAACTAACTAACTAATATTTAATATGGACACGTTGCGCAAGAACGCTGCTTGTGAGACAGAAAATGTCGTCCTGTCGTGTGCTCATTTCGAGTAAATTATCACTGACCCAAAGAATAAAGCATTAATAAATGATTACATTCTCAACGTCTTGTAACAAAACATTTGTAAAACATTAAAATCTGTTGTAAATTTAAAGAACTCGAATGTCTTTAATGTCGTTTCGAAGTAGAACTATGAAATGTGCTTCTTAGCGAAGTGACTTGCCTGTTATAACGTGAAACAGAATAACTCCGAGAATCTCTACCAAAAAGACCAGCGCAGAGGAGTACCAACGGAAATGGAGGACGCTTTTACCTTTCGGTCTGATGGCGATAACCAGTGAATCACTTGGTGAAGTGGCGAGCGGAGGCAGATCGTGGTGCCAGTGTGGTAAATTGCACGTTGTGTCCGGACCATCACTTACGTGTTGACAATTGCGTACGTACCTACCAGACTTGCTGTTTTGAGTCTGTATGTCATGTATGGAACGTAATGGAAGTCTACACGCGTAGAAAGTATGATCCTAATTTATGGTACTTGCTGGCCTCACGATATATATTACAAAATTCGAATGAAAGTATGTGTCACGAGTTCTTCCGAGAGCTTCTTGTTAAAATCTAACGGGGTAGAAAGATGCCCGGTGGGCATTAATGCTTTAAATTCCTGCTCTGCTGGCAGGTGTAACTCATCTTTTAAGCTCTGTAGTAAAAAAAGTGGCTTGATGTCCGTACTTACGCATCGCTCCATTATGTAACGGGAAATGCCCCTTTTCAATGGTCTGACTCATTTGCTCTCGTTTTTACACGGACCGGCTAATAACTTGGCCATTTCTTGAACCTGCACCTGACCGAAATCCATCACACGGGTCATTAATTCTGAGGATGACGAGTGAGGGACTGAAGTTTTTGAACAAAAAAATGTGTGTCATTAATTATCCGTTTCTGTGCTGAACTTATCAGAAATGATACAGATTTCAACTGTGTTAAATTTCTCAACGATTCGATCTGTCGCAATGTTTGTAATTGTTAACGTAGGATAGGATTGTTCGTATAGTAATTGTAGGGGCGTTCTTTCTGGTGTGCGTTGATTCGACGTTTCATTAGTTGAAAGAAAAGTATAAATCTCTTCCTGTCTCCCCTTTGTTGTATTGGACTCTAGAAAATTTTCAGAAGTTGTGTATTTGCGTGAGCTCCGGTTACCACACACAGTTTGCGAATATATTACATTAAGTTGTAATGATCAGGCTTTCGGGCAATAAAGATTAATGAGAAATGTAATTGGCGTGAATGTAGATGCATGTTTTGAAGGTAATCTCTTAATTGGACTTGGGATAGGATGATTTCGATCGTGGTTGTAAGAATTTAATTCCCTGCTGGACTAATATTGAAAATGCTGTAAACATTTGGACGCCGTCTCTCCAGGCAGACGCTACCACATCCTTTCCAGTTAGTGTCGTTAAACAACTATAAACAAGAAAAGGAAGAAATGTGTCTGCTTGAAGGAACCTTTGGTGTACGACGTGACGCCAAGGTAGCCGATGAACTCTGGACAGTCTCGTATTGGCGTCGATTGCAGAAGAGTTCAGTAGAACGTGGGCAATGGAAGTCTCCAGATGAAACCGGAAGATGGCGGCGAGCTGTAACCGTAACCACCTGGAGCTGCAGCTTGGCCCTTGTTTTATGTTCTTGCTGATTGTATTTTATGTCTTTCAAGTGAGGCGGTAGGTTGTGCAATCGTCGCGGGCTTCCTGGCGCCACGGTGAAGCATTCCTGTTGGCCGTAAAACACGAGCTGACCGACAAGCCCTCCTCCTCTTCTGATGTAACTCATCAAATTATTGTTGGTAGCTCAGGCATGTTATTAGATCGGCATCTTTTCGTTTTGTTGTTGTTGTTATTATTTCTTAGATTGTTTCTTCTTCGTAGGACATAACTTTTTATTCTTATTCTTCTTACACTCTGTGCTGCCCCCCCCCTCCCCGCTTCGTTTTTTAACCGCTAACGAAATTTAAACGTCGCGTTGTTTAAGAAAGACTTGATCTTTTCACGTGCCGAGATGACTGATGGTCATTGCTTTCAGAAATAAATTTAGTTAATTTAGACTTGTGTTTGTTAAGATGTCTGCTAGGTATGCTAACCTCTGGAGCCACACACAGAAGTGATGAAAGTTCAGAGGTCATAGTTAATACGCGAACCAAAACACTGTCTCGTGATAAACATCGAAACTCTGTTACTGATACCTATTTCGTAACAAACGGCACTGTAAGTTGTCCAACTGAGTGGTCTTGATTTTATATACGTACTTCACATTCTTCGCAACCTGGTTTAACACTTTTCAGTGCGTTTGGAATCTCTTTTACAGCAAGAGTTAGGCGATCAACGATGCATATGCGAACACTTTGTTTCCGGTTAAAGTTTACAGGTCAGGTAGATTGAAAATGTGTTTTGCTGTAGTGTCAGTAGACGCTGCTTTCCGAATAAACTTGGTTGTTATGCGGAGTGATGGAAAAGTCACGCAGCTCATGTTAAATATTTATTGGTGGTATAACTTTGTGTTCTGTATTCTGGCACAAGTGTGACTTATTTGTAAAAAAATGGAACATGTGCAAGGAATGGATTGTGTGCAGATAGCAAAGCTGTTTCGTACGTGCGTACACACACGACTTTATCGATACATCACATTTACTTAAAATGGGTATATTTACTTTTTTTTAAAAGCAACATAAATATGGGTATACAATTCACACGTAGGCTGAAGTGAGAATTTTCTAAATTATAGATAACGTGAAATGTGTTCTGTAAAGCAGTGGTATTCAACCCTTTTTGTTCGCGTACCCCCAGATATAATTTCTCTTCAACTTTGTACCCCCCAAAGTTGTTGGTGTATAATTCAAGTTATACATGTATAATCTACATCTAAAATAAATTTAATTAATTACATTACTGATTAATCATAAAAAAATATGTATTTTGTTAAATTTCAAGTACCCCCTAAGATGTCTTCGCGTACCCCCGGGGGTACGCGTACCCATGGTTGAATACCACTGCTGTAAAGTACCAGTCGTCTTCATTTACATGCGACCTTTGGAGTGACATCGTTTCACTGGCGAAATTTACCTTTTATTTTTTTTAAAAAAATTCTTCGTACTCGTGTGTGAAATCATATCCCAGGCGTTGGGCTGGTGGGAAATATAGTCAGAATGTTGCTACCGGTTGAATACGTGCTTTGTCCACTTCACAGACGTGCGTATGTTCTCTGAATTCCGCTTACAGTGTCCGGTGTGTACGCCGTAGACCTTCGAAGATTGGAACCAAGAGGCTTGGCATCTTCATACTTTGTTGGCAGAGTTATCTGAACAGAACCTCATTATCAAGCGAGATTACGACATCATACCAGTCATGGCGTTTGATTGGATCGAAATAAAACAGATTCCATTGTACTCAGCGATGGGTCTACCCTTCATCCAGTGTTGCGCCTTATATAGTCCGTCCTATTATCTACGTTCGTGAGATCATGCTCTTTCCCAGGCATTGTCGATGGGGGCGCACAGAAGAGGAACGCCTGAGTGTTAGGCTACCTAACTGCTAGGGGAGTGCAGTTGGTTGACTTGTGTAGGAACTGACCAGTAACGAGAAATTAGTTGCAGTATTTTAAGCGATACATCATGAAGACGAATGAGTGCGGGAGTGAAGGTATAGCTTCACGTTCCGTCCGCATTGTGTCAGGAGAAAGAGATACCGTCACCCTTTTCTTTGTAGACTGTGAGTGCCTTATCCGATGTGGACCCAGTGGTGGCGAACGGAGAAATCACTCCCCACGGCAAAAATCAAAACCCTACCTCCAATCCGTAGCTAGTCAGTGTACTGTCAGAGTCACCCCAGTTCTTCAGTCAAATCGTCATGTTATAATAATTGAAATAAGTTTCCAGGAACTAACTACCGACATGATAAAAATAGTACTTGTCAAGAAATTATCCGCCTTTTATGGAACCATAGGTTTGATTATTGTGCCCACAAGAGCCCGCCACTGGACCCTGTTTCGAGCCAGCTGAATCCAGCCCTCACCCTCCCATCCGATTTTCATAAGATCCGTTTTGATATTGTATCCTGTCTACATATTCAGGCTTTTCAATCAGAACTTTGATACTCATTTCCCGTCTTCCGACATCTTAACCTCATCGACTTGATTGTCCTAATGATATCTTTTGAAGAATACAAATTATGTAGGTTCTCGTTAAACCCATGCAATTTTCTCCAGCCTTCTCTCATTTAATTTCTTTTTGGTCCAGATCTTCTCGTCCCTTAATATGAGATACCAAGTTTCACATCCATACAAAGTAACGGGTAAAAATAATTTTATTTTGTGTGTTTTAAATGAAGTAAACGAAATGTTTACTTCGTTCAATTCGTACAACGAACGAGTCGTGTGTGAGGTTTAATAAGAAATCAACCGAGTTGCTAAATATATGAATAATAGTCTAGTTGTCTTCTAAAATAGCTGCCCTTAACACTAGTTAAACCAAATGAAGCCTTGGCGGTGTAAGTACGGTACGCATTTCCAATCTTCATCTTGTTGCAATAATTGATGGTCGCCCGCCAATTGGAATTTTGTTCCTGCTGTGTGGTGTTTGTAACTGTTGGAAGGCCAGCGATCTTTTCCAGCTCCTTGACAAGATATCCGTGGAATGGAGGGAAAAAGGAAGACGAAGGTGGAAGCAGCAGGCTATCACCAAACAATATGCTTCGTCATTTCTGACGCGGCTCGAGGAATCATGTGATAATATCAGCAAATCAGGGAGCGATGGCCAGCCTTGGTGATGCGAGTTCGTCCGGTCGTGCCTTGCCGTAACAAAACCTCGCAAACCAGTCAGCATAACAAGCTCTGAATGCCCCCGCGTCTTCCACCATCTCTGCAAGTCGGCCGGGAAATGACCCGAGCAAGGCTGTTCCAAGGTCGGGCCTTCCCCCGTACCTTGAAATTTTTGTACACTTTTTTTCCCCTTGAAGTGTTTTTATTTTTTCGTGTAAGTTTCTATCTTATTCGTGTTTTGTAATGTCCACGTTTCTGCTGATTCTCCTTCCCCCTCCTCCAGTTCTTGGCGTTCTGCACCAGCGAACACGGAGGTCAATGCGCCTACCTAACACCAGCAGTCTATTCCATGATGGACCTTCTCTCTTCGTTGTGGACATTATCCCCAAAAATGGACAAATGTGCTGTTGTGATTGCATAGGATACAACTGAAATGTGTCGAGGGTTAGTTCTTTGAAGTAGCAACGAAGAAGCTGCTGGCATCATCGCATACTTATTTTAATATCTTTCATTCGGGAATTTTTCCCCCTCTGAGTTGCTGGCTTTTGTCTTCTGTCTTCGATCCCTTGTCTTGGAGGCAAGCCCCTTGCAGTTTAGCACTGCTTTGTGAACCCACTTAACTTACTTACTAAGTACAGAGTAAAGTCTTAATTTTATTACCGATATTTTTAAGTCAGCTACGCCATATTCGTTGGGCAAATCTCGTCGCATTCTTTGAACCTTCCCCTGAAATTCGCTTTTATTTCCTATGATTGATTCTCTTGCAACCTGTCGTGATGCCTACGCCTTAAATTAATAAACGCGACTCCGCGAAGGGGCGCGGAAAAGTGGCATATAGCCTAACTACTCGTACACTAGATGTGGGGATTAATGTGCTTTATCCCCAGCGGAAGAGCTCCCAAAACCATTTTGATAGAAGAGTGGGTGGGCCTCAGAATTAATCTGATGTACTGCTGAACAGAATAATCCCTGTGCCTGTCGGGAATCGAACTCCGGTCGTCCAGCCCGATTCTTAGTCATTGTACTGACTGAGATATTCCGACTGTTATATACAGACATTGTCATCTTTAAACGTGCAATTTGACTGAGGAAAACTAATGACGTAGGAGTTGAGGTGAGTACGAAAATTGCTGTCTTGTAGTCTGAAACGTCGGTAGACTTAAGTTCTGCCATTTTAAAGCAAAAGTTGCAGTAAGACAGTGGAGGAAACTTCGACCAATACTTACGATCCCCATTAGACGCCAAGAAAGTGCAGTGTTTCCAAGATTCATAAACAGAGTGGTGGAACAGAATGCTTCTTGCCAAGCTGGACAGAGAAAGAGAGAGTTCTCCAGCGTTCACAGGAGTCCTCGACTGGACCCACCCTTAAGCCAGTCGAGTCCTTTCAATGTCCTGGCATCAGATTGCTTTAGGATCGATTTTGGGTTTTATCCTTCTGTCTGTTTCCGTCAAGACTACACGCAGACACGCGTAACCCAGAAGACGAAATACGCACTCTTCTGTGGCTTGAAAAATCTGTCTTCCGTTAAACCGAACAAAGGATTTGAAAGAATCCTTTGTCCAGTTTTCTTCATACGTCAAACTGTTTCCTGCAGCATCTTTTGATTCGCGTCATAATTTCTGCACTTTTCTTCTCAGTGGTTTGATTCGATTAGTATTGGACAATCGGAGCATGGGGGGGGGGGGGGGATTCTGTACTGACCGCGGAGAATCTGGAACGCCACCTGCCAAGCGCTGGTCATCAGCACGAAAATTCGTCCTTCGCGCCGTGATAAGTCCGGCAGCCTCAGCAGAGTCTTTGAGACGTGGCTCTCAGAATGTGTGCAGTACATGAACATTTTAGTCTGACATTAATATTTTTTTTTAAAAAAATGATTTAAAATCGTATTTTTATTAATGTTAGTGAAATTGCTGGTATGTCCTTTACGACCAAAAGTAATAGAATTGACTTTAATTAGGCATCATAATCGTTTTCTACGTTCCCGTTGTATTAAAGATTTAGATAATTCTGTTGGACTCTTGTTTTCGTCACGACACAAGGTTCAAAATGTTGGCTTTGATTCTTCACATTGCATCTTCTTTTCCAACACCTGGTTCCTGTTTGTTTCGAATGCCAGCCATGAGCTATCAAATTTGGATCGCGCTTCTCGTGTCTGTAAATGCTTTACATGTATCGATTCGTCGAGACTCGGAATTGGTTAAAAGAAAGTTTGCTGCCTTATACTGTAGCAGATTTAAATTACTAAGTATCTTACCTTAAGACTTAATCTGCCTTGGTTCTTACCACTATACTTAAAAACAAAATTATATTTTATATTATATTCTGTCCATCTACGTATTCGATACACTAAGATAACTGTAGACTACATTTTGGTAAATCACAATTTCAGGGTAAGTCCCTGGGTTAGTCATGTCATTTGCAACAAAAAATTATATTTCTCATACTGACATTTTGTAGTACTGCGTACAATTAGACTTCCTTGAGACTTTTATCATGTTTGCTGTTTTATTACCTAACTACCCGAGTTACCGACTGTCAGCTTCCTAAGAAATACTTTTATTACACACGGCTTGATTGAGGGACTCGGGGCGTAGGCCTCCGAAGTACCTGAAGCAAGCACACGAGTCGTATTGAATTGCTTGCACGTAAAATGCAAATACCACTTCTTCATTGTAATGTAATTAAAGAATTTATTAAAATATATAATATAATTCAGGTCATATACACAAACTTTACTTACAGATGTTAAAATTTAAAATTTGCGCTATTCATCGTTACTACGATGTTACAATACTGCGCAATAAGGCGCAGTATTGTAACATCGTAGTAACGATGAATAGCGCAAATTTTAAATTTTAACATCTGTAAGTAAAGTTTGTGTATATGACCTGAATTATATTATATATTTTAATTATAAAACACAAACATGACGCATTTAAACTATAAAGAATTTATGTTCTGCGGAGGTGTATTTTATCATTGAAGACAAATATATGATATACATGTACTCCATTTTGAAAACGTTTGCTCTGATGTTTCTGTTACGGGAAGCTCACGACATTCTACACGAGGATGAAGTCAGGAGACCTTCGAGGCCACGACCAATTATTTTGCCAGGGTGTGGTCATCGAGGAATGCGACGAACACGTGGCAACTCTAGCAATAATTTGGGAATATATTACGCACATTGATTCATTTGTAGTTTTATTGAAATCTACGAAAAATACTTTGTTGATGTTGAGTAACTATATAATTACCGTGTACTAGATTCGAATTCGTACTTGGTTTGAGTGTCTGTTTCCTTGAATCATAGGGCCCAATGACGCGCACAGTAGTTTCCTTCCTTGGCGTTTAAAAATAAACCGAATGAGTTGATACAGCTCTTTCTTCTCTTGGTCGTTACAGAAGCCGCCCATTTGGAACCCGGGTATCGGTCAGCCGTTCAGGAAAACGCTCTTGTCGTGTCCTTGCAGATGTTCAACTTGATCCTGGAGAAATGCGTGTCTCTCCTCAGGGAACAGTTGGAACAGCCCACAGGGACTGAGCCTCCGCGGCTGATAGTCGGCGAAGACACGCAAGTTCTCCTGCCTGCAGTCAAGGTAAGCGATTTGCATTTGTTACTAACACATGCGTCTTATTAATTAATTAACTAATTCATGTCCTTCGCCCCTTTTAGACCGTGAAACCGTAACTTTCAGGATGTAAGTTTCTGTAGCGAGATCTCGAAAAGAATTAGTAATAAAGATGGTTCTAGGACCAGTTGTATTCATAATTTGCCTAGATTGAACGGCGATTTTAAATCGCATTAAATTGTGGGATGTTCGCAATTGAAAAAATATGTGTACTCAACGTTTAAAGTAGCCCATCGTGGTTTTACCGTTGCGTAGTTTCGTGTTCGTGATTAGTTTAAGTTCAAGATGGCGGGTCGCGTTTCTAAAAAAAAATTAAATGTTACGCTTTTGAAACTCTTTGAGTTCATCAGAAAGCAGTTCTTCTGTCAAAGAGAATGCGTGTATATTTAAAAATAAATTGTGTAATTGTCTTTAAGGAAGTCAGCGTTGTTAATGATAGGAAAGAAATTCAGAGTTATTGAATATGAAAGCGGGTGGTACACATAGTTACCATTAGGCTTTGAAGTTTTGTGTGTTTTCTCAAAATGTACGTCGATAATGCACTATCGGCCATTCCTTCCTTTGTTCCCTATAAATCCAGTTCGAACTCTGTGCTTTTGGGGGAGGGGGGATATTTTGAAAATGTCCCTGACCGTCTGGCCATGCCTTTCGGAACGTATGAAAGTTGTTCAAGTTATGAACTCTGCTACGAGTTCGGGGTTGGTTGTCAGTAGACAAGGCAGAATCTTTTAACATTATTAATGAACTGTTTCGTCACGGAACAGCAGAACGTGCCAGGTTTTTCTGCTGCGTTGCAATGGAGCGCACCTCAATGAAAAGCAGACCTGACTTCCTTAGGTCGTGTCCAATGTTTAGAGTTTTGGCCCCTCGCATCACAAAACTGATTCGATTCTCACAGACGAAGTGTGCAGCAGACAGCTTTTTGCGAGATGCTTCATCTTTCTTCCATGCCCTTCCATCAGTCTGTCCGTGTTCACAATCGCTAGTATTTTTCTGTTTCCTTTTTACGTGAGTTTAACCTCGCGAGATGATCGGAAGTTTTGTTGAGAAACGTCGAAAACCTCGAAAAATGCACAATTAACAATTTGAGTACGCGTTTTAATTGTGATATTTTTTGGGTTGCGACACTGTATAGTCAGGGTAAGATGGAGGCAGAAGGTTCCTCCGAAACGTTGGTTACCTTCTGTAGACGGTGACACATTCCAAAAGATTGTAATCCAAACATAAACACCTCAGATAACGAGATGATAATGTTGCGTCATACTGTGATGATTATAATTGTTTAATTTTAACCGTCTAATCACAATAAAATATTTTATTAAATATTAAAATATTATTATTACAATTAACATTTAATATTTAAAATATTTAAAATATATTAAAATGATGCTCTTTCTATCGAAATGTTCGATTTACAATTAGAGCATCATCTTTTTCACGACATGTTTCGGTTTTCAATGAACCATCTTCAGGTGTATAATCGATATAAATTTAAATGTAATATTCTAAATGCAATCCTTCGTCAGATGTCCATTAAATATCAGTTATCCTCTTCTAGATCTGACGAAGGATTACATTTAGAATATTACATTTAAATTTATATCGATTATACACCTGAAGATGGTTCATTGAAAACCGAAACATGTCGTGAAAAAGATGATGCTCTAATTGTAAATCGAACATTTCGATAGAAAGAGCATCATTTTAATATATTTTAAATATTTTAAATATTAAATGTTAATTGTAGTAATAATATTTTAATTTTTTAATATTTAATAAAATATTTTATTGTGATTAGACGGTTAAAATTAAACAACCTCAGACAACGTAAGTATGAATTTGTTTTTCCTCGTTTACATTTTATATTGCTTTGTGATCTAGCTAAATCGTCAGTCATGTGTTACTTACGGCTGAAAGATGCATATTTATTTGTAAGTGAACTTTAAAGTGGCGCTGTTATCAGTATTGTATTTGGATACGGTTTTAATATTATAATTTAGCCAGAATTTATCGAGGATCGTAATGAAGTGTCTCTGTCAGGTTTGGTGTGATTGGTTGTTATGCCACAGCGCTGTGTGGAACCCGCCGCCTTCCTGCATCGACTACAGGGTGGGGTAAGTATCTTAAAGTATGAGAAAGTGTTGTGATGTATTCCGGATGTGTATGGAGTCGAAAGACGCCAACGAGGAAGCTTGTGCAGTTTCCTTGTGTTCGAAGAAAGCTCTCAGAGGTACTTCGTCGACACTCGTCCAATAGGATGCCAATATCCCCCGAAGATTGAGATATTATTTTGTAAACATTGTATAGTAAATCATACTGACTTGAAGTAGACTTGCAATTTGAAGTGTTACCCTCCATAACTGTTTACAGAAGCACTTCCTGTGGCCATTGGACGCTTTTAGACTCATGCTGACGCCATCAAGCTCCCTTATCAATAATAGCACGAAATTTAGAAACACCCTGTATAAGAAATGACGGTGGATGAGTTTGAAATTGTGTGGAAGAATTTGGGCGTGTCTTGTTTTCAGCCACCGTACCAGAATTTACTTAGGAAACTGTTTCTTCAATCGGGATTCGACCTGGGGACTTCCGAATATGAAGGAGTAAAATGTGGTCGTGTTTTCTGTCTGCACAGCCCGCCTTCTGATTCTGCATTGTCTTCCAACAGCGTCTCATCATCTGTTTACATCCTAGCTGCAGTAATTCCTTTCTGTTCGAGTAACTCCACTGGGTGTGTACGGACGATAGGCGTTCTCTTATCCTCGTTTAAATCCAGGACTAAGAGTCCAGTTAAGTGTCTTTAGTCAGGCAGTAGTTGACTGACGTGGAGCTTAACCCTTTGAAGCCGAAGATCGTCTGAATATTATTTATGAATTCAGTCCGTACCGCGAAGAAAACACTACACCTCACCATTAAGAAAATCAGCTGGTTAACCCTCTGAAGCCGAAGCTCGTCTTCATATTTTTTACGAATCCAGTCCGTACCGCGAAGAAAACACTACACCTCACCATTACGAAAATCAGCTGGTTAACCCTTTGAAGCCGAAGCTCGTCTTCATATTTTTTACGAATCCAGACCGTACCGCGAAGAAAACACTTCACTTAACCATTAGAAGTCGAATCAGGCGGTACCACATAAGATTTAACAAAAGAACATCCCGGTCAAAGCCTTAATCTTTGTTCACCGCGGGCCCTCGGAACAGAAATGCGAGAATTTTGCATCGCCTTAGTGTTATGTTACACGCGTGGCGTCCCTTAATTGGCTTAGCGAAGACGCAGACTTTGGCAATTTCTGAAGGTGCCATCAGCATTTGCGCGCAAATCCATAAAAATATTATGCAGGCCGTTGACGTCTGATTCTCCTAACTTCTAACTTCCACAAAACAATCAGAATGTTCTCGGCATTCTTCCTGTCAAGGGGAGAACAAGCGCTGGGATGATGTTTATTGGCCGTGTCAGTAATTAGCCACAGAACTCGTTTTAAGGGCCCCGACCAAGTGCGGGTATAAATGATGGCGCGCGGGGTCGTTCGTCTAACTGAACTTGTCAAAAGTATGTTAGGTTTTTTTGCTCTCGTAAATGACAAGGATGTAATAAAGCTGCTGTTAACGATGGTTAGTGAAGGAGAGGAACACTAAACGAACACTGTCCTTTTATTAAAAATTTCGGTGTAATCGGAATTTACCAGCGTAAAATCAAAATCTAAATAAAGTTTTTTTTTTTTGGAAATGTTGTTTATCCGTTGATGTAAATCGCCAGCTGGATTGAAAGCCTCGGTTATTGCAGATTCGTCTTACGTTTGGTGAAGTTGAAGCCTTAGGATGATCTTCTGGAAGTGTCTGGATCTTTTGCAAATGTTCAGGTGCCCGCTGGAACTCCTGAAAGTTAAACCTAATTACCGGCCATTCATCGGATCTCAGAAGGTTTTAATTTCACTGTTTGTGTGTCTGCTGTCTCACTCTGCGTTGTACATTTTTTTCTCTAAATACCTCCTCTGCCCCGTTGCTGATGTTACGATGGGGTGAGACTTAGTAGTCTCCGTGGAACTGGCTCATTAGCCATCCTCCTGACGACTGTTTCGATTTAAGGACGTCATTCCTTGCATATTCTAAATAATTTCGCATTTATTATGTATTTATAAAGTAACTTAGCTTGTTTGTTTATTTTCAGAGTTTATTTACCTTACGTTGTTAGAAAGATGTAACCGTATAAATATGAGTTTGTGATTTTTCGTGCTAGATGGGTTTGGACGACGTCGTTCGCTGCTTAATAACCACAAAACAATTTCATTACAACATCTGTGTTCAGAAAGGGGCGGGGTTTGATCGACAAAATCCGACAGCGACTGGTAAATGTAATTAGATCGACTATCGCCTTTATTATCTTCTCGCTTGTCTGTTCACAATGCGGGATGAAAAAAAAGAAGACTTAAAACGTCTTGATATTCCATGAAAGACGGCCGCGAGGGGTACTCAACATTAAAATTCATGGGTCGTAAAGAAACATGTACTCCTTAGTGCAACAGTTACATGGTGAAGATGCCATCGCTGGTAGATGGGCTTAGAGCAATCGATTTGGTACGCTCACTCGCCGATGTACGCATCGTCCATCCGTGATCATGAACGGCCAATCTAGCGTTCTTTTGAGATGCGTGGATCGAAAAGAATGTATAATAATGGTAACTCGTGCAGGTGGCATCATGTATAAATAAGTAAGTGGAAAATGGAAGAAGGTGACGAGGCGACGTAATTAATGCAGATGCAATTAAGTCCTGAGGTTATTGGACTGCCTGGTCCAAGTTGTTTGTTGGTTCGTAAGACGGCAAAGGAGATTCACTTTATCTGCTGTAGGATTGTATTCCCCTGTAAAGTAAAGTTTGTCCCACTATACGCCATGTAGGCGCTTGGGGGGAGAGGAGGTATAGCTCCTCTCTTTCTTGACCTCGGCACTAGATGGGGGTGAGTGTTCAGCATCACGCCCGTTCCGGCTTTACCCCATAGCAAGGATCCCGGTACCCATTGTAGAGGAGGCTGGGTGGGCCCCAGAGCCGGAGGAAAAATCCTCTGCCCCCGTCGGGGATCGAACCCCGGTCGTCCAGCCCGTAGCTAGTCACTATACTGACTGAGCTATCCCGGCTCATTGTATTCCCCTGTAGACCTGTAAATAATTATAAAACATTCAGTGTTGTATGGCTAATTAGAGGAGGGCCCTTATTGAGAAACTAGTGGTTCCTTGACTTGAAATTCCCAAATTTGTGGCACCCAGACGTCCTATTTCTTCAAGATTCATTTTGTATTATCCTCTCATCTATGCCAAAGTCTTCCCATTGACCTCTTACGTTCATTTTCTGTTGAATAGTTTATTCCGAAGAATCTGTTACAGCCTGAGATGATTTTTAAGTTGTCATGAACACGTCATACACGTGTATTCTCATATCAGACATTAACACCGTATGCCACATAACAGAATCCTGTGACATGTGCGTTGGCCACGAGCTTAGTTTGGTCTGGAAAATATTAATTTGTGTAAATAGCTCGAGTTGTGACAAATGTTTGCGTCAGAGAATGGCCGCCTATTGTTCGCAGACCTGCAGGAGATGCGTGGAGCTGGCTTGCATCTCTGGTCAACCTTCTTGAGAAGTTGGAGTATCAGAAGACTGTTTTGGTTACGGGACCCAGAGAAGGTCAGTGTCTATCCCGATTAAGTATTTAAGATATTTTGGTTTTTGTGTTAGAAACCTTTTCTTTGATGAGCGCATACGAAGGGCGTGACTTTGAAAACGTAAGTCTGATTTATGATAACAACGCGATAGATGCGTGTCGAGAATTATCCCTTCTTCACCCTGAAGTTTGTAACTCCAATATTTGCTGAGATATTGAATAGTCGTAAATGTTTTGACGTGACTAATCACTGAAAGCTAAGTTTTCAGTAGTATGCGTGTTTTGTATGCACTGATGTGTTTGTAAGGAGGAATTGAAATTTTAATACAATTAAGTTTGAATTGTAACATTTTAATTTAATAACAAAACTGGTTTTGCGAAGATAATGAGACGATTAAACCCTGGAGACTCATTTTAACCGAATACTCGTACTATTTAATGCATCACTGATACGAGTGTGTTTGGTTGTTTATGTGACGAGCGGATTATGTTGCATCAGGTTTACGTTAGAAAGTACATCTTACGTTTTGAGCTTTTGGCACTGCTTTAACTTCATTACTTTTTACTTAATTTTGTGATGGACTGGCTGTACGCATTGAATTTGAATTATTTGTGAGTCACTTTAAGAATAAACTCCACTAGTGATATTCAGCAGAAATGGTCAGGTTAGAATGAACGTGTCTTGTCGTACTCGTGTGACATTTTTAAATGTGTGTAACGTTTAATAAATAGAGGTCTGAGTCGGTATTTTTGATTTCATATTTTCAAACCCACGATACAGTAATTATTGAGCCCAAGATTAAAAAGTAATGTAACTGATTATGGTTTGTTTGCACCGAGAATACCACAGTTTTTGTTCGCAGATTATGAACTTGTTAGACTGCCAGAAGATTCCACTTTATGTGGTTTTACTCCGCTGATGTACAATGACCAGGAACCCATTTATACGAGCAGGGAGACCGACATGGTAAGCCTTCTTTTGTTAGCAGATACAATCCTGTATCTTTACTACGTGGCGTATTTATGTATTTGTATTTGAATGCTGTGTGCTGTTTCTTTATTCTGGTGTTGAAGAAGTTTTTTCCAGCTTTCCTTAAAAGTCTCCCTGTAGCAACTGACATGGGAGATTCTGTGACATATTAAGAACGTCGGGGTCCACAGTGGCCATGGGTTCGAATCCCACTCAAACCATGGATGTCTGTGTCGTGCTGTCCTGTGTACAGGTAGAGGCCTTGCGACGGGCCGATCCCTCATCCAAGGAGTCCTACCGAATGTCTATAGATCGAGCCAACGAAAAGTTGGGACCCGCAGTGCTCAGGCACTTGAAGAACGGGTCGTTCCCAGTATCCAAATATTAAGAATGGTTGTCATCAATAATTGACTTTTTTGGCCAAGTTGATTAATTCATTAAACAAACAAACAAACAAACAGGCTTTGGTCACTGATTTTTTCCTTATGAGTCTGTGAATACATGCAGACGTACACTGCTTTAGCATACAGATTATATTTTTAATATATTATTTAAAATTACTGGTAGCATTTAGGATGCGTGTTTGTAATTTTTGATGATTCTAAGTTTATGCCATCGACAACTCTTCATTTCACGTCTTTGTTTAATGGAATGGAAATGTCGTAACCCTACCTGTTTCAGAACGGCGTGATTGAAATTAATGTTTAATATTATAGTCGACGTGCTTGCATTCTGAGTAATATTGTTGTTCAACGATTTCTTTTTCAGGAGCTGGCTTATGTAGTTTTAAGGATCAGAAAAATAGTTTTCTTTGGTACCGTGTTCCTGTGTGGGGTTGACCCGCCTGTCTTAAAGCTACAGAAATTTGATAGTGGATTTAGCGAGTATGTTTCTGTAGTGGAGTCGTCGAGTCAGGGTTCACCGTCTTCGCTGCCTGAGGAGGACCAGGTCAGTACGAGCGTGTTCTCCGTCTTTGCTGTTTTTCTGACCTTATTAAGAAGGCTTTTTCTACCAAATTCATGTCTCATTGTTTTTGTATTTTAATATCTTGAACCCTTCTGTCTGATTTCGGTTAATCACCCTGTAGTTTCGATGTCTGAGTCCATCTGGATTTCAGAGAAAGTTGCTACAGCGTATTTATAAACGTCCTGTATTATTATACATCGTATTAAATTTTATGGCGCGTAATTTTATTGTAGTGACAATAGTAAGAAAGTTTATGTATTTACTGAACTATTTTCGTATGTGTTATTCATGTAATATGTGGATCTTTACGTAATTTGTGCCACGGGAAAATTTTAAACGTTAAATTAGACTTTTAAATTAAGTTTAAACCCTTTATTAGATGTGACACATGATTAAATTAATTAAGTTTGTCTTATTCAAACAATTTTTAATCCAAATTTCGTATGGGACGTGTTTTCTGCTGTGTGTGCCTGCAAAAACGGCATTTGTTTTGGATGTGATGTGTTAATTTCAGAGTGATTCGGAATTGGTAGTGGAGAGCTTTAGCGAGGATGAAGATGGCGACGCAACTGTTGACAAGGAAGGTAGAACAGAACAGACATCTGTTTCTGGCAAAGAATCGGATCCTAGCTCAGCTGTGGCTCCTGCAGAGATACAGAATCTGCTGCACAGAAAGGAAGAACTTGAAAGACGACATCGCAAACAGGAAAGACATCGACAGCGAGTGCAGGTAGGAAGCCGCTGCTTGAACCCGAATGCAACATTTTTGGTTAAGGAACTCCTCCAAGAATATTCCGGAAATGTTTTCTGCCTTCTTGTGGATGGAAATGTTGGTTTTAAGCAGCAGCATTGGCCACCTTCGATAGGGTCGTAGGCTCGTGCAAATGAACGTGGAATAAACACCATAAAAATATTGCGTATGGAGTCTTCTTGTACAGTTTGTACAACAAAAATTAACCACTGAAAATTCCCAAACTGGAACTGACGTAAGCATCGGCTGGTGTCATAATTTAGGGATTTATAATCCTTTTGTGACTTTTCTGCGTCGTCCATTTATGGAAGCGGACGCCAAAATGTCTGCCGAATTGGAAGAAACACTGGAATAAATGTCGGTAACCTTTCTGAGTCGCGCGACACGTCCTGACAGCAGAGCCCAGGTCTGTGTTTTGCCTTGTTCTGGTGTTTAAATGAAGAACTCATTTGTGAGTTCAAATTCCGATGTCTACATTTGTATATTATTCAACGTCATGTTTCGAAACTTCTGAAATCGTAGAATGAATTTGATTAGTAAAGCCAAGTAACAGCTTACGTCGACAGTTGTCGCCATTATAGAGGCTCTGCACCCTTCTTTGGTCGTAACAGCCACGGTGGTCTAGCGGTCAGAACGCTGGCCTTGTAATCCTGGGGTCTCCGGTTCGATTCCGGGCGGTGCCCGAATTTATAACTTGTGTTGGGCAAGGCCGTGGTCTAGGCAACACGGAGTTTTCCTCCGTGGCATCCCAACAATTACTCCATTCACACACAGAAGAAGGCAATGGCAAACCACTTCTGGATCATCTGCCAAGAACGTATATGAACAGGTCCCAGTCCGAGAAAAGGATGGAAGGATCCGGTTCATATGGACCTGTCGTCAGACATAACACTAAATAAAATATATAAACAGTAGCGATAAGTCATTACAACTGTAGGCGTATTTTGTGTGCGGAAGCATTATGTTAATTAGTTTTTTTTGTAGGTGCAAATTATTCGCAGCACAAAACTACTACGAACGCCTGACACTGCATAATCGTGTCTGTAGGCGTGGCTTGGCAGTGCAGTTTCTGGTGCGCGCACGATTTGTGATCTGATTACGACGTTGAAAAGTAATTTTGTGGGCTTTACGTTTGTCCCTATGTAAATATTTACGCGACAGCCAATGTTTTTTTTTGAAGTGTTCCGACGGACTTTTCCTCCTGAATCCATACGGTACTCCGTGTGACGCCGACCAATGAATGAGCTCTGGCTAATTTCGGCGGGAAAGTCTAGAGCTCCAACAACATGTTTACATCAGGATTGAACTAAACTGAAATCAACTTTAGCCAACTTCAGCAGCTTTGTGGACAGTAAATTCGAGGGGACGGTCCGACTTTTCTGCGGGAGATTTATCAGCCACGTGCTCATCGTCTAGATATTACACGCAACAACGCGTTCAGTATAAAAAATGTCACGCTACATTTCGTATTTCTTCTATGCGTGATCCTCTGTTTAGGTACGCGTTTACACGAACATAGTTTTACCGTTAATATAAAAGTTTATCTTATCGGAAGCTTTTCTCTTGTGACTGAGAAGTAAAGTGAGCCCAAAGCCTTTTGATGTTTTTCGAATCTATTTTTCCCCTGTCTTTGCCGAGTAATTTATTTTTTCGTAGTGAGAAAATAAATTGTTTTCAAAGTAGTCCGTGACCGTGTAATATCTGTATGGCTTAGCTAAACAAACTCAATGGAGAACAATCTTTTAGGAGCTGTTGGCACGTGATTTTCGTCTACGAATCCACAGCGTCCATTACAGTGTTCACAAGACTCCGCCAGGCTCAACCAGCTGAATTATCCACACTTCGGATTGTGTTTAAATTGCATTTAATTTTCAACTCCCATCAGCACTTTGGTTTTCCGAATAATCTTCTCCAGAATTTTTTTCCGACTAAAACTCTGTTCGCAGTTTTCGTCTCTCCGATGCAAACGCATGCTAAGTTCCCCACCCATCTCCCCATTAATTATCAAGCTCCTCATTTTGTAATGTTATTTTTGTTCAAAGCCCAATTATTCTTTTCGGAACTTTCAGAGTTTATGAGATTTGAAGTTGTCATGGCGGTCGAAACGTCGATGTTACTGTTGTGGGTTGTGACGTTATATTGACGTGTATGTAGTCGCGAACGTTTCGGATGAATATACTGCCTCCATCTTTAGGTCTGAATATTATCCGGCTTTAGGATCGAACTTCGGGGCTTCAGACACCGATTAACGTCGCCCCGGAGGATGTGAGATGGAGCAGCCCGTGGACCTCGATCGGCCTCGGTAGTTTCGCAGGGCGCGACGGGAAAACCAGACAGTGAGATGGGATTTCTTATAAAAAAGTGACTGAAATCGCTCGCCTTTTGCATTTTGAGGTTTTCGACGCGAACTACACTTACTCATGAACTTAATTTATGTGAACTTACATCTCCAGTTCGATCTACATGTCCAGCTAATCGTAGTCAAAAGGAATTTATCGGCTTTGAACGGATGCACGTCCGACGTTTTTGGTCATTTCGCTTCAGGTCAACGTCGTACTGGTTTCTTTCTTGCCGGATGGATGTTAAACATTCGTCAGAACGCCTTTTATGGTGTTTTAGCTCAAGCTTCTAAAAAAAATAACAATGCGGGTAGGTACATGAGTGCCCCGAGCGGGTTTTGAACCCGAGACTGCAGCGGTCCCAAGGCCATGTGCGCCTTAGACCCCCCCCCCCTCCATCTGATTCTTTTTCGTGCGGGTTACGTGTTGCCTGCGGCCAAACGTGACCGGGTTCATAACTAAATTCATTTTCACAGCCAGCGTAGCAAACTTCATAAGCTACGGGAACGGGTTTAATTTCGAGATAACAGAAGCCGAAACTGTGACTCAAGAAGACATACGATGCAGGCACTGAAGGTGGACCAGCTGCTGGTTTGGGAGTCTTATTAATTTCGTGTGTTTTGCAACTAGAAAGTACAGAGTTTGGAACTGTAAGTGCGGGCCACCTCGGGGATCCGAGTATCTAAAGGTGGCCCACCCACAGATTTGTCAGTGAATTGCACAAAAGAATTTACCGAACACATATTACAAATGTTTTTGTAGGTACAAGTTTAAACTGAAAGGTACTTTGAGGGTTCTCCTTAGGACTTGCGACATATTTACGTTATTATTCGTCTTCATAATAAGGAATGCCCTAAACTGCTGATATGTTCCACAAGCGCATTGAATAATCTTCATTTCTATATATAATAAAACTATAGCGAAATTAACATGCGAACATTTGGACGGAATTTCTTAAGCGTCCTTCGTCTTCGTCACTTGTGTACCAGTTGGCGAGAATTTCCATTTCTGTGGACACATTTTTGGTCCTTAACTGTGTTTTCTGTTAGCGTTTGTTCTGTAGACATGCAGAAATTAATCATATTTGTTCACTGTATCGTCCACCTTTCGCAAAACATCGGTGAAATGTCATGTCTCAAGTTATAATGGACGCGTCCTAAGATTGCAACGTTGTTATCCGCGTGTGCATTCATTGAGATGCTGTAAAGTGCGGACTGTCAACTTCCTTTACCGTGAAGATATCCGTCTTCTGGGTTGTTGCGCTGTGTAGTCTGGTCGATGTTAACCAACGTTTCAGAGGTCATACTGCCTCCGTCATCAGAGTATGAAGATTTCTGTCTTCTGGGTTGTTGCGCTGTGTAGTCTGGTCGATGTTTACCGACGTTTCGGAGGTCATACTGCCTCCGTCATCGGGGCGATGAAGATTTCTGTCTTCTGGGTTGTTGCGCTGTGTAGTCTGGTCGATGTTAACCAACGTTTCAGAGGTCATACTGCCTCCGTCATCAGGTCATCATCGCCCTGATGACGGAGGCAGTATGACCTCTGAAACGTTGGTTAACATCGACCAGACTACACAGCGCAATAACCCAGAAGACGGATATCTTCATACTCACCGCTGTGAGAACCTCAAGTCTTCCTTTACCGTGCCAAAAAGTCTTCCGCAAACTCTAGAAATAAACTTTCTTTGGTCTGGAATGTCGCCTGAGGTGAGGTTCAGGTTAAAATTTCTTCGTTCCAGGGAGTACAGTGTTTTAACATTAGAATCGACCCTTTTCGAAACACAAGTCACTTCTTGTGAATGAATTTCTTTGCTGCCCAAGGATGGCGTGAGAGTCTGTAATTATCTGCGAAAAATTCTGCCAGACGAATTCGTGTTCGACAGTTGACATGGAGACTTGCTTGTAGACAGATTTTTCATAATATGATTGCCTTTGCCACGAAAATGTCTGGACGGAAGCGAGACTCATTCCTCCTCACTCGTCTTGTGACCCCACAGAGAACGAGGATGTACAGTTAGACGGGGAGAGGGGGGTAAGTACATCCTGTCCACTCTTCTTCAGGATATCGACTTCAATTGGACTTCAGTCTGTGCTAATGATATTTGTTCTGGAGTGGAGATTAGAGGGGCCCTACATTTTTAAGAGTAAAAACTCCGCTCCGCGTTTGGTTCCTCTGAGACGAAAGAATCCGTGCTTTTTTCAGGTCCTAAGATCAGGGCGACGCACATGCTCCTGTAACATAGGCATTTTCACTACCCAGAATGACCCTCACCTCTGCAATGATTCAGTATTTGCCAAAAATCGAGTCAATCTTATCACGAATACGAAGTGAGTGGCGTGTTATTGTAACACGCGATGTGTTACATTACGCAATCCTTCCTCTCCGGTGCTGGAAACCTGAAACTCTCATCAAGTTCCTGGGACGTATTACGTGTTGTGAGACATGGCCCTACTGTCGTGTATCAACGTGTGTCTGTCAAGATTCGCCGAGTACCTGTGTCGGATACTCTTTGTTTTCCTTAGTCACTTCAAGTAAAGGCCAACAGATCCTAAAAATCGGGTCACTCCGACATTACCAGCTCCTCGCTTATCCTGATTATCAGTGTTGAACGCCATTTGCAATTCCCGTCAATACGAGAGAAATGTCGTGTTGTGCGGGATTATATAAATAGGCCTTAAGGAAGTCATTGACCTGGAAGGAAACGCAGACTGCTGTCTCAGAGTGTCTGGCCAAGAGATTTGATCTGTTGACTTCTGAAAGTACAGCGAATTTTATTCTAGTCGGAGTAAATATCGAATTAAATAGCCACGAGTCACGTGCTTGCAGTCAAATCATGTCCTGAAAAAATGCTGGTAGTAGATGGTTTGTCCTCATGTGGTCGTGACATTTTATACTTTTCTGGAAGTCGACTAGTTGTTAACGGCACTAGAATGCGTTCTCATCGCTGTTCGTGCTTCATGTTCAGCCCATCTCTTATTCCTTAACTTAATCGCCTCCTGTTAAACATTGTCTTGAAGTTCGCTCAAGATAAGATTCAGCGGTGGGATCTTGTAAAGACGGCAATTAACCATCGGAATCCGTGAAATGTGTAGAATTTGTCGACCAGCCGAGAGATTATTAGCGTCTTCAGAAGGGCTCTGTTCCTTGGAGTTTCGTAATACTCTCATGAGGTGCTTGAAAATCTGTCATGCATCGGGTATTTAACGTTCCTATAGAACTGTGAATTTCTGGAAAATTCTATTGGATGCCATGCGTGTTGTGATCTCTTCCTCGTCAATATCCTTTAGCTCTGTACCGCGAAATTGATGTCGGTATTTTAATTAGGTAGTGTGAAAGCCATTACCTTCGCATTGTGCGTTGTTTCTGTGGAAATCCAGAGACTGTTCACCCGTGTCACCTCTTGAGGAATGCAAACAATTCTGTTTTCACGGCCTCCAAGTATAATCCATCAGTTCGTTTAACCAGATTCCGAGGTGTAACCAGTGAACAGTTGTGGTCTGTGGGCTGGTTATAGTTGGCGTGAGAACAATGCGTCTTGTATGCCGTGGGTGTGTGCACTCTGGCCAGAAGCCATCGTCGTGCCATTCTCGGTTTGATCGACTTACCTGTGTTGTGGGTGGGGCCCCATCACTCACTCTCCCGAGAGCCTTCCGTCTGGGTCAGGAGACCGCTGTCTGCACCCGCGAACACGAGCTCAACGAAGGGTGACGACGTTTAATGATACGTGGGAGGAGACGACTGAGCGTCTCGTTCCACCGAACCTCGTCTATACGCTGAATTTAAACGGGATATGATGAGCAGATTTTAAGCATTAAAATGCGTACTTTGTCCGGGACTGTGAGTGTGTCCGGATTTAGCTCATGAATGTCTTAATTGATGTGAATTAATTGTTCTGGGGGATCTGCACGAAACGTCTGGTCTGGTTACTGTGAAATGCAACTTCTGGTTCACGTGACGCCGATTTGCGCAGAAACTGGGAAACGTATGGCTTAGGACAGAAGACGATGGGGTCTGGAGAAAACTACGTAATGATGAACTTAAAAATCTGTACTACTCCCCCAATATTGTCAGGGTGAAGAATGAGATGGGCGGGGCATGTAGCACGCATGGATGGGACAAGAGGTGTGCACCGGGTATTGGTTGGTAAGCCTGAGGGGAAGAGACCGCTGGGGAGACCTAGACGTAGATGGGAGGATAATCTCAGGCGGGATCTATGGGAGATAGGAGTTGAAGGAGACTGGATTTTGGTGGCCCAGGACAGGGTCCGGTGGAGGGCTTTGGTTAATTCGGTGATGAACCTTCGGGTTCCGTAAGCCATCTGGTTGGTTGGGTCCACTATTTGGGAAGCCTGAGGGGAAGAGACCTCTGGGGAGACCTAGACGTAGATGGGATGATAATCTCAGGCGGGATCTATGGGAGATAGGAGTTGAAGGAGACTGGATTTTGGTGGCCCAGGACAGGGTCCGGTGGAGGGCTTTGGTTAATTCGGTGATGAACCTTCGGGTTCCGTAAGCCATCTGGTTGGTTGGGTCCACTATTTGGGAAGCCTGAGGGGAAGAGACCTCTGGGGAGACCTAGACGTAGATGGGATGATAATCTCAGGCGGGATCTATGGGAGATAGGAGTTGAAGGAGATTGGATTTTGTTGGCTCAGGACAGGGTCCGGTGGAGGGCTTTGGTTAGTTCGGTGATGAACCTTCGGGTTCCGTAAGCCATCTGATTGGTTGGGTCCACTACTTGGGAACCCTGAGGGGAAGAGACCGCTGGGGAGACCTAGACGTAGATGGGAGGATAATCTCAGGCGGGATCTATGGGAGATAGGAGTTGAAGGAGACTGGATTTTGTTGGTCCAGGGAAGTTCTCCACTGTCGTCCAGTCGCAGGTCCAGCACATTTGGGCCCTGAGAGAAGTCGATGGGAGGCCACTTAGGGTTGAGGATATGCCGATGTGTGCTGATTAATCAGGGCCGTCATAAATGAGTATGTAGCAATGGCGGAATGTTGATTAGCAGACGAAAACCGAAGAACTCGGAGGAGAACGTGCCTTCGACCGCCGCGAATTTCTTCTGATGACACCTGGGATTGGTCTCCGCGGTGAGAAGCTGAGTTTTGACGTCGTCTTCATTCTATTCTGATACGCGTTGTGATTTCTGTGCGTAGCGGTCGTAAATTCGATTCATTTTTTGTATAAAGCCGTCTGATTTTGTGTGCCTTCGTCGAAACCTCAAGATCACACTTGCGTTTCCAATTTACCAAAAACACGCAAATTTATTTATTTATTTGTGTATTTTTGTCTGTGACTTCTTGCGCTGCTCAAGCAAATGCACTTAATCCCTCCGGATGTGATTTCTGTTTTAAGGCGATTCTTCGGGACTCCGTTGTGAGCGTGGAGATCGAAGTGAAACCACACAATTTGGTTCCGGATACCAACTGCTTCATCGACTACCTCAGTCAACTGCAGATCATAGCTCGGGCTGGCACAGCACCCCAGCATTATTACACTCTGATGGTCCCTTTGGTTGGTAAGTGTCGTGTCTGTTTTATCGACAGCGCGGGTTGTGATTTCTTTGCGAAAACTATGATTTCAGCGTGCGAACCAGCGAAATGTCTGAATATTTATAGTTTTGTGTATTATGTGTACAATGTGAGTAACGTAAGTATTATGTCTGTCTGTCCGTCCGTCCGCATGTTTTTATCTCGGCATGACGCGAGCAGTCAGTGGCGTGGGAGATTTCTGGACCAGCTGGGAGACTGACAACACCTCCGTTCGACGGAGAGAGAACTCAATCCAACGTCCTGGGATTCCATGTATATGTGTCCTGGTGTCTTTGCTCCTACATCCCTCCTGATCCGATTGGTAAAAAATATGTTTCCGACGTAATCCGTCAACACTGAAAGTTGTTACGTCAGTGACTGGCCTTGAATCGAGAGAGAAATTATTGTCGCGGATTTATCGTATTGGATACCTGACGTAACGAGACAGGCCGAGCGAACGTTTCAGTGAGAGAGCAAAAGGAGGCTGGCGAGGGAGGGCGTTGACACTTGCTACTGGTGTTGATGGTACAGCAGGAAGCAGCCTGGTTTCTCTGCTCCCCGCTACGGCGCCACTGGAACTGGTCGTCTTTTCATCCACATGACGCTGATATGCGACCTGTGCCGTCTGCGTTTAAAATATGTACGAAAAAGATATTTTTTTACGTGGACATCACTGGACGCTAAAAACCTGACGAGAGTTTTTGTTGATGTTGTTCTGGGTTTTGGGTGGGTGAAGTGACTTCAGATTTGAAGGTGGAGACATTATGTCCCTCCTAAACATCAACCTCACCGCCGTGAAACCTCAAAATCTCATAAATTGCTTTGGGAATAAGTCTGCCAGCCAGAAGTGCCATCGTTTTGGCTCCAGCGAAAATGTAAAACACGTCTTGAGAATCAGAAAGTCGCTCTGTCTCTGGTATGAATATGGTGATATTGCGGGCGCCGTACGTCACAGGCTTGGCTGATGATGGATCAGCCTGCGTCGCCCTGGTGAAGGAGGTGAACGTTTTTCTTCCTGCACTTCTTGGCTCTGGAGCGGGTTCTGAGGTTCTCACGACGGTGTACTATGGGTTGCAGCGCCGTCTAGTCTGGCAGAAGTTTACCAGCGTTTCATAGGTCCTCGCTTCCTCCATCATCAGGGCGATGGGGGGGGCCTCCAGAAGGCAGTCAGAACACATCACATTCCACATCTTTTATGGGTCCTCTCCCGAGCCAGATGAATCCAGTACACATGTCCTGACCCTACTTCCCAATGATCCATGCAGTAACATCGCACGTGAAGCACAAACTGGAGACCCGTCCCTTCTTCTTCTTCTTCTTCTGGTTATAGTCGTTGACATGCTGTGCAATTCTTTGCAGTGTTGAAAGAACTCGAGGGACTGGCTCGTGGAGGGAAAGACAGAGACCATATACCCGTACCGTCCGTGGATCCGGAACATGCCGCCAAGGTAGCCGAAGCTGCGAAAGTGGCTCTCGTCTTCCTCAGATCTCGGAGTCCGAGAGTGCGTTGCGTCACTACCCGCGGCACCGTCATCCACACGTCAGCCTTTGCGATGGAGGAGGATACGGAGCAGGTAATCACATTTTGCGGTGAGGTGGGACACATGCAGCCCGCGTCCAAAGCGTTCATTCAGGTTCAAGTCGCTGGTTATTCAGGTTCACTGGTTCATTCAGGGTGTATTATTATTGCAGGACGAAAGAAATGATGACAAAATCCTTGCTACAAGTCTGAGTCTTTGCAGATCGTCGGAAAAGGATCAGAGCAAACCAGGTAACTTCATATTTAATGTGACGTTTGTACGACGACCGATGCCGACTCCAAAGTTTCTTTAAAACGGATTAGCGATACTTCATTAATACCTGGAATTTTAACGGAAAAGTTTCTTTAGCCACTGCTAATTATTTTTCAGCTTAAAATAAGTAAGTTGGCGTTGCATTTTGGTTTTTACCCGTTGCGCACTTTAAATTTACAGAATTTTGAGACGGTCTGACGCGATACTTTAAAATGTGTTTTTATACACTGCGTCTTAATAAATTAGACACAGCAACGATACTACCCGGAGCAAAGGGGCAGTGCGCGCTTGAAGTTTCGTAACTTCGCTTGAAAACTGAGGTGTCATCAGTCACGTGCCATATCTATCGAGAGTTATAAATGTTTTTATTGTAATGCGTGATAGTTGTTTACAAAATGTGGCGCATATAGTATGTAAGCTAGTCACGCACTGAATGTAGGTGAACCGCGCCGCCTGTACCGAGAAGTGGTACTTCTGACCGAGGATCGTAACCTGCGAGTGAAGGCGCTGGCAAGGCACGTTCCTGTACGCGAGGTGCCCGACTTCATGCAGTGGGCGGGTCTGGGCTGAACCCCCCGGCTCCTGTGAACCTACAGCGCCAAGCAAGAGGATAATCACCTACACGCAGAGAATAAAGACACGAGTACGCAGAGGAAGGCAACGCACACAGACTGGACTCGGGTAGGTCCGTCCAGCTTCACGTCAGACAAGGGATTAATCCCGCTCGGGGATAGGATGGAGCACGCTCATAAATATCTTGGGTGCTATTGTCACATCATCTTCTGATGGGTGTAGGGTTACGGATCAGCGCAATTTTTGTACGGGAGAAAAGGTTTAAAATATTATTATATGAATTTGTGGCCGTCAGTACAACTTCTGCGGCATTTCATCTCCTGATCTCGCAGTTGTTAGGAAAGGAGATGATGTACGCATGTCACCGAACTTTCTGTTATGTTGGCTGCCTGGAATTTTTGCATTCCTGTGCGAAATGGTAACAGTAATTTTGATAGCGACTGGAAACGAGAACTTATTTCTTCGTTTGAAACGTTAATGTGTTATTAATTATATTGCAAGTGACTTGTCATTATCATGTTGACGAGTGCGTGCGAGTGAATGTGACTTGTAGCTCACAGAGTAGCCATTGTACAAAATTACTTACTTATTTTTCTGATAGTTTTACATTATTTCATGTTTCATATGCACACACATCACTGTCTTTTAATCTCTAAGAAGACAGAAATTTAAATTGATATTTGAGCGTAAGTGATTAATTGTTTTGTTATGTGTCATAATGACCTTGAAATTCTTTTAAGAAAATAAACCTCTTTGATCCCTGAACAGTCGTTTAAGAACACTTGTGGCACGTCAGTAAGGGTTAAATAATATAAATTAAAATCATATTTCAGGTGATCTTTTTCTTCGCTGTATAATCACGTAAGCCGTTTCACCTCATCCAGTCGTTAGTGTTTCATATGAAAGAAATTTCTTCGCTTTGTCTGTGCAGAAAAGTTTGTTTTTAATGATACGAACGGACGATCGGCAGCTAAGAAGCTGTGTTACGGAACTTGAAAAAGTGCCGTGAAGTAACCAGAAATTGTGCTGATGCCATTTTGGTGGGGTGTGGTCTCCGTCACCGTCTGAGGCCGCATTCATCTCAGTAGTTAAATTCTTAACGTACATCCAGATCGATGACAGTCAGGCGATGTATATGCCGGATGATTTTATAGCCGCGCCGTCTGTTATTCGTGCCAGAACGACATTTTTAAATTGGAAATTATCGGACAGAGTAATTTCTTCCGCCTTTCGGCCTGCGCGTCGGACCGGTCACAGTCTACATTAGTCTAAACTTCGAAACAAACCAAAAAAAATTTTTTAGCGACATGTTATTTCACGTGTTCTTCTGTTTCTCGTAACGTCATGTTTAGGTTTCAGGGGCCATGATAAACCCTTGATTTCCTGTAATGACCTCGGGTATTCTGAAGTAATACCAAGAGGGAGTTCGGCGGAGTGCGTAATTGTTTTGCCCGATTAGCAGTGAACACAATATTGTTAAAATTTAACAGTTTCGACAACTTTTCTGAAAATTTTAAAATACACTTTATGAAATAATAGTTATGAACCATTTTATAAATTGATATGAATTAAAATTGTTACGTGTTTGAAAATCACGCACGCTTGAGTTTTACCTTTTATTATAAATACTAGGCCTGTGTCTGGGAGAATGAATAAATAAATAAATAAATGTCTGTATGTTTTTGGTGCGTATGTAAATTCTTATGAATCCTATTAAAAAAAATTTTGCATTTGGTTGTGAACGTAATTAGATAGAACGCATTCCCATCAATAAAAATTAGAGCTTATGTAAATATTTAATGTGTGGATTTGTTGGAGTTTGAGAAGAAAATTTACAAAACTTGGTGTGTTAATGTGTATTATATTATATTTTTTTTTTTGCATTTTTAACCTGTCTGTCGAGAGACATATCTAATTCATGTTTAATTTTAGAATATTAAAAACGAAACACTTAATAGGTTATTGTATGTAAGTACATAGTAAGAGTGATCTTGATAGAGCAAGGGCGAGACGGAAAAACAACAAATATTTAATTTGCGGCGATGAACGTCGTCGTCGAGGAAAAATACCGAGAGTGTCGATTGATTTTTTCGAGCGTTGGATTGCCGTAACTTATTTAGGAAGTAATTCTACGGACTTTGGTAAGCGGGTCGTCTTTTCTTTGCTATCTGATTTGAACAGAAGATTTAATTATAATTATTCTTCCTCGTCAAGCTCTCTGAATGTGTGTGACATTTGTATGCATATTTAAAGTGACATAAATTCTTGTAGTAATTTTAAGAATTTTTTTTGGGAATGTGGGAATTTGTTCGAATAATTTCCTACGAGATAATCATTCTTTTTTTTTTTTTTGTGAGGTTTCGGAAATGACGGGCTGATAATGAGCTTGTTTGAGTGTTAATTATTGTTGAAGCGCCAGTCCTTCACCTCATCGTGTGGCGTTATTGTACTTACCTTTCTCCGACGTCTTTTTTGGGAGTGCGTGGGTGGGCCTGAACTTGGATCAAATTAAATTGCTGTTGTCCAGGTACGGCTCCTGCGCCTTCCTTTGCTCTTTAATTATTATTAATTATGTTTTGTGTAATTGGCTATAATGTTGTATAAACAAATATGTCTCAGGAAATGAAAGTGAACTTGTTAATGGTTAATTAATGAAATTATAGTGATACAGATATTAAATAATAAAGCTCCTACTCGGAGATTTAATTTGAGACTCGAAAGTGGTCTTTATATTGGATTTAGACAACTTTTTAAAAATGTAATCATCGTGTCAAGGAGCAGGAAGGGGTAGTATTTTTGAGGGGATTTTTAATTCTCACTGTGGGATAAAATGGTTTTTGTATTAATTTTTTTTGGGGGGGGGGTGGTAGGGGCTGTGTGACCCTGCTGACACATTTAATTTTGATTTTGATCAATTTTAAAATTGTGTATTTTACGAGGGCACGTATTTTATGTTCTTTGTAGCTAAAAACGAGAGTCACTCTCCCCCTTTTCCTTGTCTTTTGAAATTGCGCATGAGGCGGCCGTGCTGCTCAGGTTCCCCGAGTGTACGACATGAACATGTTAATTTTTATTTCTGTCTTTAGTTTCTGTTGAATTATTTCAGCATATTGAAATATTTATATGTGGCATCAGATAATAAATATTTATTATTTTATTTATAATTTTATTAGCCTCTAATTTCTGCATAGAATTTACAAATAGTGTCCCCCCTTCTTTGTTGAACAGGTTACATATTTATTTTAAAATGTTGTTTCTTTTTAAATACCAACAAAATATCTTTCACTTGTTTATTTACAAAACATGATTATTGTTGCTCTTTGTATGTTCGAGATGTGCGACTTACAATGTCGCCAAAAGAATGCCGCCGCTGTCACTTCCAGAACTCCACGGGTTTTATCTTGTTCTTTGAAAGAAAAGGAAGCTTTTGGACGCATTTCTAAGAAATCATGGATCACATTCTTTATATTTTATATGTATTACGTATTATCATAATTATCGTGATTAATTTGAAATGTTCTTTGTTTTGAAATTTTGAAGTTTTAACAAAGGAAAAATCTCTCACGTTGAAGAATCTCCACTGGCTTATGTTGGTTGCTTTTAAAACATTTTTTAGCCCTGATTTTGGATGGAAAAAGAAATGAACTCAGATATTCCATCATCATCTTGAAATTGATCTTTTTTCAGTTTTAAAGTTTCTTTCTTCAAAGAATATAGGATTTTTTTTGGAAATGATAGCTAGAAGTTGTTCTTATATTGTTAAGCCTAACATTTCCAGTCTTGACTCCCAGTTTTGTCCAGTTTCCGGTCCCCCTTGCCTTACTTATCCTTTACAAGATGTTTTGTCCTGGATCAGACTTCGGTAATCAGCAGAAATCTTCGAAGTTGGAGGGCGTTATCAGGTAGCAAGCAATATTCTTAAGCTTCCTGGTATGTATGAACAAATGTATGTTATGAATAAAATGGAAAGTTGATTTTCTGTGTTTATGATTGTTTACGTTTTCAGCATGACACTAATTGGACACGTAAAACGTTTCTTCTTAGGTTAGATAGAAACTTTTGGCCTTTGTGGACTTTCAGGGGACTGGGAAGGTACCTGCTGGTTCACTCCCGGCGTCTCCTTATTCCTAACCTTATCTGTTACAAACTCTATCGGGTTTTCTATCTGTTACCTTCGATTATTTTGATGTTGTGCATTCTAATAGAAAATTAGATTATACTGCCAGGAACAAAATAAAGAAACATCAAAGCCAATTTTCTCTCTCCAGTAGTAAAGAAAACAGTTTACGTAATCATTACCGGCAGATACCAGAAGTAATATGGATTGTGTTTGTTCGTAAATAGCATTTTCGTGAATTTGCCCTGCTCCGTCAGAAACCACATTCTCCAAGTACGGCCGAACCGATTTCAAGGAGAGTATCAGCTGCAAAAAATGGAACACGGCTGCAAGAATTTAATATTGACATTGGTTATTTCTCTTTGTGGGTGATGGAATTCGTGTGCAGTAGCTGGGGTTGAGTTTTAAGTGAAATGCCGTAGGCATATAACTATTTCAATTTCTGTTATGAAAGTGAGGTTGTGTTGATCCAGTACAGTTCTCACGAAAAGCAATTACATACAACTGCGAGGGGAGATGCATAAAATATGTGCAGAACTTCCATTATAGAACTCGTTCAATAATAGTAAACTAGCAGCTTATACCACCGGTGATGATGTGAGTACACAATACTTTACAATTAATTATATTGTCCATATGTAGCCATATAAACGTAATGATAATATTACGTCACGTTTTCATGCACCGGCGGTACCTGTGACAACTTCATCCTGCGTTTTTTTACCGCTAGTTGTCGCCGCAATCGAACGACAGCTCCGCCCTCGCCGCCATTAAGCGAAAATTTGTTGATATGATAATGTGGTGTTTTTTTGTGTGTTCGAGGCTTGCGATGTTGTTGTTCAGGTAATGAAGGATAACTAATTTTTTGTTCCAAAATAAACAATTCCAGTGAGATATGTCGTAAAATAATGTAAGTGTAAGATTAGGAAAATGTTAGTTTCTTATGAACATGATAAATTGTTAACCTAAACTTGGTCAAATGAACACGTGCTCGTTGTTTGGCTCCGATGTTTAAGCGAGTCTTTTCTTAAGCAAGTAGGATCAAAACACAGAACGAAGGAAACTGGATTTTTCATTACTTGTGGCAGTTTGCTAGGAAATATGATAAAAATATTGTAATAATATGACATATTTCTCTGTGAGTACTGTATATTGATTGATTTTACGCGGTATGTCCACTTCAACTGTATGCCATTTTGTAATGTGAAGATATTCTCTGTTCACTGAGCAGTTGGACACTGATGTAGCCTTTGAGTCGGTACTTTGAGTGATGTTTTCTCCTGTTAGGAAGTGCGTGGCAGTGAAAGGGCATCCGTTATCTCCACATTTGTGCGTCACTCTTTACAAAAAGAGACGCAGTCTTTCAGTTCCAACCAAGTTGCACGCTAAAGTTTGTTGTGAACTTCAAACAATTGTTTTGTAAACTGTTGTGAGCCAATCCGGACAAAAAGAAGTCGAAGATTGAAAATCTAATAAACGCTTTCCGTCTAATGATATATTCCGGAGAGATTAGTTAACCTAAAGATTAAAATATACAAAACAATAATTTTGAGGGATGAACATAGATTGCAGGTGTTTGAGGAGGATATTTAGGCCTAGGAGAGAAGACGATGAGGAGTGGAGAAAACTGAGGGGAAGAGACCCCTGGGGAGACCTAGACGTAGATGGGAGGATAATATCAGGCGGTATCTATGGGAGATAGGAGTTGAAGGAGACTGGATTTTGTTGGCCCAGGACAGGTTCCGGTGGAGGGCTTTGGTTACTTCGGTGATGAACCTTCGGGTTCCTTAAGCCATCTAGTTAGTTAGTTGACTAAATCGTTAGAAGATACGGGTACAGATGAATAATTTTATAGATTTAATCGTTGCTAGGGTAACTTTTACAACACTTGTACTGTTCCTCTGCAGACAAAACGGCTCTACTCGGTCAGCTCTGTTCCTGTCAGCGATACGCACTGCGAAGTGGCCGTCTCGTAGGTAAGTTACACATACATTGACCCTGAAGATGGCAGCTGTGTAATTTTCTGTCCACTCGACGCGTTGGTTGCTTAATCTTTGTTCTTCCGAGGACCACGTCTCACACAAAACACGTGATTAAAATTGTAGCTTTGTTAAATGTTTGTAGGCGAGATCTAAGAATGCACCCGCGACAAATATAAACAGATTTACGACGCTTTCGTCTTTAAAATCTCTCAAAGGACTTAAGAATTCAACAAGTGGGGTCTGCATGGATGCGGCCCAACACTTGGATCGTTCTCTCTTATTCCTGATATTTATTTCTGTCTCATCTTTGTTAGGATTCCGTTGGGTGTCGGGCGAACACACGCGTTCCTTCACGATTACACTCTCGTATGCTTCTAAAACTCGAATCGTCCGTCCGTCTAGCTGGCTGGCTGGTTGCAGAGACCTCCTAACCCTGGACAGAGTACAGCGTGGTCTGTGTCGTGAGAACCCAAGTTCGTGACGCAACCAAAGGCCACGCCTTGCTTGTGTATTGGACTAGCTCGATCGTTTCTGCGGTTTGGTAGACATAATCAAATATTCTGCTGACGTTACCGATTGCCAGTGCAGAACTTCCACCCTATCTTATCTGTCTGTCTCTCCGCCAACCTATTTTAGGATCTGTCTGTATATTACATGTAGGAAGCTGACAGTGTGGATCAGAGACGACAGAACTCTGCAATGCAGTGACATGGAAAATGGACCTTTCAGATAATCTCAGTATTAATATCTGGCCTTATGCAGAACATATTATTTTGTTTGGATTAAAGTGACTGGTTCGCTTTGCGTGAAAATTCAGTCGTCCTTTGTGACGTGCTGGAAACTCACAGCGAAAGATAAATTATTACGCACCGATACTCGTATTTTCAATACGCCGGATTAGGCCTATAATTTGTAGCTTACAGTTGTGGGGTGTGCGAATTAGTTTGTAGGGATCTGTGACGTGTTCCTCACAACAGGTAAAGTACATTCAGTCAGTAAATTTCCGTTTAGGTCTTGTCTTATCTGTGACGTAATCGGCTGTCATTTGTTTACGATCAAATAGAAATTTTAATGTGGCAACAAATTTTGGGAACGGTACCCAATTTTTTTTTATTATTATCTAGTGTTCTCTCTGACGACAGGTCCATATGAACAGGATCCTTCCATCCTTTTCTCGGACTGGGACCTGTTCAGATACAGAAGTGGTTTTCCATTGCCTTCTTCTGTGTGTGAATGGAGTAATTGTTGGGATGCCACGGAGAAACCGGGGAAGCCCCCGGAGGAAAACTCCGTGTTGCCTAGACCACGGCCTTGCCCAACACAAGTTATAAATTCGAACCCGAGACCCCAGGATTACAAGGCCAGCGTTCTAACCGCTAGACCACCTCATCTTATTATTATTTAGTGTTCTGTCTGACGACAGGTCCATATGAACAGGATCCTTCCATCCTTTTCTCGGACTGGGACCTGTTCATATACGTTCTTGGCAGATGATCCAAAAGTGGTTTGCCATTGCCTTCTTCTGTGTGTGAATGGAGTAATTGTTGGGATGCCACGGAGGAAAACTCCGTGTTGCCTAGACCACGGCCTTGCCCAACACAAGTTATAAATTCGGGCACCGCCGGGAATCGAACCCGAGACCCCAGGATTACAAGGCCAGCGTTCTAACCGCTAGACCACCTCATCTTATTATTATTTAGTGTTCTGTCTGACGACAGGTCCGTATGAACAGGATCCTTCCATCCTTTTCTCGGACTGGGACCTGTTCATATACGTTCTTGGCAGATGATCCAGAAGTGGTTTAACATTGCCTTCTTCTGTGTGTGAATGGAGTAATTGTTGGGATGCCACGGAGGAAAACTCCGTGTTGCCTAGACCACGGCCTTGCCCAACACAAGTTATAAATTCGGGCACCGCCGGGAATCGAACCCGAGACCCCAGGATTACAAGGCCAGCGTTCTAACCGCTAGACCACCTCATCTTATTATTATTTAGTGTTCTGTCTGACGACAGGTCCATATGAACAGGATCCTTCCATCCTTTTCTCGGACTGGGACCTGTTCATATACGTTCTTGGCAGATGATCCAGAAGTGGTTTGCCATTGCCTTCTTCTGTGTGTGAATGGAGTAATTGTTGGGATGCCACGGAGGAAAACTCCGTGTTGCCTAGACCACGGCCTTGCCCAACACAAGTTATAAATTCGGGCACCGCCGGGAATCGAACCCGAGACCCCAGGATTAAAATCCGTGTTAGCTGTTCTGGGGTTCTTGCATTGGGGGGGGGGGGGGGTTGGCGGACGTACAGGCACGGGGAAGCCAAGTTTTCTTCGCGATGTCGCCGAGAACCCGTTATGTATTTTTCATTCCCAGAACCAGTGAACCGATGTATTCCGAAGCTAAAGATCTGCAAATTGTGCAGTTAGATAACTCAGTAGGTGCTGGATATGTTTCGTACGTCACATGTCACAGCACCGTTAATGCATGTGGCAACCTGAAAGTCGCACGATATGTCTTGAGTGTGTTTTGTTCGTGTGTGCCTCTGTTAATATTCAGCGTCGGAATATCACGTCCGATTGTGGCGTATTTGAAAATGGTGTTCGCCATTACTTCGGAATAACTGGGATTATACGCGGACATGCCTTCAGAAACCACTGGAAAAAAATTGTTCTTATTAACTTCGACAGTGTTTGGAGCCGTCCGTCCTTTGGAATGTACAGTCCGATGTGTTTCGACCTCTCTGTAAGCAAAGTTAAGAAAATATTTATTAGCATAAAACGTCATAAAATATTTTTTTTGAATTTTAATAAAGTTTTAAGAACAAGAAGTTTGTCTGGAATAAAGTTTATACTAACAAATATGCTATTAGACATTCAGGCATTGATGTTTTCAATATCCGGTCGATTTTAACGGGATTTTCCGCGCTATGAAATGACACTGTAAAATCCAGAATACGATACAAACTGCAGGGGCGCTAGGCTTTAAGACAGGGCTGAGGCGTAAAATACCACAGAAAGTTAATGCAGTTCGTACACGAGTCATAAGTTACAAACGCAGAACGCCGTAATCGAAAGAGAAAGGCCCTATTATTTCCGAAAGTTCTGAAGAGACGTAA